>NW_027175225.1:0-300000 GCF_028021215.1 Eschrichtius robustus
TTCATGTGCTTTACAGGCGATTCGAATCTACCTCCTGAAATCTGTTTCCTGCAATTCTGCCTTGCTTTCAAATCCTCTTCGTTGCCTTCCCTCAATATATCTGTGGATGAGAGTTATCATTTATAACTCTGCGGGTTTGTGAATTGCAGTGTCCCTGAGCTCCATTTTTCAACTCGCTTTTTTGGGAGCTGGCCGCAAAAGCGCGGGATTGCCTCAGGCCCTATTGTGCTTCTGGGCGGCAGGCTGAGCCTGTGATTAATTCTTCTTCCTGATGGGAAAATAGAGTGACCTGTGCCTGTCCCAACAGCTAGATCTAGTCTCTCATTGGTTGCCCCTCTTCCCGTTCATCCTCAGGAGAAATTTCAAACTGTAGGGAACAGGAGGTTAAAGGTGCTGATTCTCCAAGTAAGTTGATTACTAGTAAAGTAGCTGGAAAGGCGAACCCGAGCACAAGGAGATGACAAATGGGGTGTGTTTTAGAAACCTTTCAAAATCACACGGTGTACCATCTTCTGAGTTTCTCATGCATGTTTTCGATGTAAGAAGATGCCCTTGAACCTGGAGATTTGGAACCCATGGGATGGGTATCACGCAGTATTACTTTAAAGGGTCTGCGTTTGCTCACCCAACCTCTCAGCCCCAAGAGTGTCCACCCTTATGTCTCATCCAGCTGTGGGTCTAGATATGGTCAATCCAGGTGGCATCACACCCCTGAATGAATTTTGTAAGAATTTCTCTCTCTTTCACTGTCTTTGTTTTACGGGTTTTTAAAAGTAATTTATTTTTATAATGGGGTTTAGCTGCTTTTCACGGCTGTGTTTATGCGGATTTACACCCACTTGACTCACTTCCAGACAGATATCAATACATAGGTTTTAAGATTGTTACTAGTCACATATATTCTTGTGCGGTGAATAGGGGGTGTTGAGTCCAGTTCACGGAGCAAGGAGTAGGTCTTGTCTATTATATATTGGGTGTATGGAACGGTATCTGAGCAAATTTGAACCCCTTGTTTATGAATCACCC
Source organism: Eschrichtius robustus (assembly GCF_028021215.1). Classification (NCBI taxonomy): domain Eukaryota; kingdom Metazoa; phylum Chordata; class Mammalia; order Artiodactyla; family Eschrichtiidae; genus Eschrichtius; species Eschrichtius robustus. Next base: position 1,027 of record NW_027175225.1, read on the forward strand.
CACCTCACCTTTCCCGTTAAGCAGCCATAGTGTGTTTTCTAAACGTGTGATTCTGTTCTGTTCTGTAATTCAGTTCAAGTGTAGCGGTTTTTACATTCCCTCTATAAGTGATAGCTTATGATAAGTGTCTTTTTCTGTGTGACTTATTTCACTTAGAATCGTCGTACCTAAGTCCACTCATCTTGCTTCTACTAGCCTTATGACATTGATTTCATGTCTGAGTGATATTGCATTGTACAAAAGGACCACAACTTCTTTATCCATTTTTCTCTTTCCTGGGATATTTAAGGTGTCATGAAGTGGAGGTTCTTGTCAACAGAGCAGCCCTAAACTTTGGGGTGCCTGTGTCTTGCTGATTTTTAGTTTTCCCAATTTATACGCCCATGAGTGGACGTGCCCTATGCTCCCTAAGCTGTGTTTTTTCGATGTTTCAGGACACACCGTACAGTTCTCCAGAGTGGCTGTTGGCAATTAACATCCCGCCCATCAGCGTAACAAGGCTGCCATTTCTCCATGGCCTGTCCTGCATTTCTGGTTTTGACACTTTTTGCAGCATGACCCTTTTGACCGATGGGAAGCTAGACTTCTTTGTAGCACTGATTTGCCTTTCCAGGTTGCTTGGTTGGCCAAAAAGGGCGTATGCGTTTTTTCCTGAATATATTCAGGAAAAAACGCATATGCCCTTTTTGGCCAAGGGCATCATTGTCGACGTTTTGCCGCTTTTCATGTGCTTTAAAGGCGATTCGAATCTACCTCCTGAAACCTGTTTCCTGCAATTCTGCCTTGCTTTCAAATCCTCTTCGTTGCCTTCCCTCAATATATTTGTGGACGAGAGTTATCATTTATAACTCAGCAGGTTTGTGAATGGCAGTCCCCCTGAGCTCCATTTTTCAACTGTCTTTTTTGGGAGCTGGCCGCAAAAGCACGGGATTTCCTCAGGCCCTATTCTGGTTCCCGGCGGCAGGCTGAGCCTGTGGTTAATTCTTCTTCCTGATGGGAAAATAGAGTGACCTGTGCCTGTCCCAACACCTAGATCTATTCTCTCATTGGTTTCCCCTTTTCCCGTTCATCCTCAGGACAAATTGCTACCTGTACAGAACAGGAGGTTAAAGGTGCTGATTCTCCAAGTAAGTTGATTGCTAGTAAAGTAGCTGGAAAGGCGAACCCGAGCACAAGGAGAAGAGAAATGGGGTGTGTTTTAGAAACCTTTCAAAATCACACGGTGTACCATCTTCTGAGTTTCTCATGCATGATTTCGAAGTAGGAAGATGCCCTTGAACCTGGAGATTTGGGACCCATGGGATGGGTATCACGCAGTATTACTTTAAAGGGTCTGCGTTTGCTCACCCAACCTCTCAGCCCCAAGAGTGTCCACCCTTATGTCTCATCCAGCTGTGGGTCTAGATATGGTTAATCCAGGTGGCATCACAGCCCCTGAACGAATTTTGTAAGAATTTCTCTCTCTTTCACTGTCTTTGTTTTACGGGTTTTTAAAAGTAATTTATTTTTATAATGGGGTTTAGCTGCTTTTCACGGCTGTGTTTATGCGGATTTACACCCACTTGACTCACTTCCAGACAGACATCAATACATAGGTTTTAAGATTGTTACTAGTCACATATATTCTTGTGCGGTGAATAGGGGGTGTTGAGTCCAGTTCACGGAGCAAGGAGTAGGTCTTGTCTATTACATATTGGGTGTATGGAACGGTATCTGAGCGAATTTGAACCCCTTGTTTTATGCATCACCCCACCTCACCATTCCCGTTAAGCAGCCATAGTGTGTTTTCTAACGTGTGACTCTGTTCTGTTTTGTAATTCAGTTCAAGTGTAGCGGTTTTTACATTCCCTCTATAAGTGATAGCTTATGATAAGTGTCTTTTTCTGTGTGACTTATTTCACTTAGAATCGTCATACCTAAGTCCACTCATATTGATTCTACTAGCCTTATGACATTGATTTCATGTCTGAGTGATATTCCATTGTACATAAGGACCACAACTTTTTTATCCATTTTTCTCTTTCCTGGGATATTTAAGGTGTCATGAAGTGGAGGTTCTTGTCAACAGAGCAGCCCCAAACTTTGTGGTGCCTGTGTCTTGCTGATTTTTAGTTTTCCCAATTTATACGCCCATGAGTGGACGTGCCCTATGCTCACTAAGCTGTGTTTTTTCGATGTTTCTGGACACACCGTACACTTCTCCAGAGTGGCTGTTGGCAATTTACATCCCGCCCATCAGCGTAGCAAGGCTGCCATTTCTCCATGGCCTGTCCTGCATTTCTGGTTTTGACACTTTTTGCAGCATGACCCTTTTGACCGATGGGAAGCGAGACTTCTTTGTAGCACTGATTTGCCTTTCCAGGTTGCTTGGTTGGCCAAAAAGGGCGTATGCGTTTTTTCCTGAATATATTCAGGAAAAAACGCATACGCCCTTTTTGGCCAAGGGCATCATTGTCGACGTTTTGCCGCTTTTCATGTGCCTTAAAGGCGATTCGAATCTACCTCCTGAAACCTGTTTCCTGCAATTCTGCCTTGCTTTCAAATCCTCTTCGTTGACTTCCCTCAATATATCTGTGGATGAGGGTTATCACTTATAACTCTGCGGGTTTGTGAATTGCAGTGTCCCTGAGCTCCATTTTTCAACTGTCGTTTTTGAGAGCTGGCCGCAAAAGCACGGGATTGCCTCAGGCCCTATTCTGGTTCCTGGCAGCAGGCTGAGCCTGTGGTTAATTCTTCTTCCTGATGGGAAAATAGAGTGACCTGTGCCTGTCCCAACACCTAGATCTAGTCTCTCATTGGTTGCCCCTCTTCCCGTTCATCCTCAGGACAAATTGCAACCTGTAGGGAACAGGAGGTTAAAGGTGCTGATTCTCCAAGTAAGTTGATAGCTAGTAAATTAGCTGGAATGGCGAACCCGAGCACAAGGAGATGAGAAATGAGGTGCGTTTTAGAAACCTTTCAAAATCACACGGTGTACCATCTTCTGAGGTTCTCATGCATGTTTTCGATGTAGGAAGATGCCCTTGAACCTGGAGACTTGGGACCCATGGGATGGGTTCCACGCAGTATTACTTTAAAGGGTCTGCGTTTGCTCACCCAACCTAACCCAACCTTTCAGCGCCAAGACTGTCCACCCTTATGTCTCATCCAGCTGTGCGTGTAGATATGGTCAATCCAGGTTGCATCACAGCCTCTCAACGAATTTTGTAAGAATTTCTCTCTCTTTCACTGTCTTTGTTTTACGGGTTTTTAAAACTAATTTATTTTTATAATGGGGTTTAGCTGCTTTTCACGGCTGTGTTTATGCGGATTTACACCCACTTGACTCACTTCCAGACAGATATCAATACATAGGTTTTAAGATTGTTACTAGTCACATATATTCTTGTGCGGTGAATAGGGGGTGTTGAGTCCAGTTCACTGAGCAAGGAGTAGGTCTTATCTATTACATATTGGGTGTATGTAACGGTATCTGAGCGAATTTGAAACCCTTGTTTTATGCATCACCCCACCTCACCTTTCCCGTTAAGCAGCCATAGTGTGTTTTCTAAACGTGTGATTCTGTTCTGTTCTGTAATTCAGTTCAAGTGTAGCGGTTTTTACATTCCCTCTATAAGTGATAGCTTATGATAAGTGTCTTTTTCTGTGTGACTTATTTCACTTAGAATCGGCGTACCTAAGTCCACTCATCTTGCTTCTACTAGCCTTATGACATTGATTTCATGTCTGAGTGATATTGCATTGTACATAAGGACCACAACTTCTTTATCCATTTTTCTCTTTCCTGGGATATTTAAGGTGTCATGAAGTGGAGGTTCTTGTCAACAGAGCAGCCCTAAACTTTGGGGTGCCTGTGTCTTGCTGATTTTTAGTTTTCCCAATTTATACGCCCATGAGTGGACGTGCCCTATGCTCCCTAAGCTGTGTTTTTTCGATGTTTCAGGACACACCGTACACTTCTCCAGAGTGGCTGTTGGCAATTAACATCCCGCCCATCAGCGTAGCAAGGCTGCCATTTCTCCATGGCCTGTCCTGCATTTCTGGTTTTGACACTTTTTGCAGCATGACCCTTTTGACCGATGGGAAGCGAGACTTCTTTGTAGCACTGATTTACCTTTCCAGGTTGCTTGGTTGGCCAAAAAGGGCGTATGCGTTTTTTCCTGAATATATTCAGGAAAAAACGCATACGCCCTGTTTGGCCAAGGGCATCATTGTCGACGTTTTGCCGCTTTTCATGTGCTTTAAAGGCGATTCGAATCCACCTCCTGAAACCTGTTTCCTGCAATTCTGCCTTGCTTTCAAATCCTCTTCGTTGCCTTCCCTCAATATATTTGTGGACGAGAGTTATCATTTATAACTCAGCAGGTTTGTGAATGGCAGTCCCCCTGAGCTCCATTTTTCAACTGTCTTTTTTGGGAGCTGGCCGCAAAAGCACGGGATTGCCTCAGGCCCTATTCTGGTTCCCGGCGGCAGGCTGAGCCTGTGGTTAATTCTTCTTTCTGATGGGAAAATAGAGTGACCTGTGCCTGTCCCAACACCTAGATCTATTATCTCATTGGTTTCCCCTCTTCCCGTTCATCCTCAGGACAAATTGCAACCTGTACAGAACAGGAGGTTAAAGGTGCTGATTCTCCAAGTAGGGAGATTGCTAGTGAAGTAGCTGGAATGGCGAACCCGAGCACAAGGAGATGAGAAATGAGGTGCGTTTTAGAAACCTTTCAAAATCACACGGTGTATCTTCTTCTGGGTTCCTCATGCAAGTTTTCGATGTAGGAAGATGCCCTTTGAAACCTGGAGATTTGGGACCCATGGGATGGGTACCATGCAGTATTACTTTAAAGGGTCTGCGTTTGCTCACCCAACCTCACCCAACCTCTCAGCCCCAAGAGTGTCCACCCTTATGTCTCATCCAGCTGTGGGTCTGGATATGGTCAATCCAGGTTGCATCACAGCCCCTGAACGAATTTTGTAAGAATTTCTCTCTCTTACACTGTCTTTGTTTTACGGGTTTTTAAAAGTAATTTATTTTTATAATGGGGTTTAGCTGCTTTTCACGGCTGTGTTTATGCGGCTTTACACCCACTTGACTCACTTCCAGACAGATATCAATACATAGGTTTTAAGATTGTTACTAGTCACATATATTCTTGTGCGGTGAATAGGGGGTGTTGAGTCCATTCACTGAGCAAGGAGTAGGTCTTGTCTATTACATATTGGGTGTATGGAACGGTATCTGAGCGAATTTGAACCCCTTGTTTTATGCATCACCCCACCTCACCTTTCCCGTTAAGCAGCCATAGTGTGTTTTCTAAACGTGTGATTCTGTTCTGTTCTGTAATTCAGTTCAAGTGTAGCGGTTTTTACATTCCCTCTATAAGTGATAGCTTATGATAAGTGTCTTTTTCTGTGGGACTTATTTCACTTAGAATCGTCGTACCTAAGTCCACTCATCTTGCTTCTACTAGCCTTATGACATTGATTTCATGTCTGAGTGATATTCCATTGTACATAAGGACCACAACTTCTTTATCCATTTTTCTCTTTCCTGGGATATTTAAGTTGTCATGAAGTGGAGGTTCTTGTCAACAGAGCAGCCCTAAACTTTGGGGTGCCTGTGTCTTGCTGATTTTTAGTTTTCCCAATTTATATGCCCATGAGTGGACGTGCCCTATGCTCCCTAAGCTGTGTTTTTTCGATGTTTCAGGACACACCGTACACTTCTCCAGAGTGGCTGTTGGCAATTAACATCCCGCCCATCAGCGTAGCAAGGCTGCCATTTCTCCATGGCCTGTCCTGCATTTCTGGTTTTGACACTTTTTGCAGCATGACCCTTTTGACCGATGGGAAGCGAGACTTCTTTGTAGCACTGATTTGCCTTTCCAGGTTGCTTGGTTGGCCAAAAAGGGCGTATGCGTTTTTTCCTGAATATATTCAGGAAAAAACGCATACGCCCTTTTTGGCCAAGGGCATCATTGTCGACGTTTTGCCGCTTTTCATATGCTTTAAAGGCGATTCGAATCTACCTCCTGAAACCTGTTTCCTGCAATTCTGCCTTGCTTTCAAATCCTCTTCGTTGCCTTCCCTCAATATATTTGTGAACGAGAGTTATCATTTATAACTCAGCAGGTTTGTGAATGGCAGTGCCCCTGAGCTCCATTTTTCAACTGTCTTGTTTGGGAGCTGGCCGCAAAAGCACGGAATTTCCTAAGCCCTTATTCTGGTTCCCGGCGGCAGGCTGAGCCTGTGGTTAATTCTTCTTCCTGATGGGAAAATAGTGTGACCTCTGCCTGTCCCAACATCTAGATCTAGTCTCTCATTGGTTGCCCCTCTTCCCGTTCATCCTCAGGACAAATTTCAACCTGTAGGGAACAGGAGGTTAAAGGTGCTGATTCTCCAAGTAAGTTGATTGCTAGTAAAGTAGCTGGAAAGGCGAACCCGAGCACAAGGAGATGAGAAATGGGGTGTGTTTTAGAAACCTTTCAAAATCAAACGGTGTACCATCTTCTGAGTTTCTCATGCATGTTTTCGATGTAGGAAGATGCCCTTGAACCTGGAGATTTGGGACCCATGGGATGGGTACCACGCAGTATTACTTTAAAGGGTCTGCGTTTGCTCACCCCACCTCTCAGCCCCAAGAGTGTCCACCCTTATGTCTCATCCAGCTGTGGGTCTAGATATGGTCAATCCAGGTTGCATCTCAGCCCCTGATCGAATTTTGTAAGAATTTCTCTCTCTTTCACTGTCTTTGTTTTACGGGTTTTTAAAAGTAATTTATTTTTATAATGGGGTTTAGCTGCTTTTCACGGCTGTGTTTATGCGGATTTACACCCACTTGACTCACTTCCAGACAGATATCAATACATAGGTTTTAAGATTGTTAGTAGTCATATATATTCTTGTGCAGTGAATAGGGGGTGTTGAGTCCAGTTCACTGAGCAAGGAGTAGGTCTTGTGTATTACATATTGGGTGTATGGAACGTTATCTGAGCGAATTTGAACCCCTTGTTTTACGCATCACCCCACCTCACCTTTCCCGTTAAGCAGCCATAGTGTGTTTTCTAAACGTGTGATTCTGTTCTGTTCTGTAATTCAGTTAAAGTGTAGCGGTTTTTACATTCCCTCTATAAGTGATAGCTTATGATAAGTGTCTTTTTCTGTGTGACTTATTTCACTTAGAATCGTCGTACCTAAGTCCACTCATCTTGCTTCTACTAGCCTTATGACATTGATTTCATGTCTGAGTGATATTCCATTGTACATAAGGACCACAACTTCTTTATCCATTTTTCTCTTTCCTGGGATATTTAAGGTGTCATGAAGTGGAGGTTCTTGTCAACAGAGCAGCCCTAAACTTTGGGGTGCCTGTGTCTTGCTGATTTTTAGTTTTCCCAATTTATACGCCCATGAGTGGACGTGCCCTATGCTCCCTAAGCTGTGTTTTTTCGATGTTTCAGGACACACCGTACACTTCTCCTGAGTGGCTGTTGGCAACTTACATCCCGCCCATCAGCGTAGCAAGGCTGCCATTTCTCCATGGCCTGTCCTGCATTTCTGGTTTTGACACTTTTTGCAGCATGGCCCTTTTGACCGATGGGAAGCGAGACTTCTTTGTAGCGCTGATTTGACTTTCCAGGTTGCTTGGTTGGCCAAAAAGTGCGTATGCGTTTTTTCCTGAATATATTCAGGAAAAAACGCATACGGCCTTCTTGGCCAAGGGCATCATTGTCGACGTTTTGCCGTTTTCATGTGCTTTAAAGGCGATTCGAATCTACCTCCTGAAACCTGTTTCCTGCAATTCTGCCTTGCTTTCAAATCCTCTTCGTTGCCTTCCCTCAATATATTTGTGGACGAGAGTTATCATTTATAACTCAGCAGGTTTGTGAATGGCAGTTCCCCTGAGCTCCATTTTTCAACTGTCTTGTTTGGGAGCTGGCCGCAAAAGCACGGGATTTCCTCAGGCCCTATTCTGGTTCCCGGCGGCAGGCTGAGCCTGTGGTTAATTCTTCTTCCTGATGGGAAAATAGAGTGACCTGTGCCTGTCCCAACACCTAGATCTATTCTCTCATTGGTTGCCCCTCTTCCCGTTCATCCTCAGGACAAATTTCAACCTGTAGGGAACAGGAGGTTAAAGGTGCTGATTCTCCAAGTAAGTTGATTGCTAGTAAAGTAGCTGGAAAGGCGAACCCGAGCAGAAGGAGATGAGAAATGGGGTGTGTTTTAGAAACCTTTCAAAATCAAACGGTGTACCATCTTCTGAGTTTCTCATGCATGTTTTCGATGTAGGAAGATGCCCTTGAACCTGGAGATTTGGGACCCATGGGATGGGTACCACACAGTATTACTTTAAAGGGTCTGCGTTTGCTCACGCCACCTCTCAGCCCCAAGAGTGTCCACCCTTATGTCTCATCCAGCTGTGGGTCTAGATATGGTCAATCCAGGTTGCATCTCAGCCCCAGATCGAATTTTGTAAGAATTTCTCTCTCTTTCACTGTCTTTGTTTTACGGGTTTTTAAAAGTAATTTATTTTTATAATGGGGTTTAGCTGCTTTTCACGGCTGTGTTTATGCGGATTTACACCCACTTGACTCACTTCCAGACAGATATCAATACATAGGTTTTAAGATTGTTACTAGTCATATATATTCTTGTGCAGTGAATAGGGGGTGTTGAGTCCAGTTCACTGAGCAAGGAGTAGGTCTTGTGTATTACATATTGGGTGTATGGAACGGTATCTGAGCGAATTTGAACCCCTTGTTTTACGCATCACCCCACCTCACCTTTCCCGTTAAGCAGCCATAGTGTGTTTTCTAAACGTGTGATTCTGTTCTGTTCTGTAATTCAGTTCAAGTGTAGCGGTTTTTACATTCCCTCTATAAGTGATAGCTTATGATAAGTGTCTTTTTCTGTGTGACTTATTTCACTTAGAATCGTCGTACCTAAGTCCACTCATCTTGCTTCTACTAGCCTTATGACATTGATTTCATGTCTGAGTGATATTCCTTTGTACATAAGGACCACAACTTCTTTATCCATTTTTCTCTTTCCTGGGATATTTAAGGTGTCATGAAGTGGAGGTTCTTGTCAACAGAGCAGCCCTAAACTTTGGGGTGCCTGTGTCTTGCTGATTTTTAGTTTTCCCAATTTATACGCCCATGAGTGGACGTGCCCTATGCTCCCTAAGCTGTGTTTTTTCGATGTTTCAGGACACACCGTACACTTCTCCTGAGTGGCTGTTGGCAACTTACATCCCGCCCATCAGCGTAGCAAGGCTGCCATTTCTCCATGGCCTGTCCTGCATTTCTGGTTTTGACACTTTTTGCAGCATGGCCCTTTTGACCGATGGGAAGCGAGACTTCTTTGTAGCGCTGATTTGCCTTTCCAGGTTGCTTGGTTGGCCAAAAAGTGCGTATGCGTTTTTTCCTGAATATATTCAGGAAAAAACGCATACGCCCTTCTTGGCCAAGGGCATCATTGTCGACGTTTTGCCGTTTTCATGTGCTTTAAAGGCGATTCGAATCTACCTCCTGAAACCTGTTTCCTGCAATTCTGCCTTGCTTTCAAATCCTCTTCGTTGCCTTCCCTCAATATATTTGTGGACGAGAGTTATCATTTATAACTCAGCAGGTTTGTGAATGGCAGTTCCCCTGAGCTCCATTTTTCAACTGTCTTGTTTGGGAGCTGGCCGCAAAAGCACGGGATTTCCTCAGGCCCTATTCTGGTTCCCGGCGGCAGGCTGAGCCTGTGGTTAATTCTTCTTCCTGATGGGAAAATAGAGTGACCTGTGCCTGTCCCAACAGCTAGATCTAGTCTCTCATTGGTTGCCCCTCTTCCCGTTCATCCTCAGGAGAAATTTCAAACTGTAGGGAACAGGAGGTTAAAGGTGCTGATTCTCCAAGTAAGTTGATTACTAGTAAAGTAGCTGGAAAGGCGAACCCGAGCACAAGGAGATGACAAATGGGGTGTGTTTTAGAAACCTTTCAAAATCACACGGTGTACCATCTTCTGAGTTTCTCATGCATGTTTTCGATGTAAGAAGATGCCCTTGAACCTGGAGATTTGGAACCCATGGGATGGGTATCACGCAGTATTACTTTAAAGGGTCTGCGTTTGCTCACCCAACCTCTCAGCCCCAAGAGTGTCCACCCTTATGTCTCATCCAGCTGTGGGTCTAGATATGGTCAATCCAGGTGGCATCACAGCCCCTGAATGAATTTTGTAAGAATTTCTCTCTCTTTCACTGTCTTTGTTTTACGGGTTTTTAAAAGTAATTTATTTTTATAATGGGGTTTAGCTGCTTTTCACGGCTGTGTTTATGCGGATTTACACCCACTTGACTCACTTCCAGACAGATATCAATACATAGGTTTTAAGATTGTTACTAGTCACATATATTCTTGTGCGGTGAATAGGGGGTGTTGAGTCCAGTTCACGGAGCAAGGAGTAGGTCTTGTCTATTATATATTGGGTGTATGGAACGGTATCTGAGCAAATTTGAACCCCTTGTTTTATGAATCACCCCACCTCACCTTTCCCGTTAAGCAGCCATAGTGTGTTTTCTAAACGTGTGATTCTGTTCTGTTCTGTAATTCAGTTCAAGTGTAGCGGTTTTTACATTCCCTCTATAAGTGATAGCTTATGATAAGTGTCTTTTTCTGTGTGACTTATTTCACTTAGAATCGTCGTACCTAAGTCCACTCATCTTGCTTCTACTAGCCTTATGACATTGATTTCATGTCTGAGTGATATTGCATTGTACAAAAGGACCACAACTTCTTTATCCATTTTTCTCTTTCCTGGGATATTTAAGGTGTCATGAAGTGGAGGTTCTTGTCAACAGAGCAGCCCTAAACTTTGGGGTGCCTGTGTCTTGCTGATTTTTAGTTTTCCCAATTTATACGCCCATGAGTGGACGTGCCCTATGCTCCCTAAGCTGTGTTTTTTCGATGTTTCAGGACACACCGTACAGTTCTCCAGAGTGGCTGTTGGCAATTAACATCCCGCCCATCAGCGTAACAAGGCTGCCATTTCTCCATGGCCTGTCCTGCATTTCTGGTTTTGACACTTTTTGCAGCATGACCCTTTTGACCGATGGGAAGCTAGACTTCTTTGTAGCACTGATTTGCCTTTCCAGGTTGCTTGGTTGGCCAAAAAGGGCGTATGCGTTTTTTCCTGAATATATTCAGGAAAAAACGCATATGCCCTTTTTGGCCAAGGGCATCATTGTCGACGTTTTGCCGCTTTTCATGTGCTTTAAAGGCGATTCGAATCTACCTCCTGAAACCTGTTTCCTGCAATTCTGCCTTGCTTTCAAATCCTCTTCGTTGCCTTCCCTCAATATATTTGTGGACGAGAGTTATCATTTATAACTCAGCAGGTTTGTGAATGGCAGTCCCCCTGAGCTCCATTTTTCAACTGTCTTTTTTGGGAGCTGGCCGCAAAAGCACGGGATTTCCTCAGGCCCTATTCTGGTTCCCGGCGGCAGGCTGAGCCTGTGGTTAATTCTTCTTCCTGATGGGAAAATAGAGTGACCTGTGCCTGTCCCAACACCTAGATCTATTCTCTCATTGGTTTCCCCTTTTCCCGTTCATCCTCAGGACAAATTGCTACCTGTACAGAACAGGAGGTTAAAGGTGCTGATTCTCCAAGTAAGTTGATTGCTAGTAAAGTAGCTGGAAAGGCGAACCCGAGCACAAGGAGAAGAGAAATGGGGTGTGTTTTAGAAACCTTTCAAAATCACACGGTGTACCATCTTCTGAGTTTCTCATGCATGATTTCGAAGTAGGAAGATGCCCTTGAACCTGGAGATTTGGGACCCATGGGATGGGTATCACGCAGTATTACTTTAAAGGGTCTGCGTTTGCTCACCCAACCTCTCAGCCCCAAGAGTGTCCACCCTTATGTCTCATCCAGCTGTGGGTCTAGATATGGTTAATCCAGGTGGCATCACAGCCCCTGAACGAATTTTGTAAGAATTTCTCTCTCTTTCACTGTCTTTGTTTTACGGGTTTTTAAAAGTAATTTATTTTTATAATGGGGTTTAGCTGCTTTTCACGGCTGTGTTTATGCGGATTTACACCCACTTGACTCACTTCCAGACAGACATCAATACATAGGTTTTAAGATTGTTACTAGTCACATATATTCTTGTGCGGTGAATAGGGGGTGTTGAGTCCAGTTCACGGAGCAAGGAGTAGGTCTTGTCTATTACATATTGGGTGTATGGAACGGTATCTGAGCGAATTTGAACCCCTTGTTTTATGCATCACCCCACCTCACCATTCCCGTTAAGCAGCCATAGTGTGTTTTCTAAACGTGTGACTCTGTTCTGTTTTGTAATTCAGTTCAAGTGTAGCGGTTTTTACATTCCCTCTATAAGTGATAGCTTATGATAAGTGTCTTTTTCTGTGTGACTTATTTCACTTAGAATCGTCATACCTAAGTCCACTCATATTGATTCTACTAGCCTTATGACATTGATTTCATGTCTGAGTGATATTCCATTGTACATAAGGACCACAACTTTTTTATCCATTTTTCTCTTTCCTGGGATATTTAAGGTGTCATGAAGTGGAGGTTCTTGTCAACAGAGCAGCCCCAAACTTTGTGGTGCCTGTGTCTTGCTGATTTTTAGTTTTCCCAATTTATACGCCCATGAGTGGACGTGCCCTATGCTCACTAAGCTGTGTTTTTTCGATGTTTCTGGACACACCGTACACTTCTCCAGAGTGGCTGTTGGCAATTTACATCCCGCCCATCAGCGTAGCAAGGCTGCCATTTCTCCATGGCCTGTCCTGCATTTCTGGTTTTGACACTTTTTGCAGCATGACCCTTTTGACCGATGGGAAGCGAGACTTCTTTGTAGCACTGATTTGCCTTTCCAGGTTGCTTGGTTGGCCAAAAAGGGCGTATGCGTTTTTTCCTGAATATATTCAGGAAAAAACGCATACGCCCTTTTTGGCCAAGGGCATCATTGTCGACGTTTTGCCGCTTTTCATGTGCCTTAAAGGCGATTCGAATCTACCTCCTGAAACCTGTTTCCTGCAATTCTGCCTTGCTTTCAAATCCTCTTCGTTGACTTCCCTCAATATATCTGTGGATGAGGGTTATCACTTATAACTCTGCGGGTTTGTGAATTGCAGTGTCCCTGAGCTCCATTTTTCAACTGTCGTTTTTGAGAGCTGGCCGCAAAAGCACGGGATTGCCTCAGGCCCTATTCTGGTTCCTGGCAGCAGGCTGAGCCTGTGGTTAATTCTTCTTCCTGATGGGAAAATAGAGTGACCTGTGCCTGTCCCAACACCTAGATCTAGTCTCTCATTGGTTGCCCCTCTTCCCGTTCATCCTCAGGACAAATTGCAACCTGTAGGGAACAGGAGGTTAAAGGTGCTGATTCTCCAAGTAAGTTGATAGCTAGTAAATTAGCTGGAATGGCGAACCCGAGCACAAGGAGATGAGAAATGAGGTGCGTTTTAGAAACCTTTCAAAATCACACGGTGTACCATCTTCTGAGGTTCTCATGCATGTTTTCGATGTAGGAAGATGCCCTTGAACCTGGAGACTTGGGACCCATGGGATGGGTTCCACGCAGTATTACTTTAAAGGGTCTGCGTTTGCTCACCCAACCTAACCCAACCTTTCAGCGCCAAGACTGTCCACCCTTATGTCTCATCCAGCTGTGCGTGTAGATATGGTCAATCCAGGTTGCATCACAGCCTCTCAACGAATTTTGTAAGAATTTCTCTCTCTTTCACTGTCTTTGTTTTACGGGTTTTTAAAACTAATTTATTTTTATAATGGGGTTTAGCTGCTTTTCACGGCTGTGTTTATGCGGATTTACACCCACTTGACTCACTTCCAGACAGATATCAATACATAGGTTTTAAGATTGTTACTAGTCACATATATTCTTGTGCGGTGAATAGGGGGTGTTGAGTCCAGTTCACTGAGCAAGGAGTAGGTCTTATCTATTACATATTGGGTGTATGTAACGGTATCTGAGCGAATTTGAAACCCTTGTTTTATGCATCACCCCACCTCACCTTTCCCGTTAAGCAGCCATAGTGTGTTTTCTAAACGTGTGATTCTGTTCTGTTCTGTAATTCAGTTCAAGTGTAGCGGTTTTTACATTCCCTCTATAAGTGATAGCTTATGATAAGTGTCTTTTTCTGTGTGACTTATTTCACTTAGAATCGGCGTACCTAAGTCCACTCATCTTGCTTCTACTAGCCTTATGACATTGATTTCATGTCTGAGTGATATTGCATTGTACATAAGGACCACAACTTCTTTATCCATTTTTCTCTTTCCTGGGATATTTAAGGTGTCATGAAGTGGAGGTTCTTGTCAACAGAGCAGCCCTAAACTTTGGGGTGCCTGTGTCTTGCTGATTTTTAGTTTTCCCAATTTATACGCCCATGAGTGGACGTGCCCTATGCTCCCTAAGCTGTGTTTTTTCGATGTTTCAGGACACACCGTACACTTCTCCAGAGTGGCTGTTGGCAATTAACATCCCGCCCATCAGCGTAGCAAGGCTGCCATTTCTCCATGGCCTGTCCTGCATTTCTGGTTTTGACACTTTTTGCAGCATGACCCTTTTGACCGATGGGAAGCGAGACTTCTTTGTAGCACTGATTTACCTTTCCAGGTTGCTTGGTTGGCCAAAAAGGGCGTATGCGTTTTTTCCTGAATATATTCAGGAAAAAACGCATACGCCCTGTTTGGCCAAGGGCATCATTGTCGACGTTTTGCCGCTTTTCATGTGCTTTAAAGGCGATTCGAATCCACCTCCTGAAACCTGTTTCCTGCAATTCTGCCTTGCTTTCAAATCCTCTTCGTTGCCTTCCCTCAATATATTTGTGGACGAGAGTTATCATTTATAACTCAGCAGGTTTGTGAATGGCAGTCCCCCTGAGCTCCATTTTTCAACTGTCTTTTTTGGGAGCTGGCCGCAAAAGCACGGGATTGCCTCAGGCCCTATTCTGGTTCCCGGCGGCAGGCTGAGCCTGTGGTTAATTCTTCTTTCTGATGGGAAAATAGAGTGACCTGTGCCTGTCCCAACACCTAGATCTATTATCTCATTGGTTTCCCCTCTTCCCGTTCATCCTCAGGACAAATTGCAACCTGTACAGAACAGGAGGTTAAAGGTGCTGATTCTCCAAGTAGGGAGATTGCTAGTGAAGTAGCTGGAATGGCGAACCCGAGCACAAGGAGATGAGAAATGAGGTGCGTTTTAGAAACCTTTCAAAATCACACGGTGTATCTTCTTCTGGGTTCCTCATGCAAGTTTTCGATGTAGGAAGATGCCCTTGAACCTGGAGATTTGGGACCCATGGGATGGGTACCATGCAGTATTACTTTAAAGGGTCTGCGTTTGCTCACCCAACCTCACCCAACCTCTCAGCCCCAAGAGTGTCCACCCTTATGTCTCATCCAGCTGTGGGTCTGGATATGGTCAATCCAGGTTGCATCACAGCCCCTGAACGAATTTTGTAAGAATTTCTCTCTCTTACACTGTCTTTGTTTTACGGGTTTTTAAAAGTAATTTATTTTTATAATGGGGTTTAGCTGCTTTTCACGGCTGTGTTTATGCGGCTTTACACCCACTTGACTCACTTCCAGACAGATATCAATACATAGGTTTTAAGATTGTTACTAGTCACATATATTCTTGTGCGGTGAATAGGGGGTGTTGAGTCCAGTTCACTGAGCAAGGAGTAGGTCTTGTCTATTACATATTGGGTGTATGGAACGGTATCTGAGCGAATT
Organism: Eschrichtius robustus; assembly: GCF_028021215.1. Classification (NCBI taxonomy): domain Eukaryota; kingdom Metazoa; phylum Chordata; class Mammalia; order Artiodactyla; family Eschrichtiidae; genus Eschrichtius; species Eschrichtius robustus. The sequence continues at coordinate 16,789 of NW_027175225.1, forward strand.
TGAACCCCTTGTTTTATGCATCACCCCACCTCACCTTTCCCGTTAAGCAGCCATAGTGTGTTTTCTAAACGTGTGATTCTGTTCTGTTCTGTAATTCAGTTCAAGTGTAGCGGTTTTTACATTCCCTCTATAAGTGATAGCTTATGATAAGTGTCTTTTTCTGTGGGACTTATTTCACTTAGAATCGTCGTACCTAAGTCCACTCATCTTGCTTCTACTAGCCTTATGACATTGATTTCATGTCTGAGTGATATTCCATTGTACATAAGGACCACAACTTCTTTATCCATTTTTCTCTTTCCTGGGATATTTAAGTTGTCATGAAGTGGAGGTTCTTGTCAACAGAGCAGCCCTAAACTTTGGGGTGCCTGTGTCTTGCTGATTTTTAGTTTTCCCAATTTATATGCCCATGAGTGGACGTGCCCTATGCTCCCTAAGCTGTGTTTTTTCGATGTTTCAGGACACACCGTACACTTCTCCAGAGTGGCTGTTGGCAATTAACATCCCGCCCATCAGCGTAGCAAGGCTGCCATTTCTCCATGGCCTGTCCTGCATTTCTGGTTTTGACACTTTTTGCAGCATGACCCTTTTGACCGATGGGAAGCGAGACTTCTTTGTAGCACTGATTTGCCTTTCCAGGTTGCTTGGTTGGCCAAAAAGGGCGTATGCGTTTTTTCCTGAATATATTCAGGAAAAAACGCATACGCCCTTTTTGGCCAAGGGCATCATTGTCGACGTTTTGCCGCTTTTCATATGCTTTAAAGGCGATTCGAATCTACCTCCTGAAACCTGTTTCCTGCAATTCTGCCTTGCTTTCAAATCCTCTTCGTTGCCTTCCCTCAATATATTTGTGAACGAGAGTTATCATTTATAACTCAGCAGGTTTGTGAATGGCAGTGCCCCTGAGCTCCATTTTTCAACTGTCTTGTTTGGGAGCTGGCCGCAAAAGCACGGAATTTCCTAAGCCCTTATTCTGGTTCCCGGCGGCAGGCTGAGCCTGTGGTTAATTCTTCTTCCTGATGGGAAAATAGTGTGACCTCTGCCTGTCCCAACATCTAGATCTAGTCTCTCATTGGTTGCCCCTCTTCCCGTTCATCCTCAGGACAAATTTCAACCTGTAGGGAACAGGAGGTTAAAGGTGCTGATTCTCCAAGTAAGTTGATTGCTAGTAAAGTAGCTGGAAAGGCGAACCCGAGCACAAGGAGATGAGAAATGGGGTGTGTTTTAGAAACCTTTCAAAATCAAACGGTGTACCATCTTCTGAGTTTCTCATGCATGTTTTCGATGTAGGAAGATGCCCTTGAACCTGGAGATTTGGGACCCATGGGATGGGTACCACGCAGTATTACTTTAAAGGGTCTGCGTTTGCTCACCCCACCTCTCAGCCCCAAGAGTGTCCACCCTTATGTCTCATCCAGCTGTGGGTCTAGATATGGTCAATCCAGGTTGCATCTCAGCCCCTGATCGAATTTTGTAAGAATTTCTCTCTCTTTCACTGTCTTTGTTTTACGGGTTTTTAAAAGTAATTTATTTTTATAATGGGGTTTAGCTGCTTTTCACGGCTGTGTTTATGCGGATTTACACCCACTTGACTCACTTCCAGACAGATATCAATACATAGGTTTTAAGATTGTTAGTAGTCATATATATTCTTGTGCAGTGAATAGGGGGTGTTGAGTCCAGTTCACTGAGCAAGGAGTAGGTCTTGTGTATTACATATTGGGTGTATGGAACGTTATCTGAGCGAATTTGAACCCCTTGTTTTACGCATCACCCCACCTCACCTTTCCCGTTAAGCAGCCATAGTGTGTTTTCTAAACGTGTGATTCTGTTCTGTTCTGTAATTCAGTTAAAGTGTAGCGGTTTTTACATTCCCTCTATAAGTGATAGCTTATGATAAGTGTCTTTTTCTGTGTGACTTATTTCACTTAGAATCGTCGTACCTAAGTCCACTCATCTTGCTTCTACTAGCCTTATGACATTGATTTCATGTCTGAGTGATATTCCATTGTACATAAGGACCACAACTTCTTTATCCATTTTTCTCTTTCCTGGGATATTTAAGGTGTCATGAAGTGGAGGTTCTTGTCAACAGAGCAGCCCTAAACTTTGGGGTGCCTGTGTCTTGCTGATTTTTAGTTTTCCCAATTTATACGCCCATGAGTGGACGTGCCCTATGCTCCCTAAGCTGTGTTTTTTCGATGTTTCAGGACACACCGTACACTTCTCCTGAGTGGCTGTTGGCAACTTACATCCCGCCCATCAGCGTAGCAAGGCTGCCATTTCTCCATGGCCTGTCCTGCATTTCTGGTTTTGACACTTTTTGCAGCATGGCCCTTTTGACCGATGGGAAGCGAGACTTCTTTGTAGCGCTGATTTGACTTTCCAGGTTGCTTGGTTGGCCAAAAAGTGCGTATGCGTTTTTTCCTGAATATATTCAGGAAAAAACGCATACGGCCTTCTTGGCCAAGGGCATCATTGTCGACGTTTTGCCGTTTTCATGTGCTTTAAAGGCGATTCGAATCTACCTCCTGAAACCTGTTTCCTGCAATTCTGCCTTGCTTTCAAATCCTCTTCGTTGCCTTCCCTCAATATATTTGTGGACGAGAGTTATCATTTATAACTCAGCAGGTTTGTGAATGGCAGTTCCCCTGAGCTCCATTTTTCAACTGTCTTGTTTGGGAGCTGGCCGCAAAAGCACGGGATTTCCTCAGGCCCTATTCTGGTTCCCGGCGGCAGGCTGAGCCTGTGGTTAATTCTTCTTCCTGATGGGAAAATAGAGTGACCTGTGCCTGTCCCAACACCTAGATCTATTCTCTCATTGGTTGCCCCTCTTCCCGTTCATCCTCAGGACAAATTTCAACCTGTAGGGAACAGGAGGTTAAAGGTGCTGATTCTCCAAGTAAGTTGATTGCTAGTAAAGTAGCTGGAAAGGCGAACCCGAGCAGAAGGAGATGAGAAATGGGGTGTGTTTTAGAAACCTTTCAAAATCAAACGGTGTACCATCTTCTGAGTTTCTCATGCATGTTTTCGATGTAGGAAGATGCCCTTGAACCTGGAGATTTGGGACCCATGGGATGGGTACCACACAGTATTACTTTAAAGGGTCTGCGTTTGCTCACGCCACCTCTCAGCCCCAAGAGTGTCCACCCTTATGTCTCATCCAGCTGTGGGTCTAGATATGGTCAATCCAGGTTGCATCTCAGCCCCAGATCGAATTTTGTAAGAATTTCTCTCTCTTTCACTGTCTTTGTTTTACGGGTTTTTAAAAGTAATTTATTTTTATAATGGGGTTTAGCTGCTTTTCACGGCTGTGTTTATGCGGATTTACACCCACTTGACTCACTTCCAGACAGATATCAATACATAGGTTTTAAGATTGTTACTAGTCATATATATTCTTGTGCAGTGAATAGGGGGTGTTGAGTCCAGTTCACTGAGCAAGGAGTAGGTCTTGTGTATTACATATTGGGTGTATGGAACGGTATCTGAGCGAATTTGAACCCCTTGTTTTACGCATCACCCCACCTCACCTTTCCCGTTAAGCAGCCATAGTGTGTTTTCTAAACGTGTGATTCTGTTCTGTTCTGTAATTCAGTTCAAGTGTAGCGGTTTTTACATTCCCTCTATAAGTGATAGCTTATGATAAGTGTCTTTTTCTGTGTGACTTATTTCACTTAGAATCGTCGTACCTAAGTCCACTCATCTTGCTTCTACTAGCCTTATGACATTGATTTCATGTCTGAGTGATATTCCTTTGTACATAAGGACCACAACTTCTTTATCCATTTTTCTCTTTCCTGGGATATTTAAGGTGTCATGAAGTGGAGGTTCTTGTCAACAGAGCAGCCCTAAACTTTGGGGTGCCTGTGTCTTGCTGATTTTTAGTTTTCCCAATTTATACGCCCATGAGTGGACGTGCCCTATGCTCCCTAAGCTGTGTTTTTTCGATGTTTCAGGACACACCGTACACTTCTCCTGAGTGGCTGTTGGCAACTTACATCCCGCCCATCAGCGTAGCAAGGCTGCCATTTCTCCATGGCCTGTCCTGCATTTCTGGTTTTGACACTTTTTGCAGCATGGCCCTTTTGACCGATGGGAAGCGAGACTTCTTTGTAGCGCTGATTTGCCTTTCCAGGTTGCTTGGTTGGCCAAAAAGTGCGTATGCGTTTTTTCCTGAATATATTCAGGAAAAAACGCATACGCCCTTCTTGGCCAAGGGCATCATTGTCGACGTTTTGCCGTTTTCATGTGCTTTAAAGGCGATTCGAATCTACCTCCTGAAACCTGTTTCCTGCAATTCTGCCTTGCTTTCAAATCCTCTTCGTTGCCTTCCCTCAATATATTTGTGGACGAGAGTTATCATTTATAACTCAGCAGGTTTGTGAATGGCAGTTCCCCTGAGCTCCATTTTTCAACTGTCTTGTTTGGGAGCTGGCCGCAAAAGCACGGGATTTCCTCAGGCCCTATTCTGGTTCCCGGCGGCAGGCTGAGCCTGTGGTTAATTCTTCTTCCTGATGGGAAAATAGAGTGACCTGTGCCTGTCCCAACACCTAGATCTATTCTCTCATTGGTTGCCCCTCTTCCCGTTCATCCTCAGGACAAATTTCAACCTGTAGGGAACAGGAGGTTAAAGGTGCTGATTCTCCAAGTAAGTTGATTGCTAGTAAAGTAGCTGGAAAGGCGAACCCGAGCAGAAGGAGATGAGAAATGGGGTGTGTTTTAGAAACCTTTCAAAATCAAACGGTGTACCATCTTCTGAGTTTCTCATGCATGTTTTCGATGTAGGAAGATGCCCTTGAACCTGGAGATTTGGGACCCATGGGATGGGTACCACACAGTATTACTTTAAAGGGTCTGCGTTTGCTCACCCCACCTCTCAGCCCCAAGAGTGTCCACCCTTATGTCTCATCCAGCTGTGGGTCTAGATATGGTCAATCCAGGTTGCATCTCAGCCCCTGATCGAATTTTGTAAGAATTTCTCTCTCTTTCACTGTCTTTGTTTTACAGGTTTTTAAAAGTAATTTATTTTTATAATGGGGTTTAGCTGCTTTTCACGGCTGTGTTTATGCGGATTTACACCCACTTGACTCACTTCCAGACAGATATCAATACATAGGTTTTAAGATTGTTACTAGTCATATATATTCTTGTGCAGTGAATAGGGGGTGTTGAGTCCAGTTCACTGAGCAAGGAGTAGGTCTTGTGTATTACATATTGGGTGTATGGAACGGTATCTGAGCGAATTTGAACCCCTTGTTTTATGCATCACCCCACCTCACCTTTCCCGTTAAGCAGCCATAGTGTGTTTTCTAAACGTGTGATTCTGTTCTGTTCTGTAATTCAGTTCAAGTGTAGCGGTTTTTACATTCCCTCTATAAGTGATAGCTTATGATAAGTGTCTTTTTCTGTGTGACTTATTTCACTTAGAATCGTCATACCTAAATCCACTCATCTTGCTTCTACTAGCCTTATGACATTGATTTCATGTCTGAGTGATATTCCATTGTACATAAGGACCACAACTTCTTTATCCATTTTTCTCTTTCCTGGGATATTTAAGGTGTCATGAAGTGGAGGTTCTTGTCAACAGAGCAGCCCTAAACTTTGGGGTGCCTGTGTCTTGTTGATTTTTAGTTTTCCCAATTTATACGCCCATGAGTGGACGTGCCCTATGCTCCCTAAGCTGTGTTTTTTCGATGTTTCAGGACACACCGTACACTTCTCCTGAGTGGCTGTTGGCAACTTACATCCCGCCCATCAGCGTAGCAAGGCTGCCATTTCTCCATGGCCTGTCCTGCATTTCTGGTTTTGACACTTTTTGCAGCATGGCCCTTTTGACCGATGGGAAGCGAGACTTCTTTGTAGCGCTGATTTGCCTTTCCAGGTTGCTTGGTTGGCCAAAAAGTGCGTATGCGTTTTTTCCTGAATATATTCAGGAAAAAACGCATACGCCCTTCTTGGCCAAGGGCATCATTGTCGACGTTTTGCCGCTTTTCATGTGCTTTACAGGCGATTCGAATCTACCTCCTGAAATCTGTTTCCTGCAATTCTGCCTTGCTTTCAAATCCTCTTCGTTGCCTTCCCTCAATATATCTGTGGATGAGAGTTATCATTTATAACTCTGCGGGTTTGTGAATTGCAGTGTCCCTGAGCTCCATTTTTCAACTCGCTTTTTTGGGAGCTGGCCGCAAATGCGCGGGATTGCCTCAGGCCCTATTGTGCTTCTGGGCGGCAGGCTGAGCCTGTGATTAATTCTTCTTCCTGATGGGAAAATAGAGTGACCTGTGCCTGTCCCAACACCTAGATCTAGTCTCTCATTGGTTGCCCCTCTTCCCGTTCATCCTCAGGACAAATTGCAAACTGTAGGGAACAGGAGGTTAAAGGTGCTGATTCTCCAAGTAAGTTGATTGCTAGTAAAGTAGCTGGAAAGGCGAACCCGAGCACAAGGAGATGAGAAATGGGGTGTGTTTTAGAAACCTTTCAAAATCACACGGTGTACCATCTTCTGAGTTTCTCATGCATGCTTTCGAAGTAGGAAGATGCCCTTGAACCTGGAGATTTGGGACCCATGGGATGGGTATCACGCAGTATTACTTTAAAGGGTCTGCGTTTGCTCACCCAACCTCTCAGCCCCAAGTGTGTCCACCCTTATGTCTCATCCAGCTGTGGGTCTAGATATGGTCAATCCAGGTGGCATCACAGCCCCTGAACGAATTTTGTAAGGATTTCTCTCTCTTTCACTGTCTTTGTTTTACGGGTTTTTAAAAGTAATTTATTTTTATAATGGGGTTTAGCTGCTTTTCATGGCTGTGTTTATGCGGATTTACACCCACTTGACTCACTTCCAGACAGACATCAATACATAGGTTTTAAGATTGTTACTAGTCACATATATTCTTGTGCGGTGAATAGGGGGTGTTGAGTCCAGTTCACGGAGCAAGGAGTAGGTCTTGTCTATTACATATTGGGTGTATGGAACGGTATCTGAGCGAATTTGAACCCCTTGTTTTATGCATCACCCCACCTCACCATTCCCGTTAAGCAGCCATAGTGTGTTTTCTAAACGTGTGACTCTGTTCTGTTTTGTAATTCAGTTCAAGTGTAGCGGTTTTTACATTCCCTCTATAAGTGATAGCTTATGATAAGTGTCTTTTTCTGTGTGACTTATTTCACTTAAAATCGTCGTACCTAAGTCCACTCATCTTGCTTCTACTAGCCTTATGACATTGATTTCATGTCTGAGTGATATTCCATTGTACATAAGGACCACAACTTTTTTATCCATTTTTCTCTTTCCTGGGATATTTAAGGTGTCATGAAGTGGAGGTTCTTGTCAACAGAGCAGCCCCAAACTTTGGGGTGCCTGTGTCTTGCTGATTTTTAGTTTTCCCAATTTATACGCCCATGAGTGGACGTGCCCTATGCTCACTAAGCTGTGTTTTTTCGATGTTTCAGGACACACCGTACACTTCTCCAGAGTGGCTGTTGGCAATTTATATCCCGCCCATCAGCGTAGCAAGGCTGCCATTTCTCCATGGCCTGTCCTGCATTTCTGGTTTTGACACTTTTTGCAGCATGGCCCTTTTGACCCATGGGAAGCGAGACTTCTTTGTAGCGCTGATTTGCCTTTCCAGGTTGCTTGGTTGGCCAAAAAGGGCGTATGCGTTTTTTCCTGAATATATTCAGGAAAAAACGCATACGCCCTTTTTGGCCAAGGGCATCATTGGCGACCTTTGCCGCTTTTCATGTGCCTTAAAGGCGATTCGAATCTACCTCCTGAAATCTGTTTCCTGCAATTCTGCCTTGCTTTCAAATCCTCTTCGTTGCCTTCCCTCAATATATCTGTGGATGAGAGTTATCACTTATAACTCTGCGGGTTTGTGAATTGCAGTGTCCCTGAGCTCCATTTTTCAACTGTCTTTTTTGAGAGCTGGCCGCAAAAGCACGGGATTGCCTCAGGCCCTATTCTGGTTCCTGGCAGCAGGCTGAGCCTGTGGTTAATTCTTCTTCCTGATGGGAAAATAGAGTGACCTGTGCCTGTCCCAACAGCTATATCTAGTCTCTAATTGGTTGCCCCTCTTCCCGTTCATCCTCAGGACAAATTGCAACCTGTAGGGGACAGGAGGTTAAAGGTGCTGATTCTCCAAGTAGGGAGATTGCTAGTAAACTAGCTGGAATGGCGAACCCGAGCACAAGGAGATGAGAAATGAGGTGCGTTTTAGAAACCTTTCAAAATCACACGGTGTACCATCTTCTGAGTTTCTCATGCATGTTTTCGATGTAGGAAGATGCCCTTGACCCTGGAGACTTGGGACCCATGGGATGGGTACCACGCAGTATTACTTTAAAGGGTCTGCGTTTGCTCACCCAACCTCACCCAACCTTTCAGCCCCAAGACTGTCCACCCTTATGTCTCATCCAGCTGTGCGTGTAGATATGGTCAATCCAGGTTGCATCACAGCCTCTGAACGAATTTTGTAAGAATTTCTCTCTCTTTCACTGTCTTTGTTTTACGGGTTTTTAAAAGTAATTTATTTTTATAATGGGGTTTAGCTGCTTTTCACGGCTGTGTTTATGCGGATTTACACCCACTTGACTCACTTCCAGACAGATATCAATACATAGGTTTTAAGATTGTTACTAGTCACATATATTCTTGTGCGGTGAAAAGGGCGTGTTGAGTCCAGTTCACTGAGCAAGGAATAGGTCTTGTCTATTACATATTGGGTGTATGGAACGGTATCTGAGCGAATTTGAACCCCTTGTTTTATGCATCACCCCACCTCACCTTTCCCGTTAAGCAGCCATAGTGTGTTTTCTAAACGTGTGATTCTGTTCTGTTCTGTAATTCAGTTCAAGTGTAGCGGTTTTTACATTCCCTCTATAAGTGATAGCTTATGATAAGTGTCTTTTTCTGTGTGACTTATTTCACTTAGAATCGTCGTACCTAAGTCCACTCATCTTGCTTCTACTAGCCTTATGACATTGATTTCATGTCTGAGTGATATTCCATTGTACATAAGGACCACAACTTTTTTATCCATTTTTCTCTTTCCTGGGATATTTAAGGTGTCATGAAGTGGAGGTTCTTGTCAACAGAGCAGCCCCAAACTTTGGGGTGCCTGTGTCTTGCTGATTTTTAGTTTTCCCAATTTATACGCCCATGAGTGGACGTGCCCTATGCTCACTAAGCTGTGTTTTTTCGATGTTTCTGGACACACCGTACACTTCTCCAGAGTGGCTGTTGGCAATTTACATCCCGCCCATCAGTGTAGCAAGGCTGCCATTTCTCCATGGCCTGTCCTGCATTTCTGGTTTTGACACTTTTTGCAGCATGGCCCTTTTGACCCATGGGAAGCGAGACTTCTTTGTAGCGCTGATTTGCCTTTCCAGGTTGCTTGGTTGGCCATAAAGGGCGTATGCGTTTTTTCCTGAATATATTCAGGAAAAAACGCATACGCCCTTTTTGGCCAAGGGCATCATTGTCGACGTTTTGCCGCTTTTCATGTGCCTTAAAGACGATTCGAATCTACCTCCTGAAACCTGTTTCCTGCAATTCTGCCTTGCTTTCAAATCCTCTTCGTTGACTTCCCTCAATATATCTGTGGATGAGGGTTATCACTTATAACTCTGCGGGTTTGTGAATTGCAGTGTCCCTGAGCTCCATTTTTCAACTCGCTTTTTTGGGAGCTGGCCGCAAAAGCGCGGGATTGCCTCAGGCCCTATTGTGCTTCTGGGCGGCAGGCTGAGCCTGTGATTAATTCTTCTTCCTGATGGGAAAATAGTGTGACCTGTGCCTGTCCCAACAGCTAGATCTAGTCTCTCATTGGTTGCCCCTCTTCCCGTTCATCCTCAGGAGAAATTTCAAACTGTAGGGAACAGGAGGTTAAAGGTGCTGATTCTCCAAGTAAGTTGATTACTAGTAAAGTAGCTGGAAAGGCGAACCCGAGCACAAGGAGATGAGAAATGGGGTGTGTTTTAGAAACCTTTCAAAATCACACGGTGTACCATCTTCTGAGTTTCTCATGCATGTTTTCGATGTAAGAAGATGCCCTTGAACCTGGAGATTTGGAACCCATGGGATGGGTATCACGCAGTATTACTTTAAAGGGTCTGCGTTTGCTCACCCAACCTCTCAGCCCCAAGAGTGTCCACCCTTATGTCTCATCCAGCTGTGGGTCTAGATATGGTCAATCCAGGTGGCATCACAGCCCCTGAATGAATTTTGTAAGAATTTCTCTCTCTTTCACTGTCTTTGTTTTACGGGTTTTTAAAAGTAATTTATTTTTATAATGGGGTTTAGCTGCTTTTCACGGCTGTGTTTATGCGGATTTACACCCACTTGACTCACTTCCAGACAGATATCAATACATAGGTTTTAAGATTGTTACTAGTCACATATATTCTTGTGCGGTGAATAGGGGGTGTTGAGTCCAGTTCACGGAGCAAGGAGTAGGTCTTGTCTATTATATATTGGGTGTATGGAACGGTATCTGAGCAAATTTGAACCCCTTGTTTTATGCATCACCCCACCTCACCTTTCCCGTTAAGCAGCCATAGTGTGTTTTCTAAACGTGTGATTCTGTTCTGTTCTGTAATTCAGTTCAAGTGTAGCGGTTTTTACATTCCCTCTATAAGTGATAGCTTATGATAAGTGTCTTTTTCTGTGTGACTTATTTCACTTAGAATCGTCGTACCTAAGTCCACTCATCTTGCTTCTACTAGCCTTATGACATTGATTTCATGTCTGAGTGATATTGCATTGTACAAAAGGACCACAACTTCTTTATCCATTTTTCTCTTTCCTGGGATATTTAAGGTGTCATGAAGTGGAGGTTCTTGTCAACAGAGCAGCCCTAAACTTTGGGGTGCCTGTGTCTTGCTGATTTTTAGTTTTCCCAATTTAGACGCCCATGAGTGGACGTGCCCTATGCTCCCTAAGCTGTGTTTTTTCGATGTTTCAGGACACACCGTACAGTTCTCCAGAGTGGCTGTTGGCAATTAACATCCCGCCCATCAGCGTAACAAGGCTGCCATTTCTCCATGGCCTGTCCTGCATTTCTGGTTTTGACACTTTTTGCAGCATGACCCTTTTGACCGATGGGAAGCGAGACTTCTTTGTAGCACTGATTTGCCTTTCCAGGTTGCTTGGTTGGCCAAAAAGGGCGTATGCGTTTTTTCCTGAATATATTCAGGAAAAAACGCATATGCCCTTTTTGGCCAAGGGCATCATTGTCGACGTTTTGCCGCTTTTCATGTGCTTTAAAGGCGATTCGAATCTACCTCCTGAAACCTGTTTCCTGCAATTCTGCCTTGCTTTCAAATCCTCTTCGTTGCCTTCCCTCAATATATTTGTGGACGAGAGTTATCATTTATAACTCAGCAGGTTTGTGAATGGCAGTCCCCCTGAGCTCCATTTTTCAACTGTCTTTTTTGGGAGCTGGCCGCAAAAGCACGGGATTTCCTCAGGCCCTATTCTGGTTCCCGGCGGCAGGCTGAGCCTGTGGTTAATTCTTCTTCCTGATGGGAAAATAGAGTGACCTGTGCCTGTCCCAACACCTAGATCTATTCTCTCATTGGTTTCCCCTTTTCCCGTTCATCCTCAGGACAAATTGCTACCTGTACAGAACAGGAGGTTAAAGGTGCTGATTCTCCAAGTAAGTTGATTGCTAGTAAAGTAGCTGGAAAGGCGAACCCGAGCACAAGGAGATGAGAAATGGGGTGTGTTTTAGAAACCTTTCAAAATCACACGGTGTACCATCTTCTGAGTTTCTCATGCATGATTTCGAAGTAGGAAGATGCCCTTGAACCTGGAGATTTGGGACCCATGGGATGGGTATCACGCAGTATTACTTTAAAGGGTCTGCGTTTGCTCACCCAACCTCTCAGCCCCAAGAGTGTCCACCCTTATGTCTCATCCAGCTGTGGGTCTAGATATGGTCAATCCAGGTGGCATCACAGCCCCTGAACGAATTTTGTAAGAATTTCTCTCTCTTTCACTGTCTTTGTTTTACGGGTTTTTAAAAGTAATTTATTTTTATAATGGGGTTCAGCTGCTTTTCACGGCTGTGTTTATGCGGATTTACACCCACTTGACTCACTTCCAGACAGACATCAATACATAGGTTTTAAGATTGTTACTAGTCACATATATTCTTGTGCGGTGAATAGGGGGTGTTGAGTCCAGTTCACGGAGCAAGGAGTAGGTCTTGTCTATTACATATTGGGTGTATGGAACGGTATCTGAGCGAATTTGAACCCCTTGTTTTATGCATCACCCCACCTCACCATTCCCGTTAAGCAGCCATAGTGTGTTTTCTAAACGTGTGACTCTGTTCTGTTTTGTAATTCAGTTCAAGTGTAGCGGTTTTTACATTCCCTCTATAAGTGATAGCTTATGATAAGTGTCTTTTTCTGTGTGACTTATTTCACTTAGAATCGTCGTACCTAAGTCCACTCATATTGATTCTACTAGCCTTATGACATTGATTTCATGTCTGAGTGATATTCCATTGTACATAAGGACCACAACTTTTTTATCCATTTTTCTCTTTCCTGGGATATTTAAGGTGTCATGAAGTGGAGGTTCTTGTCAACAGAGCAGCCCCAAACTTTGGGGTGCCTGTGTCTTGCTGATTTTTAGTTTTCCCAATTTATACGCCCATGAGTGGACGTGCCCTATGCTCACTAAGCTGTGTTTTTTCGATGTTTCTGGACACACCGTACACTTCTCCAGAGTGGCTGTTGGCAATTTACATCCCGCCCATCAGCGTAGCAAGGCTGCCATTTCTCCATGGCCTGTCCTGCATTTCTGGTTTTGACACTTTTTGCAGCATGACCCTTTTGACCGATGGGAAGCGAGACTTCTTTGTAGCACTGATTTGCCTTTCCAGGTTGCTTGGTTGGCCAAAAAGGGCGTATGCGTTTTTTCCTGAATATATTCAGGAAAAAACGCATACGCCCTTTTTGGCCAAGGGCATCATTGTCGACGTTTTGCCGCTTTTCATGTGCCTTAAAGGCGATTCGAATCTACCTCCTGAAACCTGTTTCCTGCAATTCTGCCTTGCTTTCAAATCCTCTTCGTTGACTTCCCTCAATATATCTGTGGATGAGGGTTATCACTTATAACTCTGCGGGTTTGTGAATTGCAGTGTCCCTGAGCTCCATTTTTCAACTGTCGTTTTTGAGAGCTGGCCGCAAAAGCACGGGATTGCCTCAGGCCCTATTCTGGTTCCTGGCAGCAGGCTGAGCCTGTGGTTAATTCTTCTTCCTGATGGGAAAATAGAGTGACCTGTGCCTGTCCCAACACCTAGATCTAGTCTCTCATTGGTTGCCCCTCTTCCCGTTCATCCTCAGGACAAATTGCAACCTGTAGGGAACAGGAGGTTAAAGGTGCTGATTCTCCAAGTAAGTTGATTGCTAGTAAAGTAGCTGGAAAGGCGAACCCGAGCACAAGGAGATGAGAAATGGGGTGTGTTTTAGAAACCTTTCAAAATCACACGGTGTACCTTCTTCTGGGTTCCTCATGCAAGTTTTCGATGTAGGAAGATGCCCTTGAACCTGGAGATTTGGGACCCATGGGATGGGTACCATGCAGTATTACTTTAAAGGGTCTGCGTTTGCTCACCCAACCTCACCCAAACTTTCAGCCCCAAGAGTGTCCACCCTTATGTCTCATCCAGCTGTGGGTCTAGATATGGTCAATCCAGGTTGCATCACAGCCCCTGAACGAATTTTGTAAGAATTTCTCTCTCTTTCACTGTCTTTGTTTTACGGGTTTTTAAAAGTAATTTATTTTTATAATGGGGTTTAGCTGCTTTTCACGGCTGTGTTTATGCGGCTTTACACCCACTTGACTCACTTCCAGACAGATATCAATACATAGGTTTAAAGATTGTTACTAGTCACATATATTCTTGTGCGGTGAATAGGGGGTGTTGAGTCCAGTTCACTGAGCAAGGAGTAGGTCTTGTCTATTACATATTGGGTGTATGGAACGGTATCTGAGCGAATTTGAACCCCTTGTTTTATGCATCACCCAACCTCACCTTTCCCGTTAAGCAGCCATAGTGTGTTTTCTAAACGTGTGATTCTGTTCTGTTCTGTAATTCAGTTCAAGTGTAGCGGTTTTTACATTCCCTCTATAAGTGATAGCTTATGATAAGTGTCTTTTTCTGTGTGACTTATTTCACTTAGAATCGTCGTACCTAAGTCCACTCATCTTGCTTCTACTAGCCTTATGACATTGATTTCATGTCTGAGTGATATTCCATTGTACATAAGGACCACAACTTCTTTATCCATTTTTCTCTTTCCTGGGATATTTAAGGTGTCATGAAGTGGAGGTTCTTGTCAACAGAGCAGCCCTAAACTTTGGGGTGCCTGTGTCTTGCTGATTTTTAGTTTTCCCAATTTATACGCCCATGAGTGGACGTGCCCTATGCTCCCTAAGCTGTGTTTTTTCGATGTTTCAGGACACACCGTACAGTTCTCCAGAGTGGCTGTTGGCAATTAACATCCCGCCCATCAGCGTAGCAAGGCTGCCATTTCTCCATGGCCTGTCCTGCATTTCTGGTTTTGACACTTTTTGCAGCATGGCCCTTTTGACCGATGGGAAGCGAGACTTCTTTGTAGCGCTGATTTGCCTTTCCAGGTTGTTTGGTTGGCCAAAAAGTGCGTATGCGTTTTTTCCTGAATATATTCAGGAAAAAACGCATACGCCCTTTTTGGCCAAGGGCATCATTGTCGACATTTTGCCGCTTTTCATGTGCTTTACAGGCGATTCGAATCTACCTCCTGAAATCTGTTTCCTGCAATTCTGCCTTGCTTTCAAATCCTCTTCGTTGCCTTCCCTCAATATATCTGTGGACGAGAGTTATCATTTATAACTCAGCAGGTTTGTGAATGGCAGTCCCCCTGAGCTCCATTTTTCAACTGTCTTTTTTGGGAGCTGGCCGCAAAAGCACGGGATTTCCTCAGGCCCTATTCTGGTTCCCGGTGGCAGGCTGAGCCTGTGGTTAATTCTTCTTCCTGATGGGAAAATAGAGTGACCTGTGCCTGTCCCAACACCTAGATCTATTCTCTCATTGGTTTCCCCTCTTCCCGTTCATCCTCAGGACAAATTGCTACCTGTACAGAACAGGAGGTTAAAGGTGCTGATTCTCCAAGTAAGTTGATTGCTAGTGAAGTAGCTGGAATGGCGAACCCGAGCACAAGGAGATGAGAAATGGGGTGTGTTTTAGAAACCTTTCAAAATCACACGGTGTACCATCTTCTGAGTTTCTCATGCATGATTTCGAAGTAGGAAGATGCCCTTGAACCTGGAGATTTGGGACCCATGGGATGGGTATCACGCAGTATTACTTTAAAGGGTCTGCGTTTGCTCACCCAACCTTTCAGCCCCAAGAGTGTCCACCCTTATGTCTCATCCAGCTGTGGGTCTAGATATGGTCAATCCAGGTTGCATGACAGCCCCTGAACGAATTTTGTAAGAATTTCTCTCTCTTTCACTGTCTTTGTTTTACGGGTTTTTAAAAGTAATTTATTTTTATAATGGGGTTTAGCTGCTTTTCACGGCTGTGTTTATGCGGCTTTACACCCACTTGACTCACTTCCAGACAGACATCAATACATAGGTTTAAAGATTGTTACTAGTCACATATATTCTTGTGCGGTGAATAGGGGGTGTTGAGTCCAGTTCACGGAGCAAGGAGTAGGTCTTGTCTATTACATATTGGGTGTATGGAACGGTATCTGAGCGAATTTGAACCCCTTGTTTTATGCATCACCCCACCTCACCTTTCCCGTTAAGCAGCCATAGTGTGTTTTCTAAACGTGTGATTCTGTTCTGTTTTGTAATTCAGTTCAAGTGTAGCGGTTTTTACATTCCCTCTATAAGTGATAGCTTATGATAAGTGTCTTTTTCTGTGTGACTTATTTCACTTAGAATCGTCGTACCTAAGTCCACTCATCTTGCTTCTACTAGCCTTATGACATTGATTTCATGTCTGAGTGATATTCCATTGTACATAAGGACCACAACTTCTTTATCCATTTTTCTCTTTCCTGGGATATTTAAGGTGTCATGAAGTGGAGGTTCTTGTCAACAGAGCAGCCCTAAACTTTGGGGTGCCTGTGTCTTGCTGATTTTTAGTTTTCCCAATTTATACGCCCATGAGTGGACGTGCCCTATGCTCCCTAAGCTGTGTTTTTTCGATGTTTCAGGACACACCGTACACTTCTCCTGAGTGGCTGTTGGCAACTTACATCCCGCCCATCAGCGTAGCAAGGCTGCCATTTCTCCATGGCCTGTCCTGCATTTCTGGTTTTGACACTTTTTGCAGCATGGCCCTTTTGACCGATGGGAAGCGAGACTTCTTTGTAGCGCTGATTTGCCTTTCCAGGTTGCTTGGTTGGCCAAAAAGTGCGTATGCGTTTTTTCCTGAATATATTCAGGAAAAAACGCATACGCCCTTCTTGGCCAAGGGCATCATTGTCGACGTTTTGCCGCTTTTCATGTGCTTTACAGGCGATTCGAATCTACCTCCTGAAATCTGTTTCCTGCAATTCTGCCTTGCTTTCAAATCCTCTTCGTTGCCTTCCCTCAATATATCTGTGGATGAGAGTTATCATTTATAACTCTGCGGGTTTGTGAATTGCAGTGTCCCTGAGCTCCATTTTTCAACTCGCTTTTTTGGGAGCTGGCCGCAAAAGCGCGGGATTGCCTCAGGCCCTATTGTGCTTCTGGGCGGCAGGCTGAGCCTGTGATTAATTTTTCTTCCTGATGGGAAAATAGAGTGACCTGTGCCTGTTCCAACACCTAGATCTAGTCTCTCATTGGTTGCGCCTCTTCCCGTTCATCCTCAGGACAAATTTCAAACTGTAGGGAACAGGAGGTTAAAGGTGCTGATTCTCCAAGTAAGTTGATTGCTAGTAAAGTAGCTGGAAAGGCGAACCCGAGCACAAGGAGATGAGAAATGGGGTGTGTTTTAGAAACCTTTCAAAATCACACGGTGTACCATCTTCTGAGTTTCTCATGCATGTTTTCGATGTAGGAAGATGCCCTTGAACCTGGAGATTTGGGACCCATGGGATGGGTATCACGCAGTATTACTTTAAAGGGTCTGCGTTTGCTCACCCAACCTCTCAGCCCCAAGAGTGTCCACCCTTATGTCTCATCCAGCTGTGGGTCTAGATATGGTCAATCCAGGTGGCATCACAGCCCCTGAACGAATTTTGTAAGAATTTCTCTCTCTTTCACTGTCTTTGTTTTACGGGTTTTTAAAAGTAATTTATTTTTATAATGGGGTTTAGCTGCTTTTCACGGCTGTGTTTATGCGGATTTACACCCACTTGACTCACTTCCAGACCGATATCAATACATAGGTTTTAAGATTGTTACTAGTCACATATATTCTTGTGCGGTCAATAGGGGGTGTTGAGTCCAGTTCACGGAGCAAGGAGTAGGTCTTGTCTATTACATATTGGGTGTATGGAACGGTATCTGAGCGAATTTGAACCCCTTGTTTTATGCGTCACCCCACCTCACCTTTCCCGTTAAGCAGCCATAGTGTGTTTTCTAAACGTGTGACTCTGTTCTGTTTTGTAATTCAGTTCAAGTGTAGCGGTTTTTACATTCCCTCTATAAGTGATAGCTTATGATAAGTGTCTTTTTCTGTGTGACTTATTTCACTTAGAATCGTCGTACCTAAGTCCACTCATCTTGCTTCTACTAGCCTAATGACATTGATTTTATGTCTGAGTGATATTCCATTGTACATAAGGACCACAACTTTTTTATCCATTTTTCTCTTTCCTGGGATATTTAAGGTGTCATGAAGTGGAGGTTCTTGTCAACAGAGCAGCCCCAAACTTTGGGGTGCCTGTGTCTTGCTGATTTTTAGTTTTCCCAATTTATACGCCCATGAGTGGACGTGCCCTATGCTCACTAAGCTGTGTTTTTTCGATGTTTCAGGACACACCGTACACTTCTCCAGAGTGGCTGTTGGCAATTTACATCCCGCCCATCAGCGTAGCAAGGCTGCCATTTCTCCATGGCCTGTCCTGCATTTCTGGTTTTGACACTTTTTGCAGCATGGCCCTTTTGACCCATGGGAAGCGAGACTTCTTTGTAGCGCTGATTTGCCTTCCCAGGTTGCTTGGTTGGCAAAAAAGGGCGTATGCGTTTTTTCCTGAATATATTCAGGAAAAAACGCATACGCCCTTTTTGGCCAAGGGCATCATTGTCGACGTTTTGCCGCTTTTCATGTGCCTTAAAGGCGATTCGAATCTACCTCCTGAAATCTGTTTCCTGCAATTCTGCCTTGCTTTCAAATCCTCTTCGTTGCCTTCCCTCAATATATCTGTGGATGAGAGTTATCACTTATAACTCTGCGGGTTTGTGAATTGCAGTGTCCCTGAGCTCCATTTTTCAACTGTCTTTTTTGAGAGCTGGCCGCAAAAGCACGGGATTGCCTCAGGCCCTATTCTGGTTCCTGGCAGCAGGCTGAGCCTGTGGTTAATTCTTCTTCCTGATGGGAAAATAGAGTGACCTGTGCCTGTCCCAACACCTAGATCTTGTCTCTCATTGGTTGCCCCTCTTCCCGTTCATCCTCAGGACAAATTGCAACCTGTAGGGAACAGGAGGTTAAAGGTGGTGATTCTCCAAGTAGGGAGATAGCTAGTAAATTAGCTGGAATGGCGAACCCGAGCACAAGGAGATGAGAAATGAGGTGCGTTTTAGAAACCTTTCAAAATCACACGGTGTACCATCTTCTGAGGTTCTCATGCATGTTTTCGATGTAGGAAGATGCCCTTGAACCTGGAGACTTGGGACCCATGGGATGGGTTCCACGCAGTATTACTTTAAAGGGTCTGCGTTTGCTCACCCAACCTAACCCAACCTTTCAGCGCCAAGACTGTCCACCCTTATGTCTCATCCAGCTGTGCGTGTAGATATGGTCAATCCAGGTTGCATCACAGCCTCTCAACGAATTTTGTAAGAATTTCTCTCTCTTTCACTGTCTTTGTTTTACGGGTTTTTAAAACTAATTTATTTTTATAATGGGGTTTAGCTGCTTTTCACGGCTGTGTTTATGCGGATTTACACCCACTTGACTCACTTCCAGACAGATATCAATACATAGGTTTTAAGATTGTTACTAGTCACATATATTCTTGTGCGGTGAATAGGGGGTGTTGAGTCCAGTTCACTGAGCAAGGAGTAGGTCTTGTCTATTACATATTGGGTGTATGTAACGGTATCTGAGCGAATTTGAAACCCTTGTTTTATGCATCACCCCACCTCACCTTTCCCGTTAAGCAGCCATAGTGTGTTTTCTAAACGTGTGATTCTGTTCTGTTCTGTAATTCAGTTCAAGTGTAGCGGTTTTTACATTCCCTCTATAAGTGATAGCTTATGATAAGTGTCTTTTTCTGTGTGACTTATTTCACTTAGAATCGGCGTACCTAAGTCCACTCATCTTGCTTCTACTAGCCTTATGACATTGATTTCATGTCTGAGTGATATTGCATTGTACATAAGGACCACAACTTCTTTATCCATTTTTCTCTTTCCTGGGATATTTAAGGTGTCATGAAGTGGAGGTTCTTGTCAACAGAGCAGCCCTAAACTTTGGGGTGCCTGTGTCTTGCTGATTTTTAGTTTTCCCAATTTATACGCCCATGAGTGGACGTGCCCTATGCTCCCTAAGCTGTGTTTTTTCGATGTTTCAGGACACACCGTACACTTCTCCAGAGTGGCTGTTGGCAATTAACATCCCGCCCATCAGCGTAGCAAGGCTGCCATTTCTCCATGGCCTGTCCTGCATTTCTGGTTTTGACACTTTTTGCAGCATGACCCTTTTGACCGATGGGAAGCGAGACTTCTTTGTAGCACTGATTTACCTTTCCAGGTTGCTTGGTTGGCCAAATAGGGCGTATGCGTTTTTTCCTGAATATATTCAGGAAAAAACGCATACGCCCTGTTTGGCCAAGGGCATCATTGTCGACGTTTTGCCGCTTTTCATGTGCTTTAAAGGCGATTCGAATCCACCTCCTGAAACCTGTTTCCTGCAATTCTGCCTTGCTTTCAAATCCTCTTCGTTGCCTTCCCTCAATATATCTGTGGATGAGAGTTATCACTTATAACTCTGCGGGTTTGTGAATTGCAGTGTCCCTGAGCTCCATTTTTCAACTGTCTTTTTTGAGAGCTGGCCGCAAAAGCACGGGATTGCCTCAGGCCCTATTCTGGTTCCTGGCAGCAGGCTGAGCCTGTGGTTAATTCTTCTTCCTGATGGGAAAATAGAGTGACCTGTGCCTGTCCCAACAGCTAGATCTAGTCTCTCATTGGTTGCCCCTCTTCCCGTTCATCCTCAGGACAAATTGCAACCTGTAGGGAACAGGAGGTTAAAGGTGCTGATTCTCCAAGTAGGGAGATTGCTAGTAAAGTAGCTGGAATGGCGAACCCGAGCACAAGGAGATGAGAAATGAGGTGCGTTTTAGAAACCTTTCAAAATCACACGGTGTACCGTCTTCTGGGTTCCTCATGCAAGTTTTCGATGTAGGAAGATGCCCTTGAACCTGGAGATTTGGGACCCATGGGATGGGTACCATGCAGTATTACTTTAAAGGGTCTGCGTTTGCTCACCCAACCTCACCCAACCTTTCAGCCCCAAGAGTGTCCACCCTTATGTCTCATCCAGCTGTGGGTCTAGATATGGTCAATCCAGGTTGCATCACAGCCCCTGAACGAATTTTGTAAGAATTTCTCTCTCTTTCACTGTCTTTGATTTACGGGTTTTTAAAAGTAATTTATTTTTATAATGGGGTTTAGCTGCTTTTCACGGCTGTGTTTATGCGGATTTACACCCACTTGACTCACTTCCAGACAGATATCAATACATAGGTTTTAAGATTCTTACTAGTCACATATATTCTTGTGCGGTGAATAGGGGGTGTTGGGTCCAGTTCACTGAGCAAGGAGTAGGTCTTGTCTATTACATATTGGGTGTATGGAACGGTATCTGAGCGAATTTGAACCCCTTGTTTTATGCATCACCCCACCTCACCTTTCCCGTTAAGCAGCCATAGTGTGTTTTCTAAACGTGTGATTCTGTTCTGTTCTGTAATTCAGTTCAAGTGTAGCGGTTTTTACATTCCCTCTATAAGTGATAGCTTATGATAAGTGTCTTTTTCTGTGTGACTTATTTCACTTAGAATCGTCGTACCTAAGTCCACTCATCTTGCTTCTACTAGCCTTATGACATTGATTTCATGTCTGAGGGATATTCCATTGTACATAAGGACCACAACTTCTTTATCCATTTTTCTCTTTCCTGGGATATTTAAAGTGTCATGAAGTGGAGGTTCTTGTCAACAGAGCAGCCCTAAACTTTGGGGTGCCTGTGTCTTGCTGATTTTTAGTTTTCCCAATTTATACGCCCATGAGTGGACGTGCCCTATGCTCCCTAAGCTGTGTTTTTTCGATGTTTCAGGACACACCGTACACTTCTCCTGAGTGGCTGTTGACAACTTACATCCCGCCCATCAGCGTAGCAAGGCTGCCATTTCTCCATGGCCTGTCCTGCATTTCTGGTTTTGACACTTTTTGCAGCATGGCCCTTTTGACCGATGGGAAGCGAGACTTCTTTGTAGCGCTGATTTGCCTTTCCAGGTTGCTTGGTTGGCCAAAAAGTGCGTATGCGTTTTTTCCTGAATATATTCAGGAAAAAACGCATACGCCCTTCTTGGCCAAGGGCATCATTGTCGACGTTTTGCCGCTTTTCATGTTCTTTACAGGCGATTCGAATCTACCTCCTGAAATCTGTTTCCTGCAATTCTGCCTTGCTTTCAAATCCTCTTCGTTGCCTTCCCTCAATATATCTTTGGATGAGAGTTATCATTTATAACTCTGCGGGTTTGTGAATTGCAGTGTCCCTGAGCTCAATTTTTCAACTCGCTTTTTTGGGAGCTGGCCGCAAAAGCGCGGGATTGCCTCAGGCCCTATTGTGCTTCTGGGCGGCAGGCTGAGCCTGTGATTAATTCTTCTTCCTGATGGGAAAATAGAGTGACCTGTGCCTGTCCCAACACCTAGATCTAGTCTCTCATTGGTTGCCCCTCTTCCCGTTTATCCTCAGGACAAATTGCAAACTGTAGGGAACAGGAGGTTAAAGGTGCTGATTCTCCAAGTAAGTTGATTGCTAGTAAAGTAGCTGGAAAGGCGAACCCGAGCACAAGGAGATGAGAAATGGGGTGTGTTTTAGAAACCTTTCAAAATCACACGGTGTACCATCTTCTGAGTTTCTCATGCATGTTTTCGATGTAGGAAGATGCCCTTGAACCTGGAGATTTGGGACCCATGGGATGGGTATCACGCAGTATTACTTTAAAGGGTCTGCGTTTGCTCACCCAAACTCTCAGCCCCAAGAGTGTCCACCCTTATGTCTCATCCAGCTGTGGGTCTAGATATGGTCAATCCAGGTGGCATCACAGCCCCTGAACGAATTTTGTAAGAATTTCTCTCTCTTTCACTGTCTTTGTTTTACGGGTTTTTAAAAGTAATTTATTTTTATAATGGGGTTTAGCTGCTTTTCACGGCTGTGTTTATGCGGATTTACACCTACTTGACTCACTTCCAGACAGATATCAATACATAGGTTTTAAGATTGTTACTAGTCACATATATTCTTGTGCGGTGAATAGGGGGTGTTGAGTCCAGTTCACGGAGCAAGGAGTAGGTCTTGTCTATTACATATTGGGTGTATGGAACGGTATCTGAGCAAATTTGAACCCCTTGTTTTATGTATCACCCCACCTCACCTTTCCCGTTAAGCAGCCATAGTGTGTTTTCTAAACGTGTGACTCTGTTCTGTTTTGTAATTCAGTTCAAGTGTAGCGGTTTTTACATTCCCTCTATAAGTGATAGCTTATGATAAGTGTCTTTTTCTGTGTGACTTATTTCACTTAGAATCGTCGTACCTAAGTCCACTCATCTTGCTTCTACTAGCCTTATGACATTGATTTCATGTCTGAATGATATTCCATTGTACATAAGGAGCACAACTTTTTTATCCATTTTTC
Source organism: Eschrichtius robustus (assembly GCF_028021215.1). Lineage (NCBI taxonomy): Eukaryota > Metazoa > Chordata > Mammalia > Artiodactyla > Eschrichtiidae > Eschrichtius > Eschrichtius robustus. Next base: position 39,871 of record NW_027175225.1, read on the forward strand.
TCTTTCCTGGGATATTTAAGGTGTCATGAAGTGGAGGTTCTTGTCAACAGAGCAGCCCCAAACTTTGGGGTGCCTGTGTCTTGCTGATTTTTAGTTTTCCCAATTTATACGCCCATGAGTGGACGTGCCCTATGCTCACTAAGCTGTGTTTTTTCGATGTTTCAGGACACACCGTACACTTCTCCAGAGTGGCTGTTGGCAATTTACATCCCGCCCATCAGCGTGGCATGGCTGCCATTTCTCCATGGCCTGTCCTGCATTTCTGGTTTTGACACTTTTTGCAGAATGACCCTTTTGACCGATGGGAAGCGAGACTTCTTTGTAGCGCTGATTTGCCTTTCCAGGTTGCTTGGTTGGCCAAAAAGGGCGTATGCGTTTTTTCCTGAATATATTCAGGAAAAAACGCATACGCCCTTTTTGGCCAAGGGCATCATTGTCGACGTTTTGCCGCTTTTCATGTGCCTTAAAGGCGATTCGAATCTACCTCCTGAAATCTGTTTCCTGCAATTCTGCCTTGCTTTCAAATCCTCTTCGTTGCCTTCCCTCAATATATCTGTGGATGAGAGTTATCACTTATAACTCTGCGGGTTTGTGAATTGCAGTGTCCCTGAGCTCCATTTTTCAACTGTCTTTTTTGAGAGCTGGCCGCAAAAGCACGGGATTGCCTCAGGCCCTATTCTGGTTCCTGGCAGCAGGCTGAGCCTGTGGTTAATTCTTCTTCCTGATGGGAATATAGAGTGACCTGTGCCTGTCCCAACAGCTAGATCTAGTCTCTCATTGGTTGCCCCTCTTCCCGTTCATCCTCAGGACAAATTGCAACCTGTAGGGAACAGGAGGTTAAAGGTGCTGATTCTCCAAGTAGGGAGATTGCTAGTAAAGTAGCTGGAATGGCGAACCCGAGCACAAGGAGATGAGAAATGAGGTGCGTTTTAGAAACCTTTCAAAATCACACGGTGTACCATCTTCTGAGTTTCTCATGCATGTTTTCGATGTAGGAAGATGCCCTTGAACCTGGAGACTTGGGACCCATGGGATGGGTACCACGCAGTATTACTTTAAAGGGTCTGCGTTTGCTCACCCAATCTAACCCAACCTTTCAGCCCCAAGAGTGTCCACCCTTATGTCTCATCCAGCTGTGCGTGTAGATATGGTCAATCCAGGTTGCATCACAGCCTCTGAACGAATTTTGTAAGAATTTCTCTCTCTTTCACTGTCTTTGTTTTACGGGTTTTTAAAAGTAATTTATTTTTATAATGGGGTTTAGCTGCTTTTCACGGCTGTGTTTATGCGGATTTACACCCACTTGACTCACTTCCAGACAGATATCAATACATAGGTTTTAAGATTGTTACTAGTCACATATATTCTTGTTCGGTGAATAGGGGGTGTTGAGTCCAGTTCACTGAGCAAGGAGTAGGTCTTGTCTATTACATATTGGGTGTATGGAACGGTATCTGAGCGAATTTGAAACCCTTGTTTTATGCATCACCCCACCTCACCTTTCCCGTTAAGCAGCCATAGTGTGTTTTCTAAACGTGTGATTCTGTTCTGTTCTGTAATTCAGTTCAAGTGTAGCGGTTTTTACATTCCCTCTATAAGTGATAGCTTATGATAAGTGTCTTTTTCTGTGTGACTTATTTCACTTAGAATCGTCGTACCTAAGTCCACTCATCTTGCTTCTACTAGCCTTATGACATTGATTTCATGTCTGAGTGATATTGCATTGTACATAAGGACCACAACTTCTTTATCCATTTTTCTCTTTCCTGGGATATTTAAGGTGTCATGAAGTGGAGGTTCTTGTCAACAGAGCAGCCCTAAACTTTGGGGTGCCTGTGTCTTGCTGATTTTTAGTTTTCCCAATTTATACGCCCATGAGTGGACGTGCCCTATGCTCCCTAAGCTGTGTTTTTTCGATGTTTCAGGACACACCGTACACTTCTCCAGAGTGGCTGTTGGCAATTAACATCCCGCCCATCAGCGTAGCAAGGCTGCCATTTCTCCATGGCCTGTCCTGCATTTCTGGTTTTGACACTTTTTGCAGCATGACCCTTTTGACCGATGGGAAGCGAGACTTCTTTGTAGCACTGATTTGCCATTCCAGGTTGCTTGGTTGGCCAAAAAGGGCGTATGCGTTTTTTCCTGAATATATTCAGGAAAAAACGCATACGCCCTTTTTGGCCAAGGGCATCATTGTCGACGTTTTGCCGCTTTTCATGTGCTTTAAAGGCGATTCGAATCTACCTCCTGAAACCTGTTTCCTGCAATTCTGCCTTGCTTTCAAATCCTCTTCGTTGCCTTCCCTCAATATATTTGTGGACGACAGTTATCATTTATAACTCAGCAGGTTTGTGAATGGCAGTCCCCCTGAGCTCCATTTTTCAACTGTCTTTTTTGGGAGCTGGCCGCAAAAGCACGGGATTGCCTCAGGCCCTATTCTGGTTCCCGGCGGCAGGCTGAGCCTGTGGTTAATTCTTCTTCCTGATGGGAAAATAGAGTGACTTGTGCCTGTCCCAACACCTAGATCTATTCTCTCATTGGTTTCCCCTCTTCCCGTTCATCCTCAGGACAAATTGCAACCTGTACAGAACAGGAGGTTAAAGGTGCTGATTCTCCAAGTAGGGAGATTGCTAGTGAAGTAGCTGGAATGGCGAACCCGAGCACAAGGAGATGAGAAATGAGGTGCGTTTTAGGAACCTTTCAAAATCACACGGTGTACCATCTTCTGAGTTTCTCATGCATGTTTTCGATGTAGGAAGATGCCCTTGAACCTGGAGACTTGGGACCCATGGGATGGGTACCACGCAGTATTACTTTAAAGGGTCTGCGTTTGCTCACCCAACCTAACCCAACCTTTCAGACCCAAGACTGTCCACCCTTATGTCTCATCCAGCTGTGCGTGTAGATATGGTCAATCCAGGTTGCATCACAGCCTTTGAACGAATTTTGTAAGAATTTCTCTCTCTTTCACTGTCTTTGTTTTACGGGTTTTTAAAAGTAATTTATTTTTATAATGGGGTTTAGCTGCTTTTCACGGCTTTGTTTATGCAGATTTACACCCACTTGACTCAATTCCAGACAGATATCAATACATAGGTTTTAAGATTGTTACTAGTCACATATATTCTGGTGCGGTGAATAGGTGGTGTTGAGTCCAGTTCACTGAGCAAGGAGTAGGTCTTGTCTATTACATATTGGGTGTATGGAACGGTATCTGGGCGAATTTGAAGCCCTTGTTTTATGCATCACCCCACGTCACCTTTCCCGTTAAGCAGCCATAGTGTGTTTTCTAAACGTGTGACTCTGTTCTGTTTTGTAATTCAGTTCAAGTGTAGCGGTTTTTACATTCCCTCTATAAGTGATAGCTTATGATAAGTGTCTTTTTCTGTGTGACTTATTTCACTTAGAATCGTCGTACCTAAGTCCACTCATCTTGCTTCTACTAGCCTTATGACATTGATTTCATGTCTGAGTGATATTCCATTGTACATAAGGACCACAACTTCTTTATCCATTTTTCTCTTTCCTGGGATATTTAAAGTGTCATGAAGTGGAGGTTCTTGTCAACAGAGCAGCCCTAAACTTTGGGGTGCCTGTGTCTTGCTGATTTTTAGTTTTCCCAATTTATACGCCCATGAGTGGACGTGCCCTATGCTCCCTAAGCTGTGTTTTTTCGATGTTTCAGGACACACCGTACACTTCTCCTGAGTGGCTGTTGACAACTTACATCCCGCCCATCAGCGTAGCAAGGCTGCCATTTCTCCATGGCCTGTCCTGCATTTCTGGTTTTGACACTTTTTGCAGCATGGCCCTTTTGACCGATGGGAAGCGAGACTTCTTTGTAGCGCTGATTTGCCTTTCCAGGTTGCTTGGTTGGCCAAAAAGTGCGTATGCGTTTTTTCCTGAATATATTCAGGAAAAAACGCATACGCCCTTCTTGGCCAAGGGCATCATTGTCGACGTTTTGCCGCTTTTCATGTTCTTTACAGGCGATTCGAATCTACCTCCTGAAATCTGTTTCCTGCAATTCTGCCTTGCTTTCAAATCCTCTTCGTTGCCTTCCCTCAATATATCTGTGGATGAGAGTTATCATTTATAACTCTGCGGGTTTGTGAATTGCAGTGTCCCTGAGCTCCATTTTTCAACTCGCTTTTTTGGGAGCTGGCCGCAAAAGCGCGGGATTGCCTCAGGCCCTATTGTGCTTCTGGGCGGCAGGCTGAGCCTGTGATTAATTCTTCTTCCTGATGGGAAAATAGAGTGACCTGTGCCTGTCCCAACACCTAGATCTAGTCTCTCATTGGTTGCCCCTCTTCCCGTTCATCCTCAGGACAAATTGCAAACTGTAGGGAACAGGAGGTTAAAGGTGCTGATTCTCCAAGTAAGTTGATTGCTAGTAAAGTAGCTGGAAAGGCGAACCCGAGCACAAGGAGATGAGAAATGGGGTGTGTTTTAGAAACCTTTCAAAATCACACGGTGTACCATCTTCTGAGTTTCTCATGCATGTTTTCGATGTAGGAAGATGCCCTTGAACCTGGAGATTTGGGACCCATGGGATGGGTATCACGCAGTATTACTTTAAAGGGTCTGCGTTTGCTCACCCAACCTCTCAGCCCCAAGAGTGTCCACCCTTATGTCTCATCCAGCTGTGGGTCTAGATATGGTCAATCCAGGTGGCATCACAGCCCCTGAACGAATTTTGTAAGAAATTCTCTCTCTTTCACTGTCTTTGTTTTACGGGTTTTTAAAAGTAATTTATTTTTATAATGGGGTTTAGCTGCTTTTCACGGCTGTGTTTATGCGGATTTACACCTACTTGACTCACTTCCAGACAGATATCAATACATAGGTTTTAAGATTGTTACTAGTCACATATATTCTTGTGCGGTGAATAGGGGGTGTTGAGTCAAGTTCACGGAGCAAGGAGTAGGTCTTGTCTATTACATATTGGGTGTATGGAACGGTATCTGAGCAAATTTGAACCCCTTGTTTTATGTATCACCCCACCTCACCTTTCCCGTTAAGCAGCCATAGTGTGTTTTCTAAACGTGTGACTCTGTTCTGTTTTGTAATTCAGTTCAAGTGTAGCGGTTTTTACATTCCCTCTATAAGTGATAGCTTATGATAAGTGTCTTTTTCTGTGTGACTTATTTCACTTAGAATCGTCGTACCTAAGTCCACTCATCTTGCTTCTACTAGCCTTATGACATTGATTTCATGTCTGAATGATATTCCATTGTACATAAGGACCACAACTTTTTTATCCATTTATCTCTTTCCTGGGATATTTAAGGTGTCATGAAGTGGAGGTTCTTGTCAACAGAGCAGCCCCAAACTTTGGGGTGCCTGTGTCTTGCTGATTTTTAGTTTTCCCAATTTATACGCCCATGAGTGGACGTGCCCTATGCTCACTAAGCTGTGTTTTTTCGATGTTTCAGGACACACCGTACACTTCTCCAGAGTGGCTGTTGGCAATTTACATCCCGCCCATCAGCGTGGCATGGCTGCCATTTCTCCATGGCCTGTCCTGCATTTCTGGTTTTGACACTTTTTGCAGAATGACCCTTTTGACCGATGGGAAGCGAGACTTCTTTGTAGCGCTGATTTGCCTTTCCAGGTTGCTTGGTTGGCCAAAAAGGGCGTATGCGTTTTTTCCTGAATATATTCAGGAAAAAACGCATACGCCCTTTTTGGCCAAGGGCATCATTGTCGACGTTTTGCCGCTTTTCATGTGCCTTAAAGGCGATTCGAATCTACCTCCTGAAATCTGTTTCCTGCAATTCTGCCTTGCTTTCAAATCCTCTTCGTTGCCTTCCCTCAATATATCTGTGGATGATAGTTATCACTTATAACTCTGCGGGTTTGTGAATTGCAGTGTCCCTGAGCTCCATTTTTCAACTGTCTTTTTTGAGAGCTGGCCGCAAAAGCACGGGATTGCCTCAGGCCCTATTCTGGTTCCTGGCAGCAGGCTGAGCCTGTGGTTAATTCTTCTTCCTGATGGGAAAATAGAGTGACCTGTGCCTGTCCCAACAGCTAGATCTAGTCTCTCATTGGTTGCCCCTCTTCCCGTTCATCCTCAGGACAAATTGCAACCTGTAGGGAACAGGAGGTTAAAGGTGCTGATTCTCCAAGTAGGGAGATTGCTAGTAAAGTAGCTGGAATGGCGAACCCGAGCACAAGGAGATGAGAAATGAGGTGCGTTTTAGAAACCTTTCAAAATCACACGGTGTACCATCTTCTGAGTTTCTCATGCATGTTTTCGATGTAGGAAGATGCCCTTGAACCTGGAGACTTGGGACCCATGGGATGGGTACCACGCAGTATTACTTTAAAGGGTCTGCGTTTGCTCACCCAACCTAACCCAACCTTTCAGCCCCAAGAGTGTCCACCCTTATGTCTCATCCAGCTGTGCGTGTAGATATGGTCAATCCAGGTTGCATCACAGCCTCTGAACGAATTTTGTAAGAATTTCTCTCTCTTTCACTGTCTTTGTTTTATGGGTTTTTAAAAGTAATTTATTTTTATAATGGGGTTTAGCTGCTTTTCACGGCTGTGTTTATGCGGATTTACACCCACTTGACTCACTTCCAGACAGATATCAATACATAGGTTTTAAGATTGTTACTAGTCACATATATTCTTGTTCGGTGAATAGGGGGTGTTGAGTCCAGTTCACTGAGCAAGGAGTAGGTCTTGTCTATTACATATTGGGTGTATGGAACGGTATCTGAGCGAATTTGAAACCCTTGTTTTATGCATCACCCCACCTCACCTTTCCCGTTAAGCAGCCATAGTGTGTTTTCTAAACGTGTGATTCTGTTCTGTTCTGTAATTCAGTTCAAGTGTAGCGGTTTTTACATTCCCTCTATAAGTGATAGCTTATGATAAGTGTCTTTTTCTGTGTGACTTATTTCACTTAGAATTGTCGTACCTAAGTCCACTCATCTTGCTTCTACTAGCCTTATGACATTGATTTCATGTCTGAGTGATATTGCATTGTACATAAGGACCACAACTTCTTTATCCATTTTTCTCTTTCCTGGGATATTTAAGGTGTCATGAAGTGGAGGTTCTTGTCAACAGAGCAGCCCTAAACTTTGGGGTGCCTGTGTCTTGCTGATTTTTAGTTTTCCCAATTTATACGCCCATGAGTGGACGTGCCCTATGCTCCCTAAGCTGTGTTTTTTCGATGTTTCAGGACACACCGTACACTTCTCCAGAGTGGCTGTTGGCAATTAACATCCCGCCCATCAGCGTAGCAAGGCTGCCATTTCTCCATGGCCTGTCCTGCATTTCTGGTTTTGACACTTTTTGCAGCATGACCCTTTTGACCGATGGGAAGCGAGACTTCTTTGTAGCACTGATTTGCCTTTCCAGGTTGCTTGGTTGGCCAAAAAGGGCGTATGCGTTTTTTGCTGAATATATTCAGGAAAAAACGCATACGCCCTTTTTGGCCAAGGGCATCATTGTCGACGTTTTGCCGCTTTTCATGTGCTTTAAAGGCGATTCGAATCTACCTCCTGAAACCTGTTTCCTGCAATTCTGCCTTGCTTTCAAATCCTCTTTGTTGCCTTCCCTCAATATATTTGTGGACGACAGTTATCATTTATAACTCAGCAGGTTTGTGAATGGCAGTCCCCCTGAGCTCCATTTTTCAACTGTCTTTTTTGGGAGCTGGCCGCAAAAGCACGGGATTGCCTCAGGCCCTATTCTGGTTCCCGGCGGCAGGCTGAGCCTGTGGTTAATTCTTCTTCCTGATGGGAAAATAGAGTGACTTGTGCCTGTCCCAACACCTAGATCTATTCTCTCATTGGTTTCCCCTCTTCCCGTTCATCCTCAGGACAAATTGCAACCTGTACAGAACAGGAGGTTAAAGGTGCTGATTCTCCAAGTAGGGAGATTGCTAGTAAAGTAGCTGGAATGGCGAACCCGAGCACAAGGAGATGAGAAATGAGGTGCGTTTTAGAAACCTTTCAAAATCACACAGTGTACCATCTTCTGAGTTTCTCATGCATGTTTTCAATGTAGGAAGATGCCCTTGAACCTGGAGACTTGGGACCCATGGGATGGGTACCACACAGTATTACTTTAAAGGGTCTGCTTTTGCTCACCCAACCTCACCCAACCTCTCAGCCCCAAGAGTGTCCACCCTTATGTCTCATCCAGCTGTGGATCTAGATATGGTCAATCCAGGTTGCATCTCAGCCCCTGATCGAATTTTGTAAGAATTTCTCTCTCTTTCACTGTCTTTGTTTTACGGGTTTATAAGTAATTTATTTTTATAATGGGGTTTAGCTGCTTTTCACGGCTGTGTTTATGCGGATTTACACCCAGTTGACTCACTTCCAGACAGATATCAATACATAGGTTTTAAGATTGTTAGTAATCATATATATTCTTGTGCGGTGAATAGGGGGTGTTGAGTCCAGTTCACTGAGCAAGGAGTAGGTCTTGTGTATTACATATTGGGTGTATGGAACGGTATCTGAGCGAATTTGAACCCCTTGTTTTATGCATCACCCCACCTCACCTTTCCCGTTAAGCAGCCATAGTGTGTTTTCTAAACGTGTGACTCTGTTCTGTTTTGTAATTCAGTTCAAGTGTAGCGGTTTTTACATTCCCTCTATAAGTGATAGCTTATGATAAGTGTCTTTTTCTGTGTGACTTATTTCACTTAGAATCGTCGTACCTAAGTCCACTCATCTTGCTTCTACTAGCCTTATGACATTGATTTCATGTCTGAGTGATATTCCATTGTACATAAGGACCACAACTTTTTTATCCATTTTTCTCTTTCCTGGGATATTTAAGGTGTCATGAAGTGGAGGTTGTTCTTGTCAACAGAGCAGCCCCAAACTTTGGGGTGCCTGTGTCTTGCTCATTTTAGTTTTCCCAATTTATACGCCCATGAGTGGACGTGCCCTATGCTCCCTAAGATGTGTTTTTCGATGTTTCAGGACACACCGTACACTTCTCCAGAGTGGCTGTTGGCAATTTACATCCGCCCATCAGCGTAGCAAGGCTGCCATTTCTCCATGGCCTGTCCTGCATTTCTGGTTTTGACACTTTTTGCAGCATGTCCCTTTTGGCCGATGGGAAGCGAGACTTCTTTGTAGCGCTGATTTGCCTTTCCAGGTTGCTTGGTTGGCCAAAAAGGGCGTATGCGTTTTTTCCTGAATATATTCAGGAAAAAACGCATACGCCCTTTTTGGCCAAGGGCATCATTGTCCCCGTTTTGCCGCTTTCATGTGCCTTAAAGGCGATTCGAATCTACCTCCTGAAATCTGTTTCCTGCAATTCTGCCTTGCTTTCAAATCTCTTTCGTTGCCTTCCCTCAATATATCTGTGGATGAGAGTTATCACTTATAATTCTTGCGTGTTTGTGAATTGCAGTGTCCCTGAGCTCCATTTTTCAACGCGCTTTTTTGAGAGCTGGCCGCAAAAGCACGGGATTGCCTCAGGCCCTATTCTGGTTCCTGGCAGCAGGCTGAGCCTGTGGTTAATTCTTCTTCCTGATGGGAAAATAGAGTGACCTGTGCCTGTCCCAACAGCTAGATCTAGTCTCTCATTGGTTCCCCCTCTTCCCGTTCATCCTCAGGACAAATTGCAACCTGTAGGGAACAGGAGGTTAAAGGTGCTGATTCTCCAAGTAGGGAGATTGCTAGTAAAGTAGCTGGAATGGCGAACCCGAGCACAAGGAGATGAGAAATGAGGTGCGTTTTAGGAACCTTTCAAAATCACACGGTGTACCATCTTCTGAGTTTCTCATGCATGTTTTCGATGTAGGAAGATGCCCTTGAACCTGGAGACTTGGGACCCATGGGATGGGTACCACGCAGTATTACTTTAAAGGGTCTGCGTTTGCTCACCCAACCTAACCCAACCTTTCAGACCCAAGACTGTCCACCCTTATGTCACATCCAGCTGTGTGTGTAGATATGGTCAATCCAGGTTGCATCACAGCATTTGAACGAATTTTGTAAGAATTTCTCTCTCTTTCACTGTCTTTGTTTTACGGGTTTTTAAAAGTAATTTATTTTTATAATGGGGTTTAGCTGCTTTTCACGGCTTTGTTTATGCAGATTTACACCCACTTGACTCACTTCCAGACAGATATCAATACATAGGTTTTAAGATTGTTACTAGTCACATATATTCTGGTGCGGTGAATAGGTGGTGTTGAGTCCAGTTCACTGAGCAAGGAGTAGGTCTTGTCTATTACATATTGGGTGTATGGAACGGTATCTGGGCGAATTTGAAGCCCTTGTTTTATGCATCACCCCACGTCACCTTTCCCGTTAAGCAGCCATAGTGTGTTTTCTAAACGTGTGACTCTGTTCTGTTTTGTAATTCAGTTCAAGTGTAGCGGTTTTTACATTCCCTCTATAAGTGATAGCTTATGATAAGTGTCTTTTTCTGTGTGACTTATTTCACTTAGAATCGTCGTACCTAAGTCCACTCATCTTGCTTCTACTAGCCTTATGACATTGATTTCATGTCTGAGTGATATTCCATTGTACATAAGGACCACAACTTCTTTATCCATTTTTCTCTTTCCTGGGATATTTAAGTTGTCATGAAGTGGAGGTTCTTGTCAACAGAGCAGCCCTAAACTTTGGGGTGCCTGTGTCTTGCTGATTTTTAGTTTTCCCAATTTATAAGCCCATGAGTGGACGTGCCCTATGCTCCCTAAGCTGTGTTTTTTCGATGTTTCAGGACACACCGTACACTTCTCCAGAGTGGCTGTTGGCAATTAACATCCCGCCCATCAGCGTAGCAAGGCTGCCATTTCTCCATGGCCTGTCCTGCATTTCTGGTTTTGACACTTTTTGCAGCATCGCCCTTTTGACCGATGGGAAGCGAGACTTCTTTGTAGCACTGATTTGCCTTTCCAGGTTGCTTGGTTGGCCAAAAAGGGCGTATGCGTTTTTTCCTGAATATATTCTGGAAAAAACGCATACGCCCTTTTTGGCCAAGGGTATCATTGTCGACGTTTTGCCGCTTTTCATGTGCTTTAAAGGCGATTCGAATCTACCTCCTGAAACCTGTTTCCTGCAATTCTGCCTTGCTTTCAAATCCTCTTCGTTGCCTTCCCTCAATATATTTGTGGACGAGAGTTATCATTTATAACTCAGCAGGTTTGTGAATGGCAGTGCCCCTGAGCTCCATTTTTCATCTGTCTTGTTTGGGAGCTGGCCGCAAAAGCACGGGATTTCCTCGGGCCCTATTCTGGTTCCGGGCGGCAGGCTGAGCCTGTGGTTAATTCTTCTTCCTGATGGGAAAATAGAGTGACCTGTGCCTGTCCCAACACCTAGATCTAGTCTCTCATTGGTTGCCCCTCTTCCCGTTCATCCTCAGGACAAATTGCAACCTGTAGGGAACAGGAGGTTAAAGGTGCTGATTCTCCAAGTAAGTTGATTGCTAGTAAAGTAGCTAGAAAGGCGAACCCGAGCACAAGGAGATGAGAAATGGGGTGTGTTTTAGAAAACTTTCAAAATCAAACGGTGTACCATCTTCTGAGTTTCTCATGCATGTTTTCGATGTAGGAAGATGCCCTTCAACCTGGAGATTTGGGACCCATGGGATGGGTACCACGCAGTATTACTTTAAAGGGTCTGCGTTTGCTCACCCCACCTCTCAGCCCCAAGAGTGTCCACCCTTATGTCTCATCCAGCTGTGGGTCTAGATATGGTCAATCCAGGTTGCATCTCAGCCCCTGATCGAATTTTGTAAGAATTTCTCTCTCTTTCACTGTCTTTGTTTTACGGGTTTTTAAAAGTAATTTATTTTTATAATGGGGTTTAGCTGCTTTTCACGGCTGTGTTTATGCGGCTTTACACCCACTTGACTCACTTCCAGACATATATCAATACATAGGTTTTAAGATTCTTACTAGTCACATATATTCTTGTGCGGTGAATAGGGGGTGTTGAGTCCAGTTCACTGAGCAAGGAGTAGGTCTTGTCTATTACATATTGGGTGTATGGAACGGTATCTGAGCGAATTTGAAACCCTTGTTTTATGCATCACCCCACCTCACCTTTCCCATTATGCAGCCATAGTGTGTTTTCTAAACGTGTGACTCTGTTCTGTTTTGTAATTCAGTTCAAGTGTAGCGGTTTTTACATTCCCTCTATAAGTGATAGCTTTTGATAAGTGTCTTTTTCTGTGTGACTTATTTCACTTACAATCGTCGTACCTAAATCCACTCATCTTGCTTCTACTAGCCTTATGACATTGATTTCATGTCTGAGTGATATTCCATTGTACATAAGGACCACAACGTCTTTATCTATTTTTCTCTTTCCTGGGATATTATAAGGTGTCATGAAGTGGAGGTTCTTGTCAACAGAGCAGCCCCAAACTTTGGGGTGCCTGTCTCTTGCTGATTTTTAGTTTTCCCAATTTATACGCCCATGAGTGAACGTGCCCTATGCTCCCTAAGCTGTGTTTTTTCGATGTTTCAGGACACACCGTACACTTCTCCTGAGTGGCTGTTGGCAACTTACATCCCGCCCATCAGCGTAGCAAGGCTGCCATTTCTCCATGGCCTGTCCTGCATTTCTGGTTTTGACACTTTTTGCAGCATGGCCCTTTTGACCGATGGGAAGCGAGACTTCTTTGTAGCGCTGATTTGCCTTTCCAGGTTGCTTGGTTGGCCAAAAAGTGCGTATGCGTTTTTTCCTGAATATATTCAGGAAAAAACGCATACGCCCTTCTTGGCCAAGGGCATCATTGTCGACGTTTTGCCGCTTTTCATGTTCTTTACAGGCGATTCGAATCTACCTCCTGAAATCTGTTTCCTGCAATTCTGCCTTGCTTTCAAATCCTCTTCGTTGCCTTCCCTCAATATATCTGTGGATGAGAGTTATCATTTATAACTCTGCGGGTTTGTGAATTGCAGTGTCCCTGAGCTCCATTTTTCAACTCGCTTTTTTGGGAGCTGGCCGCAAAAGCGCGGGATTGCCTCAGGCCCTATTGTGCTTCTGGGCGGCAGGCTGAGCCTGTGATTAATTCTTCTTCCTGATGGGAAAATAGAGTGACCTGTGCCTGTCCCAACAGCTAGATCTAGTCTCTCATTGGTTGCCCCTCTTCCCGTTCATCCTCAGGACAAATTTCAAACTGTAGGGAACAGGAGGTTAAAGGTGCTGATTCTCCAAGTAAGTTGATTGCTAGTAAAGTAGCTGGAAAGGCGAACCCGAGCACAAGGAGATGAGAAATGGGGTGTGTTTTAGAAACCTTTCAAAATCACACGGTGTACCATCTTCTGAGTTTCTCATGCATGTTTTCGATGTAGGAAGATGCCCTTGAACCTGGAGATTTGGGACCCATGGGATGGGTATCACGCAGTATTACTTTAAAGGGTCTGCGTTTGCTCACCCAACCTCTCAGCCCCAAGAGTGTCCACTCTTATGTCTCATCCAGCTGTGGGTCTAGATATGGTCAATCCAGGTGGCATCACAGCCCCTGAACGAATTTTGTAAGAATTTCTCTCTCTTTCACTGTCTTTGTTTTACGGGTTTTTAAAAGTAATTTATTTTTATAATGGGGTTTAGCTGCTTTTCACGGCTGTGTTTATGCAGCTTTAACCCACTTGACTCACTTCCAGACAGATATCAATACATAGGTTTTAAGATTGTTACTAGTCACATATATTCTTGGGCGGTGAATAGGGGGTGTTGAGTCCAGTTCACTGAGCAAGGAGTAGGTCTTGTCTATTACATATTGGGTGTATGGAACGGTATCTGAGCGAATTTGAACCCCTTGTTTTATGCATCACCCCACCTCACCTTTCCCGTTAAGCAGCCATAGTGTGTTTTCTAAACGTGTGATTCTGTTCTGTTCTGTAATTCAGTTCAAGTGTAGCGGTTTTTACATTCCCTCTATAAGTGATAGCTTATGATATGTGTCTTTTTCTGTGTGACTTATTTCACTTAGAATCGTCGTACCTAAGTCCACTCATCTTGCTTCTACTAGCCTTATGACATTGATTTCATGTCTGAGTGATATTCCATTGTACATAAGGACCACAACTTTTTTATCCATTTTTCTCTTTCCTGGGATATTTAAGGTGTCATGAAGTGGAGGTTCTTGTCAGCAGAGCAGCCCCAAACTTTGGGGTGCCTGTGTCTTGCTGATTTTTAGTTTTCCCAATTTATACGCCCATGAGTGGACGTGCCCTATGCTCACTAAGCTGTGTTTTTTCGATGTTTCAGGACACACCGTAAAATTCTCCAGAATGGCTGTTGGCAATTTACATCCCGCCCATCAGCGTGGCATGGCTGCCATTTCTCCATGGCCTGTCCTGCATTTCTGGTTTTGACACTTTTTGCAGCATGACCCTTTTGACCGATGGGAAGCGAGACTTCTTTGTAGCGCTGATTTGCCTTTCCAGGTTGCTTGGTTGGCCAAAAAGGGCGTATGCGTTTTTTCCTGAATATATTCAGGAAAAAACGCATACGCCCTTTTTGGCCAAGGGCATCATTGTCGACCTTTTGCCGCTTTTCATGTGCCTTAAAGGCGATTCGAATCTACCTCCTGAAATCTGTTTCCTGCAATTCTGCCTTGCTTTCAAATCCTCTTCTTTGCCTTCCCTCAATATATCTGTGGATGAGAGTTATCACTTATAACTCTGCAGGTTTGTGAATTGCAGTGTCCCTGAGCTCCATTTTTCAACTGTCTTTTTTGAGAGCTGGCCGCAAAAGCACGGGATTGCCTCAGGCCCTATTCTGGTTCCTGGCAGCAGGCTGAGCCTGTGGTTAATTCTTCTTCCTGATGGGAAAATAGAGTGACCTGTGCATGTCCCAACAGCTAGATCTAGTCTCTCATTGGTTGCCCCTCTTCCCGTTCATCCTCAGGACAAATTGCAACCTGTAGGGAACAGGAGGTTAAAGGTGCTGATTCTCCAAGTAGGGAGATTGCTAGTAAAGTAGCTGGAATGGCGAACCCGAGCACAAGGAGATGAGAAATGAGGTGCGTTTTAGAAACCTTTCAAAATCACACGGTGTACCATCTTCTGAGTTTCTCATGCATGTTTTCGATGTAGGAAGATGCCCTTGAACCTGGAGACTTGGGACCCATGGGATGGGTACCACGCAGTATTACTTTAAAGGGTCTGCGTTTGCTCACCCAACCTAACCCAAACTTTCAGCCCCAAGAGTGTCCACCCTTATGTCTCATCCAGCTGTGCGTGTAGATATGGTCAATCCAGGTTGCATTACAGCCTCTGAACGAATTTTGTAAGAATTTCTCTCTCTTTCACTGTCTTTGTTTTACGGGTTTTTAAAAGTAATTTATTTTTATAATGGGGTTTAGCTGCTTTTCACGGCTGTGTTTATGCGGCTTTACACCCACTTGACTCACTTCCAGACATATATCAATACATAGGTTTTAAGATTCTTACTAGTCACATATATTCTTGTGCGGTGAATAGGGGGTGTTGAGTCCAGTTCACTGAGCAAGGAGTAGGTCTTGTCTATTACATATTGGGTGTATGGAACGGTATCTGAGCGAATTTGAAACCCTTGTTTTATGCATCACCCCACCTCACCTTTCCCATTATGCAGCCATAGTGTGTTTTCTAAACGTGTGACTCTGTTCTGTTTTGTAATTCAGTTCAAGTGTAGCGGTTTTTACATTCCCTCTATAAGTGATAGCTTTTGATAAGTGTCTTTTTCTGTGTGACTTATTTCACTTAAAATCGTCGTACCTAAATCCACTCATCTTGCTTCTACTAGCCTTATGACATTGATTTCATGTCTGAGTGATATTCCATTGTACATAAGGACCACAACTTCTTTATCTATTTTTCTCTTTCCTGGGATATTATAAGGTGTCATGAAGTGGAGGTTCTTGTCAACAGAGCAGCCCCAAACTTTGGGGTGCCTGTCTCTTGCTGATTTTTAGTTTTCCCAATTTATACGCCCATGAGTGGACGTGCCCTATGCTCCCTAAGCTGTGTTTTTTCGATGTTTCAGGACACACCGTACACTTCTCCTGAGTGGCTGTTGGCAACTTACATCCCGCCCATCAGCGTAGCAAGGCTGCCATTTCTCCATGGCCTGTCCTGCATTTCTGGTTTTGACACTTTTTGCAGCATGGCCCTTTTGACCGATGGGAAGCGAGACTTCTTTGTAGCGCTGATTTGCCTTTCCAGGTTGCTTGGTTGGCCAAAAAGTGCGTATGCGTTTTTTCCTGAATATATTCAGGAAAAAACGCATACGCCCTTCTTGGCCAAGGGCATCATTGTCGACGTTTTGCCGCTTTTCATGTGCTTTACAGGCGATTCGAATCTACCTCCTGAAATCTGTTTCCTGCAATTCTGCCTTGCTTTCAAATCCTCTTCGTTGCCTTCCCTCAATATATCTGTGGATGAGAGTTATCATTTATAACTCTGCGGGTTTGTGAATTGCAGTGTCCCTGAGCTCCATTTTTCAACTCGCTTTTTTGGGAGCTGGCCGCAAAAGCGCGGGGTTGCCTCAGGCCCTATTGTGCTTCTGGGCGGCAGGCTGAGCCTGTGATTAATTCTTCTTCCTGATGGGAAAATAGAGTGACCTGTGCCTGTCCCAACAGCTAGATCTAGTCTCTCATTGGTTGCCCCTCTTCCCGTTCATCCTCAGGACAAATTTCAAACTGTAGGGAACAGGAGGTTAAAGGTGCTGATTCTCCAAGTAAGTTGATTGCTAGTAAAGTAGCTGGAAAGGCGAACCCGAGCACAAGGAGATGAGAAATGGGGTGTGTTTTAGAAACCTTTCAAAATCACACGGTGTACCATCTTCTGAGTTTCTCATGCATGTTTTCGATGTAGGAAGATGCCCTTGAACCTGGAGATTTGGGACCCATGGGATGGGTATCACGCAGTATTACTTTAAAGGGTCTGCGTTTGCTCACCCAACCTCTCAGCCCCAAGAGTGTCCACTCTTATGTCTCATCCAGCTGTGGGTCTAGATATGGTCAATCCAGGTGGCATCACAGCCCCTGAACGAATTTTGTAAGAATTTCTCTCTCTTTCACTGTCTTTGTTTTACGGGTTTTTAAAAGAAATTTATTTTTATAATGGGGTTTAGCTGCTTTTCACGGCTGTGTTTATGCAGCTTTAAACCCACTTGACTCACTTCCAGACAGATATCAATACATAGGTTTTAAGATTGTTACTAGTCACATATATTCTTGTGCGGTGAATAGGGGGTGTTGAGTCCAGTTCACTGAGCAAGGAGTAGGTCTTGTCTATTACATATTGGGTGTATGGAACGGTATCTGAGCGAATTTGAACCCCTTGTTTTATGCATCACCCCACCTCACCTTTCCCGTTAAGCAGCCATAGTGTGTTTTCTAAACGTGTGATTCTGTTCTGTTCTGTAATTCAGTTCAAGTGTAGCGGTTTTTACATTCCCTCTATAAGTGATAGCTTATGATATGTGTCTTTTTCTGTGTGACTTATTTCACTTAGAATCGTCGTACCTAAGTCCACTCATCTTGCTTCTACTAGCCTTATGACATTGATTTCATGTCTGAGTGATATTCCATTGTACATAAGGACCACAACTTTTTTATCCATTTTTCTCTTTCCTGGGATATTTAAGGTGTCATGAAGTGGAGGTTCTTGTCAGCAGAGCAGCCCCAAACTTTGGGGTGCCTGTGTCTTGCTGATTTTTAGTTTTCCCAATTTATACGCCCATGAGTGGACGTGCCCTATGCTCACTAAGCTGTGTTTTTTCGATGTTTCAGGACACACCGTACAATTCTCCAGAATGGCTGTTGGCAATTTACATCCCGCCCATCAGCGTGGCATGGCTGCCATTTCTCCATGGCCTGTCCTGCATTTCTGGTTTTGACACTTTTTGCAGCATGACCCTTTTGACCGATGGGAAGCGAGACTTCTTTGTAGCGCTGATTTGCCTTTCCAGGTTGCTTGGTTGGCCAAAAAGGGCGTATGCGTTTTTTCCTGAATATATTCAGGAAAAAACGCATACGCCCTTTTTGGCCAAGGGCATCATTGTCGACCTTTTGCCGCTTTTCATGTGCCTTAAAGGCGATTCGAATCTACCTCCTGAAATCTGTTTCCTGCAATTCTGCCTTGCTTTCAAATCCTCTTCTTTGCCTTCCCTCAATATATCTGTGGATGAGAGTTATCACTTATAACTCTGCAGGTTTGTGAATTGTAGTGTCCCTGAGCTCCATTTTTCAACTGTCTTTTTTGAGAGCTGGCCGCAAAAGCACGGGATTGCCTCAGGCCCTATTCTGGTTCCTGGCAGCAGGCTGAGCCTGTGGTTAATTCTTCTTCCTGATGGGAAAATAGAGTGACCTGTGCCTGTCCCAACAGCTAGATCTAGTCTCTCATTGGTTGCCCCTCTTCCCGTTCATCCTCAGGACAAATTGCAACCTGTAGGGAACAGGAGGTTAAAGGTGCTGATTCTCCAAGTAGGGAGATTGCTAGTAAAGTAGCTGGAATGGCGAACCCGAGCACAAGGAGATGAGAAATGAGGTGCGTTTTAGAAACCTTTCAAAATCACACGGTGTACCATCTTCTGAGTTTCTCATGCATGTTTTCGATGTAGGAAGATGCCCTTGAACCTGGAGACTTGGGACCCATGGGATGGGTACCACGCAGTATTACTTTAAAGGGTCTGCGTTTGCTCACCCAACCTAACCCAAACTTTCAGCCCCAAGACTGTCCACCCTTATGTCTCATCCAGCTGTGCGTGTAGATATGGTCAATCCAGGTTGCATCACAGCCTCTGAACGAATTTTGTAAGAATTACTCTCTCTTTCACTGTCTTTGTTTTACGGGTTTTTAAAAGTAATTTATTTTTATAATGGGGTTTAGCTGCTTTTCACGGCTGTGTTTATGCGGATTTACACCCACTTGACTCACTTCCAGACAGATATCAATACATAGGTTTTAAGATTGTTACTAGTCACATATATTCTTGTGCGGTGAATAGGGGGTGTTGAGTCCAGTTCACTGAGCAAGGAGTAGGTCTTGTCTATTACATATTGGGTGTATGGAACGGTATCTGAGCGAATTTGAACCCCTTGTTTTATGCATCACCCCACCTCACCTTTCCCGTTAAGCAGCCATAGTGTGTTTTCTAAACGTGTGACTCTGTTCTGTTTTGTAATTCAGTTCAAGTGTAGCGGTTTTTACATTCCCTCTATAAGTGATAGCTTATGATAAGTGTCTTTTTCTGTGTGACTTATTTCACTTAGAATCGTCGTACCTAAATCCACTCATCTTGCTTCTACTAGCCTTATGACATTGATTTCATGTCTGAGTGATATTCCATTGTACATAAGGACCACAACTTCTTTATCCATTTTTCTCTTTCCTGGGATATTTAAGGTGCCATGAAGTGGAGGTTCTTGTCAACAGAGCAGCCCTAAACTTTGGGGTGCCTGTGTCTTGCTGATTTTTAGTTTTCCCAATTTATACGCCCATGAGTGGACGTGCCCTATGCTCCCTAAGCTGTGTTTTTTCGATGTTTCAGGACACACCGTACACTTCTCCAGAGTGGCTGTTGGCAATTAACATCCCGCCCATCAGCGTAGCAAGGCTGCCATTTCTCCATGGCCTGTCCTGCATTTCTGGTTTTGACACTTTTTGCAGCATGACCCTTTTGACCGATGGGAAGCGAGACTTCTTTGTAGCACTGATTTGCATTTCCAGGTTGCTTGGTTGGCCAAAAAGGGCGTATGCGTTTTTTCCTGAATATATTCAGGAAAAAACGCATACGCCCTTTTTGGCCAAGGGCATCATTGTCGACGTTTTGCCGCTTTTCATGTGCTTTAAAGGCGATTCGAATCTACCTCCTGAAACCTGTTTCCTGCAATTCTGCCTTGCTTTCAAATCCTCTTCGTTTCCTTCCCTCAATATATTTGTGGACGAGAGTTATCATTTATAACTCAGCAGGTTTGTGAATGGCAGTCCCCCTGAGCTCCATTTTTCAACTGTCTTTTTTGGGAGCTGGCCGCAAAAGCACGGGATTGCCTCAGGCCCTATTCTGGTTCCCGGCGGCAGGCTGAGCCTGTGGTTAATTCTTCTTCCTGATGGGAAAATAGAGTGACCTGTGCCTGTCCCAACACCTAGATCTATTCTCTCATTGGTTTCCCCTCTTCCCGTTCATCCTCAGGACAAATTGCAACCTGTACAGAACAGGAGGTTAAAGGTGCTGATTCTCCAAGTAGGGAGATTGCTAGTGAAGTAGCTGGAATGGCGAACCCGAGCACAAGGAGATGAGAAATGAGGTGCGTTTTAGAAACCTTTCAAAATCACACGGTGTACCGTCTTCTGGGTTCCTCATGCAAGTTTTCGATGTAGGAAGATGCCCTTGAACCTGGAGATTTGGGACCCATGGGATGGGTACCATGCAGTATTACTTTAAAGGGTCTGCGTTTGCTCACCCAACCTCACCCAACCTTTCAGCCCCAAGAGTGTCCACCCTTATGTCTCATCCAGCTGTGGGTCTAGATATGGTCAATCCAGGTTGCATCACAGCCCCTGAACGAATTTTGTAAGAATTTCTCTCTCTTTCACTGTCTTTGATTTACGGGTTTTTAAAAGTAATTTATTTTTATAATGGGGTTTAGCTGCTTTTCACGGCTGTGTTTATGCGGATTTACACCTACTTGACTCACTTCCAGACAGATATCAATACATAGGTTTTAAGATTGTTACTAGTCACATATATTCTTGTGCGGTGAATAGGGGGTGTTGAGTCCAGTTCACGGAGCAAGGAGTAGGTCTTGTCTATTACATATTGGGTGTATGGAACGGTATCTGAGCAAATTTGAACCCCTTGTTTTATGTATCACCCCACCTCACCTTTCCCGTTAAGCAGCCATAGTGTGTTTTCTAAACGTGTGACTCTGTTCTGTTTTGTAATTCAGTTCAAGTGTAGCGGTTTTTACATTCCCTCTATAAGTGATAGCTTATGATAAGTGTCTTTTTCTGTGTGACTTATTTCACTTAGAATCGTCGTACCTAAGTCCACTCATCTTGCTTCTACTAGCCTTATGACATTGATTTCATGTCTGAATGATATTCCATTGTACATAAGGACCACAACTTTTTTATCCATTTTTCTCTTTCCTGGGATATTTAAGGTGTCATGAAGTGGAGGTTCTTGTCAACAGAGCAGCCCCAAACTTTGGGGTGCCTGTGTCTTGCTGATTTTTAGTTTTCCCAATTTATACGCCCATGAGTGGACGTGCCCTATGCTCACTAAGCTGTGTTTTTTCGATGTTTCAGGACACACCGTACACTTCTCCAGAGTGGCTGTTGGCAATTTACATCCCGCCCATCAGCGTGGCATGGCTGCCATTTCTCCATGGCCTGTCCTGCATTTCTGGTTTTGACACTTTTTGCAGAATGACCCTTTTGACCGATGGGAAGCGAGACTTCTTTGTAGCGCTGATTTGCCTTTCCAGGTTGCTTGGTTGGCCAAAAAGGGCGTATGCGTTTTTTCCTGAATATATTCAGGAAAAAACGCATACGCCCTTTTTGGCCAAGGGCATCATTGTCGACGTTTTGCCGCTTTTCATGTGCCTTAAAGGCGATTCGAATCTACCTCCTGAAATCTGTTTCCTGCAATTCTGCCTTGCTTTCAAATCCTCTTCGTTGCCTTCCCTCAATATATCTGTGGATGAGAGTTATCACTTATAACTCTGCGGGTTTGTGAATTGCAGTGTCCCTGAGCTCCATTTTTCAACTGTCTTTTTTGAGAGCTGGCCGCAAAAGCACGGGATTGCCTCAGGCCCTATTCTGGTTCCTGGCAGCAGACTGAGCCTGTGGTTAATTCTTCTTCCTGATGGGAAAATAGAGTGACCTGTGCCTGTCCCAACAGCTAGATCTAGTCTCTCATTGGTTGCCCCTCTTCCCGTTCATCCTCAGGACAAATTGCAACCTGTAGGGAACAGGAGGTTAAAGGTGCTGATTCTCCAAGTAGGGAGATTGCTAGTAAAGTAGCTGGAATGGCGAACCCGAGCACAAGGAGATGAGAAATGAGGTGCGTTTTAGAAACCTTTCAAAATCACACGGTGTACCATCTTCTGAGTTTCTCATGCATGTTTTCGATGTAGGAAGATGCCCTTGAACCTGGAGACTTGGGACCCATGGGATGGGTACCACGCAGTATTACTTTAAAGGGTCTGCGTTTGCTCACCCAACCTAACCCAACCTTTCAGCCCCAAGAGTGTCCACCCTTATGTCTCATCCAGCTGTGCGTGTAGATATGGTCAATCCAGGTTGCATCACAGCCTCTGAACGAATTTTGTAAGAATTTCTCTCTCTTTCACTGTCTTTGTTTTATGGGTTTTTAAAAGTAATTTATTTTTATAATGGGGTTTAGCTGCTTTTCACGGCTGTGTTTATGCGGATTTACACCCACTTGACTCACTTCCAGACAGATATCAATACATAGGTTTTAAGATTGTTACTAGTCACATATATTCTTGTTCGGTGAATAGGGGGTGTTGAGTCCAGTTCACTGAGCAAGGAGTAGGTCTTGTCTATTACATATTGGGTGTATGGAACGGTATCTGAGCGAATTTGAAACCCTTGTTTTATGCATCACCCCACCTCACCTTTCCCGTTAAGCAGCCATAGTGTGTTTTCTAAACGTGTGATTCTGTTCTGTTCTGTAATTCAGTTCAAGTGTAGCGGTTTTTACATTCCCTCTATAAGTGATAGCTTATGATAAGTGTCTTTTTCTGTGTGACTTATTTCACTTAGAATTGTCGTACCTAAGTCCACTCATCTTGCTTCTACTAGCCTTATGACATTGATTTCATGTCTGAGTGATATTGCATTGTACATAAGGACCACAACTTCTTTATCCATTTTTCTCTTTCCTGGGATATTTAAGGTGTCATGAAGTGGAGGTTCTTGTCAACAGAGCAGCCCTAAACTTTGGGGTGCCTGTGTCTTGCTGATTTTTAGTTTTCCCA
Source organism: Eschrichtius robustus (assembly GCF_028021215.1). NCBI lineage: Eukaryota > Metazoa > Chordata > Mammalia > Artiodactyla > Eschrichtiidae > Eschrichtius > Eschrichtius robustus. The sequence goes on from NW_027175225.1 coordinate 62,812, forward strand.
ATTTATACGCCCATGAGTGGACGTGCCCTATGCTCCCTAAGCTGTGTTTTTTCGATGTTTCAGGACACACCGTACACTTCTCCAGAGTGGCTGTTGGCAATTAACATCCCGCCCATCAGCGTAGCAAGGCTGCCATTTCTCCATGGCCTGTCCTGCATTTCTGGTTTTGACACTTTTTGCAGCATGACCCTTTTGACCGATGGGAAGCGAGACTTCTTTGTAGCACTGATTTGCCTTTCCAGGTTGCTTGGTTGGCCAAAAAGGGCGTATGCGTTTTTTGCTGAATATATTCAGGAAAAAACGCATACGCCCTTTTTGGCCAAGGGCATCATTGTCGACGTTTTGCCGCTTTTCATGTGCTTTAAAGGCGATTCGAATCTACCTCCTGAAACCTGTTTCCTGCAATTCTGCCTTGCTTTCAAATCCTCTTTGTTGCCTTCCCTCAATATATTTGTGGACGACAGTTATCATTTATAACTCAGCAGGTTTGTGAATGGCAGTCCCCCTGAGCTCCATTTTTCAACTGTCTTTTTTGGGAGCTGGCCGCAAAAGCACGGGATTGCCTCAGGCCCTATTCTGGTTCCCGGCGGCAGGCTGAGCCTGTGGTTAATTCTTCTTCCTGATGGGAAAATAGAGTGACTTGTGCCTGTCCCAACACCTAGATCTATTCTCTCATTGGTTTCCCCTCTTCCCGTTCATCCTCAGGACAAATTGCAACCTGTACAGAACAGGAGGTTAAAGGTGCTGATTCTCCAAGTAGGGAGATTGCTAGTAAAGTAGCTGGAATGGCGAACCCGAGCACAAGGAGATGAGAAATGAGGTGCGTTTTAGAAACCTTTCAAAATCACACAGTGTACCATCTTCTGAGTTTCTCATGCATGTTTTCAATGTAGGAAGATGCCCTTGAACCTGGAGACTTGGGACCCATGGGATGGGTACCACACAGTATTACTTTAAAGGGTCTGCTTTTGCTCACCCAACCTCACCCAACCTCTCAGCCCCAAGAGTGTCCACCCTTATGTCTCATCCAGCTGTGGGTCTAGATATGGTCAATCCAGGTTGCATCTCAGCCCCTGATCGAATTTTGTAAGAATTTCTCTCTCTTTCACTGTCTTTGTTTTACGGGTTTATAAGTAATTTATTTTTATAATGGGGTTTAGCTGCTTTTCACGGCTGTGTTTATGCGGATTTACACCCAGTTGACTCACTTCCAGACAGATATCAATACATAGGTTTTAAGATTGTTAGTAATCATATATATTCTTGTGCGGTGAATAGGGGGTGTTGAGTCCAGTTCACTGAGCAAGGAGTAGGTCTTGTGTATTACATATTGGGTGTATGGAACGGTATCTGAGCGAATTTGAACCCCTTGTTTTATGCATCACCCCACCTCACCTTTCCCGTTAAGCAGCCATAGTGTGTTTTCTAAACGTGTGACTCTGTTCTGTTTTGTAATTCAGTTCAAGTGTAGCGGTTTTTACATTCCCTCTATAAGTGATAGCTTATGATAAGTGTCTTTTTCTGTGTGACTTATTTCACTTAGAATCGTCGTACCTAAGTCCACTCATCTTGCTTCTACTAGCCTTATGACATTGATTTCATGTCTGAGTGATATTCCATTGTACATAAGGACCACAACTTTTTTATCCATTTTTCTCTTTCCTGGGATATTTAAGGTGTCATGAAGTGGAGGTTCTTGTCAACAGAGCAGCCCCAAACTTTGGGGTGCCTGTGTCTTGCTCATTTTTAGTTTTCCCAATTTATACGCCCATGAGTGGACGTGCCCTATGCTCCCTAAGATGTGTTTTTTCGATGTTTCAGGACACACCGTACACTTCTCCAGAGTGGCTGTTGGCAATTTACATCCCGCCCATCAGCGTAGCAAGGCTGCCATTTCTCCATGGCCTGTCCTGCATTTCTGGTTTTGACACTTTTTGCAGCATGTCCCTTTTGACCGATGGGAAGCGAGACTTCTTTGTAGCGCTGATTTGCCTTTCCAGGTTGCTTGGTTGGCCAAAAAGGGCGTATGCGTTTTTTCCTGAATATATTCAGGAAAAAACGCATACGCCCTTTTTGGCCAAGGGCATCATTGTCCCCGTTTTGCCGCTTTTCATGTGCCTTAAAGGCGATTCGAATCTACCTCCTGAAATCTGTTTCCTGCAATTCTGCCTTGCTTTCAAATCCTCTTCGTTGCCTTCCCTCAATATATCTGTGGATGAGAGTTATCACTTATAACTCTGCGTGTTTGTGAATTGCAGTGTCCCTGAGCTCCATTTTTCAACGCGCTTTTTTGAGAGCTGGCCGCAAAAGCACGGGATTGCCTCAGGCCCTATTCTGGTTCCTGGCAGCAGGCTGAGCCTGTGGTTAATTCTTCTTCCTGATGGGAAAATAGAGTGACCTGTGCCTGTCCCAACAGCTAGATCTAGTCTCTCATTGGTTCCCCCTCTTCCCGTTCATCCTCAGGACAAATTGCAACCTGTAGGGAACAGGAGGTTAAAGGTGCTGATTCTCCAAGTAGGGAGATTGCTAGTAAAGTAGCTGGAATGGCGAACCCGAGCACAAGGAGATGAGAAATGAGGTGCGTTTTAGGAACCTTTCAAAATCACACGGTGTACCATCTTCTGAGTTTCTCATGCATGTTTTCGATGTAGGAAGATGCCCTTGAACCTGGAGACTTGGGACCCATGGGATGGGTACCACGCAGTATTACTTTAAAGGGTCTGCGTTTGCTCACCCAACCTAACCCAACCTTTCAGACCCAAGACTGTCCACCCTTATGTCACATCCAGCTGTGCGTGTAGATATGGTCAATCCAGGTTGCATCACAGCCTTTGAACGAATTTTGTAAGAATTTCTCTCTCTTTCACTGTCTTTGTTTTACGGGTTTTTAAAAGTAATTTATTTTTATAATGGGGTTTAGCTGCTTTTCACGGCTTTGTTTATGCAGATTTACACCCACTTGACTCACTTCCAGACAGATATCAATACATAGGTTTTAAGATTGTTACTAGTCACATATATTCTGGTGCGGTGAATAGGTGGTGTTGAGTCCAGTTCACTGAGCAAGGAGTAGGTCTTGTCTATTACATATTGGGTGTATGGAACGGTATCTGGGCGAATTTGAAGCCCTTGTTTTATGCATCACCCCACGTCACCTTTCCCGTTAAGCAGCCATAGTGTGTTTTCTAAACGTGTGACTCTGTTCTGTTTTGTAATTCAGTTCAAGTGTAGCGGTTTTTACATTCCCTCTATAAGTGATAGCTTATGATAAGTGTCTTTTTCTGTGTGACTTATTTCACTTAGAATCGTCGTACCTAAGTCCACTCATCTTGCTTCTACTAGCCTTATGACATTGATTTCATGTCTGAGTGATATTCCATTGTACATAAGGACCACAACTTCTTTATCCATTTTTCTCTTTCCTGGGATATTTAAGTTGTCATGAAGTGGAGGTTCTTGTCAACAGAGCAGCCCTAAACTTTGGGGTGCCTGTGTCTTGCTGATTTTTAGTTTTCCCAATTTATAAGCCCATGAGTGGACGTGCCCTATGCTCCCTAAGCTGTGTTTTTTCGATGTTTCAGGACACACCGTACACTTCTCCAGAGAGGCTGTTGGCAATTAACATCCCGCCCATCAGCGTAGCAAGGCTGCCATTTCTCCATGGCCTGTCCTGCATTTCTGGTTTTGACACTTTTTGCAGCATCGCCCTTTTGACCGATGGGAAGCGAGACTTCTTTGTAGCACTGATTTGCCTTTCCAGGTTGCTTGGTTGGCCAAAAAGGGCGTATGCGTTTTTTCCTGAATATATTCTGGAAAAAACGCATACGCCCTTTTTGGCCAAGGGTATCATTGTCGACGTTTTGCCGCTTTTCATGTGCTTTAAAGGCGATTCGAATCTACCTCCTGAAACCTGTTTCCTGCAATTCTGCCTTGCTTTCAAATCCTCTTCGTTGCCTTCCCTCAATATATTTGTGGACGAGAGTTATCATTTATAACTCAGCAGGTTTGTGAATGGCAGTGCCCCTGAGCTCCATTTTTCATCTGTCTTGTTTGGGAGCTGGCCGCAAAAGCACGGGATTTCCTCGGGCCCTATTCTGGTTCCGGGCGGCAGGCTGAGCCTGTGGTTAATTCTTCTTCCTGATGGGAAAATAGAGTGACCTGTGCCTGTCCCAACACCTAGATCTAGTCTCTCATTGGTTGCCCCTCTTCCCGTTCATCCTCAGGACAAATTGCAACCTGTAGGGAACAGGAGGTTAAAGGTGCTGATTCTCCAAGTAAGTTGATTGCTAGTAAAGTAGCTGGAAAGGCGAACCCGAGCACAAGGAGATGAGAAATGGGGTGTGTTTTAGAAAACTTTCAAAATCAAACGGTGTACCATCTTCTGAGTTTCTCATGCATGTTTTCGATGTAGGAAGATGCCCTTCAACCTGGAGATTTGGGACCCATGGGATGGGTACCACGCAGTATTACTTTAAAGGGTCTGCGTTTGCTCACCCCACCTCTCAGCCCCAAGAGTGTCCACCCTTATGTCTCATCCAGCTGTGGGTCTAGATATGGTCAATCCAGGTTGCATCTCAGCCCCTGATCGAATTTTGTAAGAATTTCTCTCTCTTTCACTGTCTTTGTTTTACGGGTTTTTAAAAGTAATTTATTTTTATAATGGGGTTTAGCTGCTTTTCACGGCTGTGTTTATGCGGCTTTACACCCACTTGACTCACTTTCAGACAGATATCAATACATAGGTTTTAAGTTTCTTACTAGTCACATATATTCTTGTGCGGTGAATAGGGGGTGTTGAGTCCAGTTCACGGAGCAAGGAGTAGGTCTTGTCTATTACATATTGGGTGTATGGAACGGTATCTGAGCGAATTTGAAACCCTTGTTTTATGCATCACCCCACCTCACCTTTCCCGTTAAGCAGCCATAGTGTGTTTTCTAAACGTGTGACTCTGTTCTGTTTTGTAATTCAGTTCAAGTGTAGCGGTTTTTACATTCCCTCTATAAGTGATAGCTTATGATAAGTGTCTTTTTCTGTGTGACTTATTTCACTTAGAATCGTCGTACCTAAGTCCACTCATCTTGCTTCTACTAGCCTTATGACATTGATTTCATGTCTGAGTGATATTCCATTGTACATAAGGACCACAACTTCTTTATCCATTTTTCTCTTTCCTGGGATATTTAAGTTGTCATGAAGTGCAGGTTCTTGTCAACAGAGCAGCCCTAAACTTTGGGGTGCCTGTGTCTTGCTGATTTTTAGTTTTCCCAATTTATAAGCCCATGAGTGGACGTGCCCTATGCTCCCTAAGCTGTGTTTTTTCGATGTTTCAGGACACACCGTACACTTCTCCAGAGTGGCTGTTGGCAATTAACATCCCGCCCATCAGCGTAGCAAGGCTGCCATTTCTCCATGGCCTGTCCTGCATTTCTGGTTTTGACACTTTTTGCAGCATGACCCTTTTGACCGATGGGAAGCGAGACTTCTTTGTAGCACTGATTTGCCTTTCCAGGTTGCTTGGTTGGCCAAAAAGGGCGTATGCGTTTTTTCCTGAATATATTCAGGAAAATACGCATACGCCCTTTTTGGCCAAGGGCATCATTGTCGACGTTTTGCCGCTTTTCATGTGCTTTAAAGGCGATTCGAATCTACCTCCTGAAACCTGTTTCCTGCAATTCTGCCTTGCTTTCAAATCCTCTTTGTTGCCTTCCCTCAATATATTTGTGGACGAGAGTTATCATTTATAACTCAGCAGGTTTGTGAATGGCAGTGCCCCTGAGCTCCATTTTTCAACTGTCTTGTTTGGGAGCTGGCCGCAAAAGCACGGGATTGCCTCAGGCCCTATTCTGGTTCCCGGCGGCAGGCTGAGCCTGTGGTTAATTCTTTTTCCTAATGGGAAAATAGAGTGACCTGTGCCTGTCCCAACACCTAGATCTAGTCTCTCATTGGTTGCCCCTCTTCCCGTTCATCCTCAGGACAAATTGCAACCTGTACAGAACAGGAGGTTAAAGGTGCTGATTCTCCAAGTAGGGAGATTGCTAGTGAAGTAGCTGGAATGGCGAACCCGAGCACAAGGAGATGAGAAATGAGGTGCGTTTTAGAAACCTTTCAAAATCACACGGTGTACCTTCTTCTGGGTTCCTCATGCAAGTTTTCGATGTAGGAAGATGCTCTTGAACCTGGAGATTTGGGACCCATGGGATGGGTACCACGCAGTATTACTTTAAAGGGTCTGCGTTTGCTCACCCAACCTCACCCAACCTCTCAGCCTCCAGAGTGTCCACCCTTATGTCTCATCCAGCTGTGGGTCTAGATATGGTCAATCCAGGTTGCATCACAGCCCCTGAACGAATTTTATAAGAATTTCTCTCTCTTTCACTGTCTTTGTTTTACGGGTTTTTAAAAGTAATTTATTTTTATAATGGGGTCTAGCTGCTTTTCACGGCTGTGTTTATGCGGCTTTACACCCACTTGACTCACTTCCAGACAGATATCAATACATAGGTTTTAAGATTGTTACTAGTCACATATATTCTTGTGCGGTGAATAGGGCGTGTTGAGTCCAGTTCACTGAGCAAGGAGTAGGTCTTGTCTATTACATATTGGGTGTATGGAACGGTATCTGAGCGAATTTGAAACCCTTGTTTTATGCATCACCCCACCTCACCTTTCCCGTTAAGCAGCCATAGTGTGTTTTCGAAACGTGTGATTCTGTTCTGTTCTGTAATTCAGTTCAAGTGTAGCGGTATTTACATTCCCTCTATAAGTGATAGCTTATGATAAGTGTCTTTTTCTGTGTGACTTATTTCACTTAGAATCGTCGTACCTAACTCCACTCATCTTGCTTCTACTTGCCTTATAACATTGATTTCATGTCTGAGTGATATTCCGTTGTACATAAGGACCACAACTTCTTTATCCATTTTTCTCTTTCCTGGGATATTTAAGGTGTCATGAAGTGGAGGTTCTTGTCAACAGAGCAGCCCCAAACTTTGGGGTGCCTGTGTCTTGCTCATTTTTAGTTTTCCCAATTTATACGCCCATGAGTGCACGTGCACTATGCTCCCTAAGCTGTGTTTTTTCGATGTTTCAGGACACACCGTACACTTCTCCAGAGTGGCTGTTGGCAACTTACATCCCGCCCATCAGCGTAGCAAGGCTGCCATTTCTCCATGGCCTGTCCTGCATTTCTGGTTTTGACACTTTTTGCAGCATGGCCCTTTTGACCGATGGGAAGCGAGACTTCTTTGTAGCGCTGATTTGCCTTTCCAGGTTGCTTGGTTGGCCAAAAAGGGCGTATGCGTTTTTTCCTGAATATATTCAGGAAAAAACGCATACGCCCTTTTTGGCCAAGGGCATCATTGTCGACGTTTTGCCGCTTTTCATGTGCTTTACAGGCGATTCGAATCTACCTCCTGAAATCTGTTTCCTGCAATTCTGCCTTGCTTTCAAATCCTCTTCGTTGCCTTCCCTCAATATATCTGTGGATGAGAGTTATCATTTATAACTCTGCGGGTTTGTGAATTGCAGTGTCCCTGAGCTCCATTTTTCAACTCGCTTTTTTGGGAGCTGGCCGCAAAAGCGCGGAATTGCCTCAGGCCCTATTCTGCTTCTGGGCGGCAGGATGAGCCTGTGGTTAATTCTTCTTCCTGATGGGAAAATAGAGTGACCTGTGCCTGTCCCAACACCTAGATCTAGTCTCTCATTGGTTGCCCCTCTTCCCGTTCATCCTCAGGACAAATTGCAACCTGTAGGGAACAGGAGGTTAAAGGTGCTGATTCTCCAAGTAAGTTGATTGCTAGTAAAGTAGCTGGAAAGGCGAACCCGAGCACAAGGAGATGAGAAATGGGGTGTGTTTTAGAAACCTTTCAAAATCACATGGTGTACCATCTTCTGAGTTTCTCATGCATGTTTTCGATGTAGGAAGATGCCCTTGAACCTGGAGATTTGGGACCCATGGGATGGGTACCACGCAGTATTACTTTAAAGGGTCTGCGTTTGCTCACCCAACCTCTCAGCCCCAAGAGTGTCCACCCTTATGTCTCATCCAGCTGTGGGTCTAGATATGGTCAATCCAGGTTGCATCTCAGCCCCTGATCGAATTTTGTAAGAATTTCTCTCTCTTTCACTGTCTTTTTTTACGGGTTTTTAAAAGTAATTTATTTTTATAATGGGGTTTAGCTGCTTTTCACGGCTGTGTTTATGCGGATTTACACCCACTTGACTCACTTCCAGACAGATATCAATACATAGGTTTTAAGATTGTTACTAATCATATATATTCTTGTGCGGTGAATAGGGGGTGTTGAGTCCAGTTCACTGAGCAAGGAGTAGGTCTTGTGTATTACATATTGGGTGTATGGAACGGTATCTGAGCGAATTTGAACCCCTTGTTTTATGCATCACCCCACCTCACCTTTCCCGTTAAGCAGCCATAGTGTGTTTTCTAAACGTGTGACTCTGTTCTGTTTTGTAATTCATTTCAAGTGTAGCGGTTTTTACATTCCCTCTATAAGTGATAGCTTATGATAAGTGTCTTTTTCTGTGTGACTTATTTCACTTAGAATCGTCGTACCTAAATCCACTCATCTTGCTTCTACTAGCCTTATGACATTGATTTCATGTCTGAGTGATATTCCATTGTACATAAGGACCACAACTTTTTTATCCATTTTTCTCTTTCCTGGGATATTTAAGGTGTCATGAAGTGGAGGTTCTTGTCAACAGAGCAGCCCCAAACTTTGGGGTGCCTGTGTCTTGCTCATTTTTAGTTTTCCCAATTTATACGCCCATGAGTGGACGTGCCCTATGCTCCCTAAGATGTGTTTTTTCGATGTTTCAGGACACACCGTACACTTCTCCAGAGTGGCTGTTGGCAATTTACATCCCGCCCATCAGCGTAGCAAGGCTGCCATTTCTCCATGGCCTGTCCTGCATTTCTGGTTTTGACACTTTTTGCAGCATGTCCCTTTTGGCCGATGGGAAGCGAGACTTCTTTGTAGCGCTGATTTGCCTTTCCAGGTTGCTTGGTTGGCCAAAAAGGGCGTATGCGTTTTTTCCTGAATATATTCAGGAAAAAACGCATACGCCCTTTTTGGCCAAGGGCATCATTGTCCACGTTTTGCCGCTTTTCATGTGCCTTAAAGGCGATTCGAATCTACCTCCTGAAATCTGTTTCCTGCAATTCTGCCTTGCTTTCAAATCCTCTTCGTTGCCTTCCCTCAATATATCTGTGGATGAGAGTTATCACTTATAACTCTGCGTGTTTGTGAATTGCAGTGTCCCTGAGCTCCATTTTTCAACTGTCTTTTTTGAGAGCTGGCCGCAAAAGCACGGGATTGCCTCAGGCCCTATTCTGGTTTCTGGCAGCAGGCTGAGCCTGTGGTTAATTCTTCTTCCTGATGGGAAAATAGAGTGACCTGTGCCTGTCCCAACAGCTAGATCTAGTCTCTCATTGGTTCCCCCTCTTCCCGTTCATCCTCAGGACAAATTGCAACCTGTAGGGAACAGGAGGTTAAAGGTGCTGATTCTCCAAGTAGGGAGATTGCTAGTAAAGTAGCTGGAATGGCGAACCCGAGCACAAGGAGATGAGAAATGAGGTGCGTTTTAGGAACCTTTCAAAATCACACGGTGTACCATCTTCTGAGTTTCTCATGCATGTTTTCGATGTAGGAAGATGCCCTTGAACCTGGAGACTTGGGACCCATGGGATGGGTACCACGCAGTATTACTTTAAAGGGTCTGCGTTTGCTCACCCAACCTAACCCAACCTTTCAGACCCAAGACTGTCCACCCTTATGTCTCATCCAGCTGTGCGTGTAGATATGGTCAATCCAGGTTGCATCACAGCCTTTGAACGAATTTTGTAAGAATTTCTCTCTCTTTCACTGTCTTTGTTTTACGGGTTTTTAAAAGTAATTTATTTTTATAATGGGGTTTAGCTGCTTTTCACGGCTTTGTTTATGCAGATTTACACCCACTTGACTCACTTCCAGACAGATATCAATACATAGGTTTTAAGATTGTTACTAGTCACATATATTCTGCTGCGGTGAATAGGTGGTGTTGAGTCCAGTTCACTGAGCAAGGAGTAGGTCTTGTCTATTACATATTGGGTGTATGGAACGGTATCTGGGCGAATTTGAAACCCTTGTTTTATGCATCACCCCACGTCACCTTTCCCGTTAAGCAGCCATAGTGTGTTTTCTAAACGTGTGACTCTGTTCTGTTTTGTAATTCAGTTCAAGTGTAGCGGTTTTTACATTCCCTCTATAAGTGATAGCTTATGATAAGTGTCTTTTTCTGTGTGACTTATTTCACTTAGAATCGTCGTACCTAAGTCCACTCATCTTGCTTCTACTAGCCTTATGACATTGATTTCATGTCTGAGTGATATTGCATTGTACATAAGGACCACAACTTCTTTATCCATTTTTCTCTTTCCTGGGATATTTAAGGTGTCATGAAGTGGAGGTTCTTGTCAACAGAGCAGCCCTAAACTTTGGGGTGCCTGTGTCTTGCTGATTTTTAGTTTTCCCAATTTATAAGCCCATGAGTGGACGTGCCCTATGCTCCCTAAGCTGTGTTTTTTCGATGTTTCAGGACACACCGTACACTTCTCCAGAGTGGCTGTTGGCAATTAACATCCCGCCCATCAGCGTAGCAAGGCTGCCATTTCTCCATGTCCTGTACTGCATTTCTGGTTTTGACACTTTTTGCAGCATGGCCCTTTTGACCGATGGGAAGCGAGACTTCTTTGTAGCACTGATTTGCCTTTCCAGGTTGCTTGGTTGGCCAAAAAGGGCGTATGCGTTTTTTCCTGAATATATTCAGGAAAAAACGCATACGCCCTTTTTGGCCAAGGGCATCATTGTCGACGTTTTGCCGCTTTTCATGTGCTTTAAAGGCGATTCGAAACTACCTCCTGAAATCTGTTTCCTGCAATTCTGCCTTTCTTTCAAATCCTCTTCGTTGCCTTCCCTCAATATATCTGTGGATGAGAGTTATCACTTATAACTTTGCTGGTTTGTGAATTGCAGTGTCCCTGAGCTCCATTTTTCAACTGTCTTTTTTGAGAGCTGGCCGCAAAAGAACGGGATTGCCTCAGGCCCTATTTTGGTTCCTGGCAGCAGGCTGAGCCTGTGGTTAATTCTTCTTCCTGATGGGAAAATAGAGAGACCTGTGCCTGTCCCAACAGCTAGATCTAGTCTCTCATTGGTTCCCCCTCTTCCCGTTCATCCTCAGGACAAATTGCAACCTGTAGGGAACAGGAGGTTAAAGGTGCTGATTCTCCAAGTAGGGAGATTGCTAGTAAAGTAGCTGGAATGGCGAACCCGAGCACAAGGAGATGAGAAATGAGGTGCGTTTTAGAAACCTTTCAAAATCACACGGTGTACCATCTTCTGAGATTCTCATGCATGTTTTCGATGTAGGAAGATGCCCTTGAACCTGGAGACTTGGGACCCATGGGATGGGTACCACGCAGTATTACTTTGAAGGGTCTGCGTTTGCTCACCCAACCTAACCCTACCTTTCAGCCCCAAGAGTGTCCACCCTTATGTCTCATCCAGCTGTGCGTGTAGATATGGTCAATCCAGGTTGCATCACAGCCTCTGAACGAATTTTGTAAGAATTTCTCTCTCTTTCACTGTCTTTGTTTTACGGGTTTTTAAAAGTAATTTATTTTTATAATGGGGTTTAGCTGCTTTTCACGGCTGTGTTTATGCGGCTTTACACCCACTTGACTCACTTTCAGACAGATATCAATACATAGGTTTTAAGATTCTTACTAGTCACATATATTCTTGTGCGGTGAATAGGGGGTGTTGAGTCCAGTTCACGGAGCAAGGAGTAGGTCTTGTCTATTACATATTGGGTGTATGGAACGGTATCTGAGCGAATTTGAAACCCTTGTTTTATGCATCACCCCACCTCACCTTTCCCGTTAAGCAGCCATAGTGTGTTTTCTAAACGTGTGACTCTGTTCTGTTTTGTAATTCAGTTCAAGTGTAGCGGTTTTTACATTCCCTCTATAAGTGATAGCTTATGATAAGTGTCTTTTTCTGTGTGACTTATTTCACTTAGAATTGTCGTACCTAAGTCCACTCATCTTGCTTCTACTAGCCTTATGACATTGATTTCATGTCTGAGTGATATTCCATTGTACATAAGGACCACAACTTCTTTATCCATTTTTCTCTTTCCTGGGATATTTAAGTTGTCATGAAGTGGAGGTTCTTGTCAACAGAGCAGCCCTAAACTTTGGGGTGCCTGTGTCTTGCTGATTTTTAGTTTTCCCAATTTATAAGCCCATGAGTGGACGTGCCCTATGCTCCCTAAGCTGTGTTTTTTCGATGTTTCAGGACACACCGTACACTTCTCCAGAGTGGCTGTTGGCAATTAACATCCCGCCCATCAGCGTAGCAAGGCTGCCATTTCTCCATGGCCTGTCCTGCATTTCTGGTTTTGAAACTTTTTGCAGCATGACCCTTTTGACCGATGGGAAGCGAGACTTCTTTGTAGCACTGATTTGTCTTTCCAGGTTGCTTGGTTGGCCAAAAAGGGCGTATGCGTTTTTTCCTGAATATAATCAGGAAAAAACGCATACGCCCTTTTTGGCCAAGGGCATCATTGTCGACGTTTTGCCGCTTTTCATGTGCTTTAAAGGCGATTCGAATCTACCTCCTGAAACCTGTTTCCTGCAATTCTGCCTTGCTTTCAAATCCTCTTTGTTACCTTCCCTCAATATATTTGTGGACGAGAGTTATCATTTATAACTCAGCAGGTTTGTGAATGGCAGTGCCCCTGAGCTCCATTTTTCAACTGTCTTGTTTGGGAGCTGGCCGCAAAAGCACGGGATTGCCTCAGGCCCTATTCTGGTTCCCGGCGGCAGGCTGAGCCTGTGGTTAATTATTTTTCCTAATGGGAAAATAGAGTGACCTGTGCCTGTCCCAACACCTAGATCTAGTCTCTCATTGGTTGCCCCTCTTCCCGTTCATCCTCAGGACAAATTGCAACCTGTACAGAACAGGAGGTTAAAGGTGCTGATTCTCCAAGTAGGGAGATTGCTAGTGAAGTAGCTGGAATGGCGAACCCGAGCACAAGGAGATGAGAAATGAGGTGCGTTTTAGAAACCTTTCAAAATCACACGGTGTACCTTCTTCTGGGTTCCTCATGCAAGTTTTCGATGTAGGAAGATGCCCTTGAACCTGGAGATTTGGGACCCATGGGATGGGTACCATGCAGTATTACTTTAAAGGGTCTGCGTTTGCTCACCCAACCTCACCCAACCTCTCAGCCTCCAGAGTGTCCACCCTTATGTCTCATCCAGCTGTGGGTCTAGATATGGTCAATCCAGGTTGCATCACAGCCCCTGAACGAATTTTGTAAGAATTTCTCTCTCTTTCACTGTCTTTGTTTTACGGGTTTTTAAAAGTAATTTATTTTTATAATGGGGTTTAGCTGCTTTTCACGGCTGTGTTTATGCGGCTTTACACCCACTTGACTCACTTCCAGACAGATATCAATACATAGGTTTTAAGATTGTTACTAGTCACATATATTCTTGTGCGGTGAATAGGGCGTGTTGAGTCCAGTTCACTGAGCAAGGAGTAGGTCTTGTCTATTACATATTGGGTGTATGGAACGGTATCTGAGCGAATTTGAACCCCTTGTTTTATGCATCACCCCACCTCACCTTTCCCGTTAAGCAGCCATAGTGTGTTTTCTAAACGTGTGATTCTGTTCTGTTCTGTAATTCAGTTCAAGTGTAGCGGTATTTACATTCCCTCTATAAGTGATAGCTTATGATAAGTGTCTTTTTCTGTGTGACTTATTTCACTTAGAATCGTCGTACCTAAGTCCACTCATCTTGCTTCTACTAGCCTTATGACATTGATTTCATGTCTGAGTGATATTGCATTGTACATAAGTACCACAACTTCTTTATCCATTTTTCTCTTTCCTGGGATATTTAAGGTGTCATGAAGTGGAGGTTCTTGTCAACAGAGCAGCCCTAAACTTTGGGGTGCCTGTGTCTTGCTGATTTTTAGTTTTCCCAATTTATACGCCCATGAGTGGACGTGCCCTATGCTCCCTAAGCTGTGTTTTTTCGATGTTTCAGGACACACCGTACACTTCTCCAGAGTGGCTGTTGGCAACTTACATCCCGCTCATCAGCGTAGAAAGGCTGCCATTTCTCCATGGCCTGTCCTGCATTTCTGGTTTTGACACTTTTTGCAGCATGGCCCTTTTGACCGATGGGAAGCGAGACTTCTTTGTAGCGCTGATTTGCCTTTCAAGGTTGCTTGGTTGGCCAAAAAGGGCGTATGCGTTTTTTCCTGAATATATTCAGGAAAAAACGCATACGCCCTTCTTGGCCAAGGGCATCATTGTCGACGTTTTGCCGCTTTTCATGTGCTTTACAGGCGATTCGAATCTACCTCCTGAAATCTGTTTCCTGCAATTCTGCCTTGCTTTCAAATCCTCTTCGTTGCCTTCCCTCAATATATCTGTGGATGAGAGATATCATTTATAACTCTGCGGGTTTGTGAATTGCAGTGTCCCTCAGCTCCATTTTTCAACTCGCTTTTTTGGGAGCTGGCCGCAAAAGCGCGGGATTGCCTCAGGCCCTATTGTGCTTCTGGGCGGCAGGCTGAGCCTGTGATTAATTCTTCTTCCTGATGGGAAAATAGAGTGACCTGTGCCTGTCCCAACACCTAGATATAGTCTCTCATTGGTTGCCCCTCTTCCCGTTCATCCTCAGGACAAATTGCAACCTGTAGGGAACAGGAGGTTAAAGGTGCTGATTCTCCAAGTAAATTGATTGCTAGTAAAGTAGCTGGAAAGGCGAACCCGAGCACAAGGAGATGAGAAATGGGGTGTGTTTTAGAAACCTTTCAAAATCACACGGTGTACCATCTTCTGAGTTTCTCATGCATGTTTTCGATGTAGGAAGATGCCCTTGAACCTGGAGATTTGGGACCCATGGAATGGGTATCACGCAGTATTACTTTAAAGGGTCTGCGTTTGCTCACCCAACCTCACCCAACCTTTCAGCCCCAAGAGTGTCCACCCTTATGTCTCATCCAGCTGTGGGTCTAGATATGGTCAATCCAGGTGGCATCACAGCCCCTGAACGAATTTTGTAAGAATTTCTCTCTCTTTCACTGTCTTTGTTTTACGGGTTTTTAAAAGTAATTTATTTTTTTAATGGGGTTTAGCTGCTTTGCACGGCTGTGTTTATGCGGATTTACACCCACTTGACTCACTTCCAGACAGATATCAATACATAGGTTTTAAGATTGTTACTAGTCACATATATTCTTGTGCGGTGAATAGGGGGTGTTGAGTCCAGTTCACGGAGCAAGGAGTAGGTCTTGTCTATTACATATTGGGTGTATGGAACGGTATGTGAGCGAATTTGAAACCCTTGTTTTATGCATCACCCCACCTCACCTTTCCCGTTAAGCAGCCATAGTGTGTTTTCTAAACGTGTGACTCTGTTCTGTTTTGTAATTCAGTTCAAGTGTAGCGGTTTTTACATTCCCTCTATAAGTGATAGCTTATGATAAGTGTCTTTTTCTGTGTGACTTATTTCACTTAGAATCGTCGTACCTAAGTCCACTCATCTTGCTTCTACTAGCCTTATGACATTGATTTCATGTCTGAGTGATATTCCATTGTACATAAGGACCACAACTTTTTTATCCATTTTTCTCTTTCCTGGGATATTTAAGGTGTCATGAAGTGGAGGTTCTTGTCAACAGAGCAGCCCCAAACTTTGGGGTGCCTGTGTCTTGCTGATTTTTAGTTTTCGCAATTTATACGCCCATGAGTGGATGTGCCCTATGCTCACTAAGCTGTGTTTTTTCGATGTTTCAGGACACACCGTACACTTCTCCAGAGTGGCTGTTGGCAATTTACATCCCGCCCATCAGCGTAGCAAGGCTGCCATTTCTCCATGGCCTGTCCTGCATTTCTGGTTTTGACACTTTTTGCAGCATGGCCCTTTTGAACCATGGGAAGCGAGACTTCTTTGTAGCGCTGATTTGCCTTTCCAGGTTGCTTGGTTGGCCAAAAAGGGGGTATACGTTTTTTCCTGAATATATTCAGGAAACAACGCATACGCACTTTTTGGCCAAGGGCATCATTGTCGACGTTTTGCCGCTTTTCATGTGCCTTAAAGGCGATTCGAATCTACCTCCTGAAATCTGTTTCCTGCAATTCTGCCTTGCTTTCAAATCCTCTTCGTTGACTTCCCTCAATATATCTGTGGATGAGAGTTATCACTTATAACTCTGCGGGTTTGTGAATTGCAGTGTCTCTGAGCTCCATTTTTCAACTGTCTTTTTTGAGAGCTGGCCGCAAAAGCACGGGATTGCCTCAGGCCCTATTCTGGTTCCTGGCAGCAGGCTGAGCCTGTGGTTAATTCTTCTTCCTGATGGGAAAATAGAGTGACCTGTGCCTGTCCCAACAGCTAGATCTAGTCTCTCATTGGTTGCCCCTCTTCCCGTTCATCCTCAGGACAAATTGCAACCTGTAGGGAACAGGAGGTTAAAGGTGCTGATTCTCCAAGTAGGGAGATTGCTAGTAAAGTAGCTGGAATGGCGAACCCGAGCACAAGGAGATGAGAAATGAGGTGCGTTTTAGAAACCTTTCAAAATCACACAGTGTACCATCTTCTGAGTTTCTCATGCATGTTTTCAATGTAGGAAGATGCCCTTGAACCTGGAGACTTGGGACCCATGGGATGGGTACCACACAGTATTACTTTAAAGGGTCTGCGTTTGCTCACCCAACCTAACCCAACCTTTCAGCCCCAAGACTGTCCACCCTTATGTCTCATCCAGCTGTGCGTGTAGATATGGTCAATCCAGGTTGCATCACAGCCTCTGAACGAATTTTGTAAGAATTTCTCTCTCTTTCACTGTCTTTGTTTTACGGGTTTTTAAAAGTAATTTATTTTTATAATGGGGTTTAGCTGCTTTTCACGGCTGTGTTTATGCGGATTTACACCCACTTGACTCACTTCCAGACAGATATCAATACATAGGTTTTAAGATTGTTACTAGTCACATATATTCTTGTGCGGTGAATAGGGGGTGTTGAGTCCAGTTCACTGAGCAAGGAGTAGGTCTTGTCTATTACATATTGGGTGTATGGAACGGTATCTGAGCGAATTTGAAACCCTTGTTTTATGCATCACCCCACCTCACCTTTCCCGTTAAGCAGCCATAGTGTGTTTTCTAAACGTGTGATTCTGTTCTGTTCTGTAACTCAGTTCAAGTGTAGCGGTTTTTACATTCCCTCTATAAGTGATAGCTTATGATAAGTGTCTTTTTCTGTGTGACTTATTTCACTTAGAATCGTCGTACCTAAGTCCACTCATCTTGCTTCTACTAGCCTTATGACATTGATTTCATGTCTGAGTGATATTGCATTGTACATAAGGACCACAACTTCTTTATCCATTTTTCTCTTTCCTGGGATATTTAAGTTGTCATGAAGTGGAGGTTCTTGTCAACAGAGCAGCCCTAAACTTTGGGGTGCCTGTGTCTTGCTGATTTTTAGTTTTCCCAATTTATAAGCCCATGAGTGGACGTGCCCTATGCTCCCTAAGCTGTGTTTTTTCGATGTTTCAGGACACACCGTACACTTCTCCAGAGTGGCTGTTGGCAATTAACATCCCGCCCATCAGCGTAGCAAGGCTGCCATTTCTCCATGGCCTGTCCTGCATTTCTGGTTTTGAAACTTTTTGCAGCATGACCCTTTTGACCGATGGGAAGCGAGACTTCTTTGTAGCACTGATTTGTCTTTCCAGGTTGCTTGGTTGGCCAAAAAGGGCGTATGCGTTTTTTCCTGAATATAATCAGGAAAAAACGCATACGCCCTTTTTGGCCAAGGGCATCATTGTCGACGTTTTGCCGCTTTTCATGTGCTTTAAAGGCGATTCGAATCTACCTCCTGAAACCTGTTTCCTGCAATTCTGCCTTGCTTTCAAATCCTCTTTGTTACCTTCCCTCAATATATTTGTGGACGAGAGTTATCATTTATAACTCAGCAGGTTTGTGAATGGCAGTGCCCCTGAGCTCCATTTTTCAACTGTCTTGTTTGGGAGCTGGCCGCAAAAGCACGGGATTGCCTCAGGCCCTATTCTGGTTCCCGGCGGCAGGCTGAGCCTGTGGTTAATTCTTTTTCCTAATGGGAAAATAGAGTGACCTGTGCCTGTCCCAACACCTAGATCTAGTCTCTCATTGGTTGCCCCTCTTCCCGTTCATCCTCAGGACAAATTGCAACCTGTACAGAACAGGAGGTTAAAGGTGCTGATTCTCCAAGTAGGGAGATTGCTAGTGAAGTAGCTGGAATGGCGAACCCGAGCACAAGGAGATGAGAAATGAGGTGCGTTTTAGAAACCTTTCAAAATCACACGGTGTACCTTCTTCTGGGTTCCTCATGCAAGTTTTCGATGTAGGAAGATGCCCTTGAACCTGGAGATTTGGGACCCATGGGATGGGTACCATGCAGTATTACTTTAAAGGGTCTGCGTTTGCTCACCCAACCTCACCCAACCTCTCAGCCTCCAGAGTGTCCACCCTTATGTCTCATCCAGCTGTGGGTCTAGATATGGTCAATCCAGGTTGCATCACAGCCCCTGAACGAATTTTGTAAGAATTTCTCTCTCTTTCACTGTCTTTGTTTTACGGGTTTTTAAAAGTAATTTATTTTTATAATGGGGTTTAGCTGCTTTTCACGGCTGTGTTTATGCGGCTTTACACCCACTTGACTCACTTCCAGACAGATATCAATACATAGGTTTTAAGATTGTTACTAGTCACATATATTCTTGTGCGGTGAATAGGGCGTGTTGAGTCCAGTTCACTGAGCAAGGAGTAGGTCTTGTCTATTACATATTGGGTGTATGGAACGGTATCTGAGCGAATTTGAACCCCTTGTTTTATGCATCACCCCACCTCACCTTTCCCGTTAAGCAGCCATAGTGTGTTTTCTAAACGTGTGATTCTGTTCTGTTCTGTAATTCAGTTCAAGTGTAGCGGTATTTACATTCCCTCTATAAGTGATAGCTTATGATAAGTGTCTTTTTCTGTGTGACTTATTTCACTTAGAATCGTCGTACCTAAGTCCACTCATCTTGCTTCTACTAGCCTTATGACATTGATTTCATGTCTGAGTGATATTGCATTGTACATAAGTACCACAACTTCTTTATCCATTTTTCTCTTTCCTGGGATATTTAAGGTGTCATGAAGTGGAGGTTCTTGTCAACAGAGCAGCCCTAAACTTTGGGGTGCCTGTGTCTTGCTGATTTTTAGTTTTCCCAATTTATACGCCCATGAGTGGACGTGCCCTATGCTCCCTAAGCTGTGTTTTTTCGATGTTTCAGGACACACCGTACACTTCTCCAGAGTGGCTGTTGGCAACTTACATCCCGCTCATCAGCGTAGCAAGGCTGCCATTTCTCCATGGCCTGTCCTGCATTTCTGGTTTTGACACTTTTTGCAGCATGGCCCTTTTGACCGATGGGAAGCGAGACTTCTTTGTAGCGCTGATTTGCCTTTCAAGGTTGCTTGGTTGGCCAAAAAGGGCGTATGCGTTTTTTCCTGAATATATTCAGGAAAAAACGCATACGCCCTTCTTGGCCAAGGGCATCATTGTCGACGTTTTGCCGCTTTTCATGTGCTTTACAGGCGATTCGAATCTACCTCCTGAAATCTGTTTCCTGCAATTCTGCCTTGCTTTCAAATCCTCTTCGTTGCCTTCCCTCAATATATCTGTGGATGAGAGATATCATTTATAACTCTGCGGGTTTGTGAATTGCAGTGTCCCTCAGCTCCATTTTTCAACTCGCTTTTTTGGGAGCTGGCCGCAAAAGCGCGGGATTGCCTCAGGCCCTATTGTGCTTCTGGGCGGCAGGCTGAGCCTGTGATTAATTCTTCTTCCTGATGGGAAAATAGAGTGACCTGTGCCTGTCCCAACACCTAGATATAGTCTCTCATTGGTTGCCCCTCTTCCCGTTCATCCTCAGGACAAATTGCAACCTGTAGGGAACAGGAGGTTAAAGGTGCTGATTCTCCAAGTAGGGAGATTGCTAGTAAAGTAGCTGGAATGGCGAACCCGAGCACAAGGAGATGAGAAATGAAGTGCGTTTTAGAAACCTTTCAAAATCACACAGTGTACCATCTTCTGAGTTTCTCATGCATGTTTTCAATGTAGGAAGATGCCCTTGAACCTGGAGACTTGGGACCCATGGGATGGGTACCACACAGTATTACTTTAAAGGGTCTGCGTTTGCTCACCCAACCTAACCCAACCTTTCAGCCCCAAGACTGTCCACCCTTATGTCTCATCCAGCTGTGCGTGTAGATATGGTCAATCCAGGTTGCATCACAGCCTCTGAACGAATTTTGTAAGAATTTCTCTCTCTTTCACTGTCTTTGTTTTACGGGTTTTTAAAAGTAATTTATTTTTATAATGGGGTTTAGCTGCTTTTCACGGCTGTGTTTATGCGGATTTACACCCACTTGACTCACTTCCAGACAGATATCAATACATAGGTTTTAAGATTGTTACTAGTCACATATATTCTTGTGCGGTGAATAGGGGGTGTTGAGTCCAGTTCACTGAGCAAGGAGTAGGTCTTGTCTATTACATATTGGGTGTATGGAACGGTATCTGAGCGAATTTGAAACCCTTGTTTTATGCATCACCCCACCTCACCTTTCCCGTTAAGCAGCCATAGTGTGTTTTCTAAACGTGTGATTCTGTTCTGTTCTGTAACTCAGTTCAAGTGTAGCGGTTTTTACATTCCCTCTATAAGTGATAGCTTATGATAAGTGTCTTTTTCTGTGTGACTTATTTCACTTAGAATCGTCGTACCTAAGTCCACTCATCTTGCTTCTACTAGCCTTATGACATTGATTTCATGTCTGAGTGATATTGCATTGTACATAAGGACCACAACTTCTTTATCCATTTTTCTCTTTCCTGGGATATTTAAGTTGTCATGAAGTGGAGGTTCTTGTCAACAGAGCAGCCCTAAACTTTGGGGTGCCTGTGTCTTGCTGATTTTTAGTTTTCCCAATTTATAAGCCCATGAGTGGACGTGCCCTATGCTCCCTAAGCTGTGTTTTTTCGATGTTTCAGGACACACCGTACACTTCTCCAGAGTGGCTGTTGGCAATTAACATCCCGCCCATCAGCGTAGCAAGGCTGCCATTTCTCCATGGCCTGTCCTGCATTTCTGGTTTTGAAACTTTTTGCAGCATGACCCTTTTGACCGATGGGAAGCGAGACTTCTTTGTAGCACTGATTTGTCTTTCCAGGTTGCTTGGTTGGCCAAAAAGGGCGTATGCGTTTTTTCCTGAATATAATCAGGAAAAAACGCATACGCCCTTTTTGGCCAAGGGCATCATTGTCGACGTTTTGCCGCTTTTCATGTGCTTTAAAGGCGATTCGAATCTACCTCCTGAAACCTGTTTCCTGCAATTCTGCCTTGCTTTCAAATCCTCTTTGTTACCTTCCCTCAATATATTTGTGGACGAGAGTTATCATTTATAACTCAGCAGGTTTGTGAATGGCAGTGCCCCTGAGCTCCATTTTTCAACTGTCTTGTTTGGGAGCTGGCCGCAAAAGCACGGGATTGCCTCAGGCCCTATTCTGGTTCCCGGCGGCAGGCTGAGCCTGTGGTTAATTCTTTTTCCTAATGGGAAAATAGAGTGACCTGTGCCTGTCCCAACACCTAGATCTAGTCTCTCATTGGTTGCCCCTCTTCCCGTTCATCCTCAGGACAAATTGCAACCTGTACAGAACAGGAGGTTAAAGGTGCTGATTCTCCAAGTAGGGAGATTGCTAGTGAAGTAGCTGGAATGGCGAACCCGAGCACAAGGAGATGAGAAATGAGGTGCGTTTTAGAAACCTTTCAAAATCACACGGTGTACCTTCTTCTGGGTTCCTCATGCAAGTTTTCGATGTAGGAAGATGCCCTTGAACCTGGAGATTTGGGACCCATGGGATGGGTACCATGCAGTATTACTTTAAAGGGTCTGCGTTTGCTCACCCAACCTCACCCAACCTCTCAGCCTCCAGAGTGTCCACCCTTATGTCTCATCCAGCTGTGGGTCTAGATATGGTCAATCCAGGTTGCATCACAGCCCCTGAACGAATTTTGTAAGAATTTCTCTCTCTTTCACTGTCTTTGTTTTACGGGTTTTTAAAAGTAATTTATTTTTATAATGGGGTTTAGCTGCTTTTCACGGCTGTGTTTATGCGGCTTTACACCCACTTGACTCACTTCCAGACAGATATCAATACATAGGTTTTAAGATTGTTACTAGTCACATATATTCTTGTGCGGTGAATAGGGCGTGTTGAGTCCAGTTCACTGAGCAAGGAGTAGGTCTTGTCTATTACATATTGGGTGTATGGAACGGTATCTGAGCGAATTTGAACCCCTTGTTTTATGCATCACCCCACCTCACCTTTCCCGTTAAGCAGCCATAGTGTGTTTTCTAAACGTGTGATTCTGTTCTGTTCTGTAATTCAGTTCAAGTGTAGCGGTATTTACATTCCCTCTATAAGTGATAGCTTATGATAAGTGTCTTTTTCTGTGTGACTTATTTCACTTAGAATCGTCGTACCTAAGTCCACTCATCTTGCTTCTACTAGCCTTATGACATTGATTTCATGTCTGAGTGATATTGCATTGTACATAAGTACCACAACTTCTTTATCCATTTTTCTCTTTCCTGGGATATTTAAGGTGTCATGAAGTGGAGGTTCTTGTCAACAGAGCAGCCCTAAACTTTGGGGTGCCTGTGTCTTGCTGATTTTTAGTTTTCCCAATTTATACGCCCATGAGTGGACGTGCCCTATGCTCCCTAAGCTGTGTTTTTTCGATGTTTCAGGACACACCGTACACTTCTCCAGAGTGGCTGTTGGCAACTTACATCCCGCTCATCAGCGTAGCAAGGCTGCCATTTCTCCATGGCCTGTCCTGCATTTCTGGTTTTGACACTTTTTGCAGCATGGCCCTTTTGACCGATGGGAAGCGAGACTTCTTTGTAGCGCTGATTTGCCTTTCAAGGTTGCTTGGTTGGCCAAAAAGGGCGTATGCGTTTTTTCCTGAATATATTCAGGAAAAAACGCATACGCCCTTCTCGGCCAAGGGCATCATTGTCGACGTTTTGCCGCTTTTCATGTGCTTTACAGGCGATTCGAATCTACCTCCTGAAATCTGTTTCCTGCAATTCTGCCTTGCTTTCAAATCCTCTTCGTTGCCTTCCCTCAATATATCTGTGGATGAGAGATATCATTTATAACTCTGCGGGTTTGTGAATTGCAGTGTCCCTCAGCTCCATTTTTCAACTCGCTTTTTTGGGAGCTGGCCGCAAAAGCGCGGGATTGCCTCAGGCCCTATTGTGCTTCTGGGCGGCAGGCTGAGCCTGTGATTAATTCTTCTTCCTGATGGGAAAATAGAGTGACCTGTGCCTGTCCCAACACCTAGATATAGTCTCTCATTGGTTGCCCCTCTTCCCGTTCATCCTCAGGACAAATTGCAACCTGTAGGGAACAGGAGGTTAAAGGTGCTGATTCTCCAAGTAAATTGATTGCTAGTAAAGTAGCTGGAAAGGCGAACCCGAGCACAAGGAGATGAGAAATGGGGTGTGTTTTAGAAACCTTTCAAAATCACACGGTGTACCATCTTCTGAGTTTCTCATGCATGTTTTCGATGTAGGAAGATGCCCTTGAACCTGGAGATTTGGGACCCATGGAATGGGTATCACGCAGTATTACTTTAAAGGGTCTGTGTTTGCTCACCCAACCTCACCCAACCTTTCAGCCCCAAGAGTGTCCACCCTTATGTCTCATCCAGCTGTGGGTCTAGATATGGTCAATCCAGGTGGCATCACAGCCCCTGAACGAATTTTGTAAGAATTTCTCTCTCTTTCACTGTCTTTGTTTTACGGGTTTTTAAAAGTAATTTATTTTTTTAATGGGGTTTAGCTGCTTTGCACGGCTGTGTTTATGCGGATTTACACCCACTTGACTCACTTCCAGACAGATATCAATACATAGGTTTTAAGATTGTTACTAGTCACATATATTCTTGTGCGGTGAATAGGGGGTGTTGAGTCCAGTTCACGGAGCAAGGAGTAGGTCTTGTCTATTACATATTGGGTGTATGGAACGGTATGTGAGCGAATTTGAAACCCTTGTTTTATGCATCACCCCACCTCACCTTTCCCGTTAAGCAGCCATAGTGTGTTTTCTAAACGTGTGACTCTGTTCTGTTTTGTAATTCAGTTCAAGTGTAGCGGTTTTTACATTCCCTCTATAAGTGATAGCTTATGATAAGTGTCTTTTTCTGTGTGACTTATTTCACTTAGAATCGTCGTACCTAAGTCCACTCATCTTGCTTCTACTAGCCTTATGACATTGATTTCATGTCTGAGTGATATTCCATTGTACATAAGGACCACAACTTTTTTATCCATTTTTCTCTTTCCTGGGATATTTAAGGTGTCATGAAGTGGAGGTTCTTGTCAACAGAGCAGCCCCAAACTTTGGGGTGCCTGTGTCTTGCTGATTTTTAGTTTTCCCAATTTATACGCCCATGAGTGGATGTGCCCTATGCTCACTAAGCTGTGTTTTTTCGATGTTTCAGGACACACCGTACACTTCTCCAGAGTGGCTGTTGGCAATTTACATCCCGCCCATCAGCGTAGCAAGGCTGCCATTTCTCCATGGCCTGTCCTGCATTTCTGGTTTTGACACTTTTTGCAGCATGGCCCTTTTGACCCATGGGAAGCGAGACTTCTTTGTAGCGCTGATTTGCCTTTCCAGGTTGCTTGGTTGGCCAAAAAGGGGGTATACGTTTTTTCCTGAATATATTCAGGAAACAACGCATACGCACTTTTTGGCCAAGGGCATCATTGTCGACGTTTTGCCGCTTTTCATGTGCCTTAAAGGCGATTCGAATCTACCTCCTGAAATCTGTTTCCTGCAATTCTGCCTTGCTTTCAAATCCTCTTCGTTGACTTCCCTCAATATATCTGTGGATGAGAGTTCTCACTTATAACTCTGCGGGTTTGTGAATTGCAGTGTCCCTGAGCTCCATTTTTCAACTGTCTTTTTTGAGAGCTGGCCGCAAAAGCACGGGATTGCCTCAGGCCCTATTCTGGTTCCTGGCAGCAGGCTGAGCCTGTGGTTAATTCTTCTTCCTGATGGGAAAATAGAGTGACCTGTGCCTGTCCCAACAGCTAGATCTAGTCTCTCATTGGTTGCCCCTCTTCCCGTTCATCCTCAGGACAAATTGCAACCTGTAGGGAACAGGAGGTTAAAGGTGCTGATTCTCCAAGTAGGGAGATTGCTAGTAAAGTAGCTGGAATGGCGAACCCGAGCACAAGGAGATGAGAAATGAGGTGCGTTTTAGAAACCTTTCAAAATCACACAGTGTACCATCTTCTGAGTTTCTCATGCATGTTTTCAATGTAGGAAGATGCCCTTGAACCTGGAGACTTGGGACCCATGGGATGGGTACCACACAGTATTACTTTAAAGGGTCTGCGTTTGCTCACCCAACCTAACCCAACCTTTCAGCCCCAAGACTGTCCACCCTTATGTCTCATCCAGCTGTGCGTGTAGATATGGTCAATCCAGGTTGCATCACAGCCTCTGAACGAATTTTGTAAGAATTTCTCTCTCTTTCACTGTCTTTGTTTTACGGGTTTTTAAAAGTAATTTATTTTTATAATGGGGTTTAGCTGCTTTTCACGGCTGTGTTTATGCGGATTTACACCCACTTGACTCACTTCCAGACAGATATCAATACATAGGTTTTAAGATTGTTACTAGTCACATATATTCTTGTGCGGTGAATAGGGGGTGTTGAGTCCAGTTCACTGAGCAAGGAGTAGGTCTTGTCTATTACATATTGGGTGTATGGAACGGTATCTGAGCGAATTTGAAACCCTTGTTTTATGCATCACCCCACCTCACCTTTCCCGTTAAGCAGCCATAGTGTGTTTTCTAAACGTGTGATTCTGTTCTGTTCTGTAACTCAGTTCAAGTGTAGCGGTTTTTACATTCCCTCTATAAGTGATAGCTTATGATAAGTGTCTTTTTCTGTGTGACTTATTTCACTTAGAATCGTCGTACCTAAGTCCACTCATCTTGCTTCTACTAGCCTTATGACATTGATTTCATGTCTGAGTGATATTGCATTGTACATAAGGACCACAACTTCTTTATCCATTTTTCTCTTTCCTGGGATATTTAAGTTGTCATGAAGTGGAGGTTCTTGTCAACAGAGCAGCCGTAAACTTTGGGGTGCCTGTGTCTTGCTGATTTTTAGTTTTCCCAATTTATAAGCCCATGAGTGGACGTGCCCTATGCTCCCTAAGCTGTGTTTTTTCGATGTTTCAGGACACACCGTACACTTCTCCAGAGTGGCTGTTGGCAATTAACATCCCGCCCATCAGCGTAGCAAGGCTGCCATTTCTCCATGGCCTGTCCTGCATTTCTGGTTTTGAAACTTTTTGCAGCATGACCCTTTTGACCGATGGGAAGCGAGACTTCTTTGTAGCACTGATTTGTCTTTCCAGGTTGCTTGGTTGGCCAAAAAGGGCGTATGCGTTTTTTCCTGAATATAATCAGGAAAAAACGCATACGCCCTTTTTGGCCAAGGGCATCATTGTCGACGTTTTGCCGCTTTTCATGTGCTTTAAAGGCGATTCGAATCTACCTCCTGAAACCTGTTTCCTGCAATTCTGCCTTGCTTTCAAATCCTCTTTGTTACCTTCCCTCAATATATTTGTGGACGAGAGTTATCATTTATAACTCAGCAGGTTTGTGAATGGCAGTGCCCCTGAGCTCCATTTTTCAACTGTCTTGTTTGGGAGCTGGCCGCAAAAGCACGGGATTGCCTCAGGCCCTATTCTGGTTCCCGGCGGCAGGCTGAGCCTGTGGTTAATTCTTTTTCCTAATGGGAAAATAGAGTGACCTGTGCCTGTCCCAACACCTAGATCTAGTCTCTCATTGGTTGCCCCTCTTCCCGTTCATCCTCAGGACAAATTGCAACCTGTACAGAACAGGAGGTTAAAGGTGCTGATTCTCCAAGTAGGGAGATTGCTAGTGAAGTAGCTGGAATGGCGAACCCGAGCACAAGGAGATGAGAAATGAGGTGCGTTTTAGAAACCTTTCAAAATCACACGGTGTACCTTCTTCTGGGTTCCTCATGCAAGTTTTCGATGTAGGAAGATGCCCTTGAACCTGGAGATTTGGGACCCATGGGATGGGTACCATGCAGTATTACTTTAAAGGGTCTGCGTTTGCTCACCCAACCTCACCCAACCTCTCAGCCTCCAGAGTGTCCACCCTTATGTCTCATCCAGCTGTGGGTCTAGATATGGTCAATCCAGGTTGCATCACAGCCCCTGAACGAATTTTGTAAGAATTTCTCTCTCTTTCACTGTCTTTGTTTTACGGGTTTTTAAAAGTAATTTATTTTTATAATGGGGTTTAGCTGCTTTTCACGGCTGTGTTTATGCGGCTTTACACCCACTTGACTCACTTCCAGACAGATATCAATACATAGGTTTTAAGATTGTTACTAGTCACATATATTCTTGTGCGGTGAATAGGGCGTGTTGAGTCCAGTTCACTGAGCAAGGAGTAGGTCTTGTCTATTACATATTGGGTGTATGGAACGGTATCTGAGCGAATTTGAACCCCTTGTTTTATGCATCACCCCACCTCACCTTTCCCGTTAAGCAGCCATAGTGTGTTTTCTAAACGTGTGATTCTGTTCTGTTCTGTAATTCAGTTCAAGTGTAGCGGTATTTACATTCCCTCTATAAGTGATAGCTTATGATAAGTGTCTTTTTCTGTGTGACTTATTTCACTTAGAATCGTCGTACCTAAGTCCACTCATCTTGCTTCTACTAGCCTTATGACATTGATTTCATGTCTGAGTGATATTGCATTGTACATAAGTACCACAACTTCTTTATCCATTTTTCTCTTTCCTGGGATATTTAAGGTGTCATGAAGTGGAGGTTCTTGTCAACAGAGCAGCCCTAAACTTTGGGGTGCCTGTGTCTTGCTGATTTTTAGTTTTCCCAATTTATACGCCCATGAGTGGACGTGCCCTATGCTCCCTAAGCTGTGTTTTTTCGATGTTTCAGGACACACCGTACACTTCTCCAGAGTGGCTGTTGGCAACTTACATCCCGCTCATCAGCGTAGCAAGGCTGCCATTTCTCCATGGCCTGTCCTGCATTTCTGGTTTTGACACTTTTTGCAGCATGGCCCTTTTGACCGATGGGAAGCGAGACTTCTTTGTAGCGCTGATTTGCCTTTCAAGGTTGCTTGGTTGGCCAAAAAGGGCGTATGCGTTTTTTCCTGAATATATTCAGGAAAAAACGCATACGCCCTTCTTGGCCAAGGGCATCATTGTCGACGTTTTGCCGCTTTTCATGTGCTTTACAGGCGATTCGAATCTACCTCCTGAAATCTGTTTCCTGCAATTCTGCCTTGCTTTCAAATCCTCTTCGTTGCCTTCCCTCAATATATCTGTGGATGAGAGATATCATTTATAACTCTGCGGGTTTGTGAATTGCAGTGTCCCTCAGCTCCATTTTTCAACTCGCTTTTTTGGGAGCTGGCCGCAAAAGCGCGGGATTGCCTCAGGCCCTATTGTGCTTCTGGGCGGCAGGCTGAGCCTGTGATTAATTCTTCTTCCTGATGGGAAAATAGAGTGACCTGTGCCTGTCCCAACACCTAGATATAGTCTCTCATTGGTTGCCCCTCTTCCCGTTCATCCTCAGGACAAATTGCAACCTGTAGGGAACAGGAGGTTAAAGGTGCTGATTCTCCAAGTAAATTGATTGCTAGTAAAGTAGCTGGAAAGGCGAACCCGAGCACAAGGAGATGAGAAATGGGGTGTGTTTTAGAAACCTTTCAAAATCACACGGTGTACCATCTTCTGAGTTTCTCATGCATGTTTTCGATGTAGGAAGATGCCCTTGAACCTGGAGATTTGGGACCCATGGAATGGGTATCACGCAGTATTACTTTAAAGGGTCTGCGTTTGCTCACCCAACCTCACCCAACCTTTCAGCCCCAAGAGTGTCCACCCTTATGTCTCATCCAGCTGTGGGTCTAGATATGGTCAATCCAGGTGGCATCACAGCCCCTGAACGAATTTTGTAAGAATTTCTCTCTCTTTCACTGTCTTTGTTTTACGGGTTTTTAAAAGTAATTTATTTTTTTAATGGGGTTTAGCTGCTTTGCACGGCTGTGTTTATGCGGATTTACACCCACTTGACTCACTTCCAGACAGATATCAATACATAGGTTTTAAGATTGTTACTAGTCACATATATTCTTGTGCGGTGAATAGGGGGTGTTGAGTCCAGTTCACGGAGCAAGGAGTAGGTCTTGTCTATTACATATTGGGTGTATGGAACGGTATGTGAGCGAATTTGAAACCCTTGTTTTATGCATCACCCCACCTCACCTTTCCCGTTAAGCAGCCATAGTGTGTTTTCTAAACGTGTGACTCTGTTCTGTTTTGTAATTCAGTTCAAGTGTAGCGGTTTTTACATTCCCTCTATAAGTGATAGCTTATGATAAGTGTCTTTTTCTGTGTGACTTATTTCACTTAGAATCGTCGTACCTAAGTCCACTCATCTTGCTTCTACTAGCCTTATGACATTGATTTCATGTCTGAGTGATATTCCATTGTACATAAGGACCACAACTTTTTTATCCATTTTTCTCTTTCCTGGGATATTTAAGGTGTCATGAAGTGGAGGTTCTTGTCAACAGAGCAGCCCCAAACTTTGGGGTGCCTGTGTCTTGCTGATTTTTAGTTTTCCCAATTTATACGCCCATGAGTGGATGTGCCCTATGCTCACTAAGCTGTGTTTTTTCGATGTTTCAGGACACACCGTACACTTCTCCAGAGTGGCTGTTGGCAATTTACATCCCGCCCATCAGCGTAGCAAGGCTGCCATTTCTCCATGGCCTGTCCTGCATTTCTGGTTTTGACACTTTTTGCAGCATGGCCCTTTTGACCCATGGGAAGCGAGACTTCTTTGTAGCGCTGATTTGCCTTTCCAGGTTGCTTGGTTGGCCAAAAAGGGGGTATACGTTTTTTCCTGAATATATTCAGGAAACAACGCATACGCACTTTTTGGCCAAGGGCATCATTGTCGACGTTTTGCCGCTTTTCATGTGCCTTAAAGGCGATTCGAATCTACCTCCTGAAATCTGTTTCCTGCAATTCTGCCTTGCTTTCAAATCCTCTTCGTTGACTTCCCTCAATATATCTGTGGATGAGAGTTATCACTTATAACTCTGCGGGTTTGTGAATTGCAGTGTCCCTGAGCTCCATTTTTCAACTGTCTTTTTTGAGAGCTGGCCGCAAAAGCACGGGATTGCCTCAGGCCCTATTCTGGTTCCTGGCAGCAGGCTGAGCCTGTGGTTAATTCTTCTTCCTGATGGGAAAATAGAGTGACCTGTGCCTGTCCCAACAGCTAGATCTAGTCTCTCATTGGTTGCCCCTCTTCCCGTTCATCCTCAGGACAAATTGCAACCTGTAGGGAACAGGAGGTTAAAGGTGCTGATTCTCCAAGTAGGGAGATTGCTAGTAAAGTAGCTGGAATGGCGAACCCGAGCACAAGGAGATGAGAAATGAGGTGCGTTTTAGAAACCTTTCAAAATCACACAGTGTACCATCTTCTGAGTTTCTCATGCATGTTTTCAATGTAGGAAGATGCCCTTGAACCTGGAGACTTGGGACCCATGGGATGGGTACCACACAGTATTACTTTAAAGGGTCTGCGTTTGCTCACCCAACCTAACCCAACCTTTCAGCCCCAAGACTGTCCACCCTTATGTCTCATCCAGCTGTGCGTGTAGATATGGTCAATCCAGGTGGCATCACAGCCTCTGAACGAATTTTATAAGAATTTCTCTCTCTTTCACTGTCTTTGTTTTACGGGTTTTTAAAAGTAATTTATTTTTATAATGGGGTTTAGCTGCTTTTCACGGCTGTGTTTATGCGGATTTACACCCACTTGACTCACTTACAGACAGATATCAATACATAGGTTTTAAGATTGTTACTAGTCACATATATTCTTGTGCGGTGAATAGGGGGTGTTGAGTCCAGTTCACTGAGCAAGGAGTAGGTCTTGTCTATTACATATTGGGTGTATGGAACGGTATCTGAGCGAATTTGAAACCCTTGTTTTATGCATCACCCCACCTCACCTTTCCCGTTAAGCAGCCATAGTGTGTTTTCTAAACGTGTGATTCTGTTCTGTTCTGTAACTCAGTTCAAGTGTAGCGGTTTTTACATTCCCTCTATAAGTGATAGCTTATGATAAGTGTCTTTTTCTGTGTGACTTATTTCACTTAGAATCGTCGTACCTAAGTCCACTCATCTTGCTTCTACTAGCCTTATGACATTGATTTCATGTCTGAGTGATATTGCATTGTACATAAGGACCACAACTTCTTTATCCATTTTTCTCTTTCCTGGGATATTTAAGGTGTCATGAAGTGGAGGTTCTTGTCAACAGAGCAGCCCTAAACTTTGGGGTGCCTGTGTCTTGCTGATTTTTAGTTTTCCCAATTTATAAGCCCATGAGTGGACGTGCCCTATGCTCCCTAAGCTGCGTTTTTTCGATGTTTCAGGACACACCGTACACTTCTCCAGAGTGGCTGTTGGCAATTAACATCCCGCCCATTAGCGTAGCAAGGCTGCCATTTCTCCATGGCCTGTCCTGCATTTCTGGTTTTGAAACTTTTTGCAGCATGACCCTTTTGACCGATGGGAAGCGAGACTTCTTTGTAGCACTGATTTGTCTTTCCAGGTTGCTTGGTTGGCCAAAAAGGGCGTATGCGTTTTTTCCTGAATATAATCAGGAAAAAACGCATACGCCCTTTTTGGCCAAGGGCATCATTGTCGACGTTTTGCCGCTTTTCATGTGCTTTAAAGGCGATTCGAATCTACCTCCTGAAACCTGTTTCCTGCAATTCTGCCTTGCTTTCAAATCCTCTTTGTTACCTTCCCTCAATATATTTGTGGACGAGAGTTATCATTTATAACTCAGCAGGTTTGTGAATGGCAGTGCCCCTGAGCTCCATTTTTCAACTGTCTTGTTTGGGAGCTGGCCGCAAAAGCACGGGATTGCCTCAGGCCCTATTCTGGTTCCCGGCGGCAGGCTGAGCCTGTGGTTAATTCTTTTTCCTAATGGGAAAATAGAGTGACCTGTGCCTGTCCCAACACCTAGATCTAGTCTCTCATTGGTTGCCCCTCTTCCCGTTCATCCTCAGGACAAATTGCAACCTGTACAGAACAGGAGGTTAAAGGTGCTGATTCTCCAAGTAGGGAGATTGCTAGTGAAGTAGCTGGAATGGCGAACCCGAGCACAAGGAGATGAGAAATGAGGTGCGTTTTAGAAACCTTTCAAAATCACACGGTGTACCTTCTTCTGGGTTCCTCATGCAAGTTTTCGATGTAGGAAGATGCCCTTGAACCTGGAGATTTGGGACCCATGGGATGGGTACCATGCAGTATTACTTTAAAGGGTCTGCGTTTGCTCACCCAACCTCACCCAACCTCTCAGCCTCCAGAGTGTCCACCCTTATGTCTCATCCAGCTGTGGGTCTAGATATGGTCAATCCAGGTTGCATCACAGCCCCTGAACGAATTTTGTAAGAATTTCTCTCTCTTTCACTGTCTTTGTTTTACGGGTTTTTAAAAGTAATTTATTTTTATAATGGGGTTTAGCTGCTTTTCACGGCTGTGTTTATGCGGCTTTACACCCACTTGACTCACTTCCAGACAGATATCAATACATAGGTTTTAAGATTGTTACTAGTCACATATATTCTTGTGCGGTGAATAGGGCGTGTTGAGTCCAGTTCACTGAGCAAGGAGTAGGTCTTGTCTATTACATATTGGGTGTATGGAACGGTATCTGAGCGAATTTGAACCCCTTGTTTTATGCATCACCCCACCTCACCTTTCCCGTTAAGCAGCCATAGTGTGTTTTCTAAACGTGTGATTCTGTTCTGTTCTGTAATTCAGTTCAAGTGTAGCGGTATTTACATTCCCTCTATAAGTGATAGCTTATGATAAGTGTCTTTTTCTGTGTGACTTATTTCACTTAGAATCGTCGTACCTAAGTCCACTCATCTTGCTTCTACTAGCCTTATGACATTGATTTCATGTCTGAGTGATATTGCATTGTACATAAGTACCACAACTTCTTTATCCATTTTTCTCTTTCCTGGGATATTTAAGGTGTCATGAAGTGGAGGTTCTTGTCAACAGAGCAGCCCTAAACTTTGGGGTGCCTGTGTCTTGCTGATTTTTAGTTTTCCCAATTTATACGCCCATGAGTGGACGTGCCCTATGCTCCCTAAGCTGTGTTTTTTCGATGTTTCAGGACACACCGTACACTTCTCCAGAGTGGCTGTTGGCAACTTACATCCCGCTCATCAGCGTAGCAAGGCTGCCATTTCTCCATGGCCTGTCCTGCATTTCTGGTTTTGACACTTTTTGCAGCATGGCCCTTTTGACCGATGGGAAGCGAGACTTCTTTGTAGCGCTGATTTGCCTTTCAAGGTTGCTTGGTTGGCCAAAAAGGGCGTATGCGTTTTTTCCTGAATATATTCAGGAAAAAACGCATACGCCCTTCTTGGCCAAGGGCATCATTGTCGACGTTTTGCCGCTTTTCATGTGCTTTACAGGCGATTCGAATCTACCTCCTGAAATCTGTTTCCTGCAATTCTGCCTTGCTTTCAAATCCTCTTCGTTGCCTTCCCTCAATATATCTGTGGATGAGAGATATCATTTATAACTCTGCGGGTTTGTGAATTGCAGTGTCCCTCAGCTCCATTTTTCAACTCGCTTTTTTGGGAGCTGGCCGCAAAAGCGTGGGATTGCCTCAGGCCCTATTGTGCTTCTGGGCGGCAGGCTGAGCCTGTGATTAATTCTTCTTCCTGATGGGAAAATAGAGTGACCTGTGCCTGTCCCAACACCTAGATATAGTCTCTCATTGGTTGCCCCTCTTCCCGTTCATCCTCAGGACAAATTGCAACCTGTAGGGAACAGGAGGTTAAAGGTGCTGATTCTCCAAGTAAATTGATTGCTAGTAAAGTAGCTGGAAAGGCGAACCCGAGCACAAGGAGATGAGAAATGGGGTGTGTTTTAGAAACCTTTCAAAATCACACGGTGTACCATCTTCTGAGTTTCTCATGCATGTTTTCGATGTAGGAAGATGCCCTTGAACCTGGAGATTTGGGACCCATGGAATGGGTATCACGCAGTATTACTTTAAAGGGTCTGCGTTTGCTCACCCAACCTCACCCAACCTTTCAGCCCCAAGAGTGTCCACCCTTATGTCTCATCCAGCTGTGGGTCTAGATATGGTCAATCCAGGTGGCATCACAGCCCCTGAACGAATTTTGTAAGAATTTCTCTCTCTTTCACTGTCTTTGTTTTACGGGTTTTTAAAAGTAATTTATTTTTTTAATGGGGTTTAGCTGCTTTGCACGGCTGTGTTTATGCGGATTTACACCCACTTGACTCACTTCCAGACAGATGTCAATACATAGGTTTTAAGATTGTTACTAGTCACATATATTCTTGTGCGGTGAATAGGGGGTGTTGAGTCCAGTTCACGGAGCAAGGAGTAGGTCTTGTCTATTACATATTGGGTGTATGGAACGGTATGTGAGCGAATTTGAAACCCTTGTTTTATGCATCACCCCACCTCACCTTTCCCGTTAAGCAGCCATAGTGTGTTTTCTAAACGTGTGACTCTGTTCTGTTTTGTAATTCAGTTCAAGTGTAGCGGTTTTTACATTCCCTCTATAAGTGATAGCTTATGATAAGTGTCTTTTTCTGTGTGACTTATTTCACTTAGAATCGTCGTACCTAAGTCCACTCATCTTGCTTCTACTAGCCTTATGACATTGATTTCATGTCTGAGTGATATTCCATTGTACATAAGGACCACAACTTTTTTATCCATTTTTCTCTTTCCTGGGATATTTAAGGTGTCATGAAGTGGAGGTTCTTGTCAACAGAGCAGCCCCAAACTTTGGGGTGCCTGTGTCTTGCTGATTTTTAGTTTTCCCAATTTATACGCCCATGAGTGGATGTGCCCTATGCTCACTAAGCTGTGTTTTTTCGATGTTTCAGGACACACCGTACACTTCTCCAGAGTGGCTGTTGGCAATTTACATCCCGCCCATCAGCGTAGCAAGGCTGCCATTTCTCCATGGCCTGTCCTGCATTTCTGGTTTTGACACTTTTTGCAGCATGGCCCTTTTGACCCATGGGAAGCGAGACTTCTTTGTAGCGCTGATTTGCCTTTCCAGGTTGCTTGGTTGGCCAAAAAGGGGGTATACGTTTTTTCCTGAATATATTCAGGAAACAACGCATACGCACTTTTTGGCCAAGGGCATCATTGTCGAAGTTTTGCCGCTTTTCATGTGCCTTAAAGGCGATTCGAATCTACCTCCTGAAATCTGTTTCCTGCAATTCTGCCTTGCTTTCAAATCCTCTTCGTTGACTTCCCTCAATATATCTGTGGATGAGAGTTATCACTTATAACTCTGCTGGTTTGTGAATTGCAGTGTCCCTGAGCTCCATTTTTCAACTGTCTTTTTTGAGAGCTGGCCGCAAAAGCACGGGATTGCCTCAGGCCCTATTCTGGTTCCTGGCAGCAGGCTGAGCCTGTGGTTAATTCTTCTTCCTGATGGGAAAATAGAGTGACCTGTGCCTGTCCCAACAGCTAGATCTAGTCTCTCATTGGTTGCCCCTCTTCCCGTTCATCCTCAGGACAAATTGCAACCTGTAGGAAACAGGAGGTTAAAGGTGCTGATTCTCCAAGTAGGGAGATTGCTAGTAAAGTAGCTGGAATGGCGAACCCGAGCACAAGGAGATGAGAAATGAGGTGCGTTTTAGAAACCTTTCAAAATCACACAGTGTACCATCTTCTGAGTTTCTCATGCATGTTTTCAATGTAGGAAGATGCCCTTGAACCTGGAGACTTGGGACCCATGGGATGGGTACCACACAGTATTACTTTAAAGGGTCTGCGTTTGCTCACCCAACCTAACCCAAACTTTCAGCCCCAAGACTGTCCACCCTTATGTCTCATCCAGCTGTGCGTGTAGATATGGTCAATCCAGGTTGCATCACAGCCTCTGAACGAATTTTGTAAGAATTTCTCTCTCTTTCACTGTCTTTGTTTTACGGGTTTTTAAAAGTAATTTATTTTTATAATGGGGTTTAGCTGCTTTTCACGGCTGTGTTTATGCGGATTTACACCCACTTGACTCACTTCCAGACAGATATCAATACATAGGTTTTAAGATTGTTACTAGTCACATATATTCTTGTGCGGTGAATAGGGGGTGTTGAGTCCAGTTCACTGAGCAAGGAGTAGGTCTTGTCTATTACATATTGGGTGTATGGAACGGTATCTGAGCGAATTTGAAACCCTTGTTTTATGCATCACCCCACCTCACCTTTCCCGTTAAGCAGCCATAGTGTGTTTTCTAAACGTGTGATTCTGTTCTGTTCTGTAACTCAGTTCAAGTGTAGCGGTTTTTACATTCCCTCTATAAGTGATAGCTTATGATAAGTGTCTTTTTCTGTGTGACTTATTTCACTTAGAATCGTCGTACCTAAGTCCACTCATCTTGCTTCTACTAGCCTTATGACATTGATTTCATGTCTGAGTGATATTGCATTGTACATAAGGACCACAACTTCTTTATCCATTTTTCTCTTTCCTGGGATATTTAAGGTGTCATGAAGTGGAGGTTCTTGTCAACAGAGCAGCCCTAAACTTTGGGGTGCCTGTGTCTTGCTGATTTTTAGTTTTCCCAATTTATAAGCCCATGAGTGGACGTGCCCTATGCTCCCTAAGCTGCGTTTTTTCGATGTTTCAGGACACACCGTACACTTCTCCAGAGTGGCTGTTGGCAATTAACATCCCGCCCATTAGCGTAGCAAGGCTGCCATTTCTCCATGGCCTGTCCTGCATTTCTGGTTTTGAAACTTTTTGCAGCATGACCCTTTTGACCGATGGGAAGCGAGACTTCTTTGTAGCACTGATTTGTCTTTCCAGGTTGCTTGGTTGGCCAAAAAGGGCGTATGCGTTTTTTCCTGAATATAATCAGGAAAAAACGCATACGCCCTTTTTGGCCAAGGGCATCATTGTCGACGTTTTGCCGCTTTTCATGTGCTTTAAAGGCGATTCGAATCTACCTCCTGAAACCTGTTTCCTGCAATTCTGCCTTGCTTTCAAATCCTCTTTGTTACCTTCCCTCAATATATTTGTGGACGAGAGTTATCATTTATAACTCAGCAGGTTTGTGAATGGCAGTGCCCCTGAGCTCCATTTTTCAACTGTCTTGTTTGGGAGCTGGCCGCAAAAGCACGGGATTGCCTCAGGCCCTATTCTGGTTCCCGGCGGCAGGCTGAGCCTGTGGTTAATTCTTTTTCCTAATGGGAAAATAGAGTGACCTGTGCCTGTCCCAACACCTAGATCTAGTCTCTCATTGGTTGCCCCTCTTCCCGTTCATCCTCAGGACAAATTGCAACCTGTACAGAACAGGAGGTTAAAGGTGCTGATTCTCCAAGTAGGGAGATTGCTAGTGAAGTAGCTGGAATGGCGAACCCGAGCACAAGGAGATGAGAAATGAGGTGCGTTTTAGAAACCTTTCAAAATCACACGGTGTACCTTCTTCTGGGTTCCTCATGCAAGTTTTCGATGTAGGAAGATGCCCTTGAACCTGGAGATTTGGGACCCATGGGATGGGTACCATGCAGTATTACTTTAAAGGGTCTGCGTTTGCTCACCCAACCTCACCCAACCTCTCAGCCTCCAGAGTGTCCACCCTTATGTCTCATCCAGCTGTGGGTCTAGATATGGTCAATCCAGGTTGCATCACAGCCCCTGAACGAATTTTGTAAGAATTTCTCTCTCTTTCACTGTCTTTGTTTTACGGGTTTTTAAAAGTAATTTATTTTTATAATGGGGTTTAGCTGCTTTTCACGGCTGTGTTTATGCGGCTTTACACCCACTTGACTCACTTCCAGACAGATATCAATACATAGGTTTTAAGATTGTTACTAGTCACATATATTCTTGTGCGGTGAATAGGGCGTGTTGAGTCCAGTTCACTGAGCAAGGAGTAGGTCTTGTCTATTACATATTGGGTGTATGGAACGGTATCTGAGCGAATTTGAACCCCTTGTTTTATGCATCACCCCACCTCACCTTTCCCGTTAAGCAGCCATAGTGTGTTTTCTAAACGTGTGATTCTGTTCTGTTCTGTAATTCAGTTCAACTGTAGCGGTATTTACATTCCCTCTATAAGTGATAGCTTATGATAAGTGTCTTTTTCTGTGTGACTTATTTCACTTAGAATCGTCGTACCTAAGTCCACTCATCTTGCTTCTACTAGCCTTATGACATTGATTTCATGTCTGAGTGATATTGCATTGTACATAAGTACCACAACTTCTTTATCCATTTTTCTCTTTCCTGGGATATTTAAGGTGTCATGAAGTGGAGGTTCTTGTCAACAGAGCAGCCCTAAACTTTGGGGTGCCTGTGTCTTGCTGATTTTTAGTTTTCCCAATTTATACGCCCATGAGTGGACGTGCCCTATGCTCCCTAAGCTGTGTTTTTTCGATGTTTCAGGACACACCGTACACTTCTCCAGAGTGGCTGTTGGCAACTTACATCCCGCTCATCAGCGTTGCAAGGCTGCCATTTCTCCATGGCCTGTCCTGCATTTCTGGTTTTGACACTTTTTGCAGCATGGCCCTTTTGACCGATGGGAAGCGAGACTTCTTTGTAGCGCTGATTTGCCTTTCAAGGTTGCTTGGTTGGCCAAAAAGGGCGTATGCGTTTTTTCCTGAATATATTCAGGAAAAAACGCATACGCCCTTCTTGGCCAAGGGCATCATTGTCGACGTTTTGCCGCTTTTCATGTGCTTTACAGGCGATTCGAATCTACCTCCTGAAATCTGTTTCCTGCAATTCTGCCTTGCTTTCAAATCCTCTTCGTTGCCTTCCCTCAATATATCTGTGGATGAGAGATATCATTTATAACTCTGCGGGTTTGTGAATTGCAGTGTCCCTCAGCTCCATTTTTCAACTCGCTTTTTTGGGAGCTGGCCGCAAAAGCGTGGGATTGCCTCAGGCCCTATTGTGCTTCTGGGCGGCAGGCTGAGCCTGTGATTAATTCTTCTTCCTGATGGGAAAATAGAGTGACCTGTGCCTGTCCCAACACCTAGATATAGTCTCTCATTGGTTGCCCCTCTTCCCGTTCATCCTCAGGACAAATTGCAACCTGTAGGGAACAGGAGGTTAAAGGTGCTGATTCTCCAAGTAAATTGATTGCTAGTAAAGTAGCTGGAAAGGCGAACCCGAGCACAAGGAGATGAGAAATGGGGTGTGTTTTAGAAACCTTTCAAAATCACACGGTGTACCATCTTCTGAGTTTCTCATGCATGTTTTCGATGTAGGAAGATGCCCTTGAACCTGGAGATTTGGGACCCATGGAATGGGTATCACGCAGTATTACTTTAAAGGGTCTGCGTTTGCTCACCCAACCTCACCCAACCTTTCAGCCCCAAGAGTGTCCACCCTTATGTCTCATCCAGCTGTGGGTCTAGATATGGTCAATCCAGGTGGCATCACAGCCCCTGAACGAATTTTGTAAGAATTTCTCTCTCTTTCACTGTCTTTGTTTTACGGGTTTTTAAAAGTAATTTATTTTTTTAATGGGGTTTAGCTGCTTTGCACGGCTGTGTTTATGCGGATTTACACCCACTTGACTCACTTCCAGACAGATGTCAATACATAGGTTTTAAGATTGTTACTAGTCACATATATTCTTGTGCGGTGAATAGGGGGTGTTGAGTCCAGTTCACGGAGCAAGGAGTAGGTCTTGTCTATTACATATTGGGTGTATGGAACGGTATGTGAGCGAATTTGAAACCCTTGTTTTATGCATCACCCCACCTCACCTTTCCCGTTAAGCAGCCATAGTGTGTTTTCTAAACGTGTGACTCTGTTCTGTTTTGTAATTCAGTTCAAGTGTAGCGGTTTTTACATTCCCTCTATAAGTGATAGCTTATGATAAGTGTCTTTTTCTGTGTGACTTATTTCACTTAGAATCGTCGTACCTAAGTCCACTCATCTTGCTTCTACTAGCCTTATGACATTGATTTCATGTCTGAGTGATATTCCATTGTACATAAGGACCACAACTTTTTTATCCATTTTTCTCTTTCCTGGGATATTTAAGGTGTCATGAAGTGGAGGTTCTTGTCAACAGAGCAGCCCCAAACTTTGGGGTGCCTGTGTCTTGCTGATTTTTAGTTTTCCCAATTTATACGCCCATGAGTGGATGTGCCCTATGCTCACTAAGCTGTGTTTTTTCGATGTTTCAGGACACACCGTACACTTCTCCAGAGTGGCTGTTGGCAATTTACATCCCGCCCATCAGCGTAGCAAGGCTGCCATTTCTCCATGGCCTGTCCTGCATTTCTGGTTTTGACACTTTTTGCAGCATGGCCCTTTTGACCCATGGGAAGCGAGACTTCTTTGTAGCGCTGATTTGCCTTTCCAGGTTGCTTGGTTGGCCAAAAAGGGGGTATACGTTTTTTCCTGAATATATTCAGGAAACAACGCATACGCACTTTTTGGCCAAGGGCATCATTGTCGAAGTTTTGCCGCTTTTCATGTGCCTTAAAGGCGATTCGAATCTACCTCCTGAAATCTGTTTCCTGCAATTCTGCCTTGCTTTCAAATCCTCTTCGTTGACTTCCCTCAATATATCTGTGGATGAGAGTTATCACTTATAACTCTGCTGGTTTGTGAATTGCAGTGTCCCTGAGCTCCATTTTTCAACTGTCTTTTTTGAGAGCTGGCCGCAAAAGCACGGGATTGCCTCAGGCCCTATTCTGGTTCCTGGCAGCAGGCTGAGCCTGTGGTTAATTCTTCTTCCTGATGGGAAAATAGAGTGACCTGTGCCTGTCCCAACAGCTAGATCTAGTCTCTCATTGGTTGCCCCTCTTCCCGTTCATCCTCAGGACAAATTGCAACCTGTAGGAAACAGGAGGTTAAAGGTGCTGATTCTCCAAGTAGGGAGATTGCTAGTAAAGTAGCTGGAATGGCGAACCCGAGCACAAGGAGATGAGAAATGAGGTGCGTTTTAGAAACCTTTCAAAATCACACAGTGTACCATCTTCTGAGT
Source organism: Eschrichtius robustus (assembly GCF_028021215.1). NCBI lineage: Eukaryota > Metazoa > Chordata > Mammalia > Artiodactyla > Eschrichtiidae > Eschrichtius > Eschrichtius robustus. Next base: position 104,138 of record NW_027175225.1, read on the forward strand.
TTCTCATGCATGTTTTCAATGTAGGAAGATGCCCTTGAACCTGGAGACTTGGGACCCATGGGATGGGTACCACACAGTATTACTTTAAAGGGTCTGCGTTTGCTCACCCAACCTAACCCAAACTTTCAGCCCCAAGACTGTCCACCCTTATGTCTCATCCAGCTGTGCGTGTAGATATGGTCAATCCAGGTTGCATCACAGCCTCTGAACGAATTTTGTAAGAATTTCTCTCTCTTTCACTGTCTTTGTTTTACGGGTTTTTAAAAGTAATTTATTTTTATAATGGGGTTTAGCTGCTTTTCACGGCTGTGTTTATGCGGATTTACACCCACTTGACTCACTTCCAGACAGATATCAATACATAGGTTTTAAGATTGTTACTAGTCACATATATTCTTGTGCGGTGAATAGGGGGTGTTGAGTCCAGTTCACTGAGCAAGGAGTAGGTCTTGTCTATTACATATTGGGTGTATGGAACGGTATCTGAGCGAATTTGAAACCCTTGTTTTATGCATCACCCCACCTCACCTTTCCCGTTAAGCAGCCATAGTGTGTTTTCTAAACGTGTGATTCTGTTCTGTTCTGTAACTCAGTTCAAGTGTAGCGGTTTTTACATTCCCTCTATAAGTGATAGCTTATGATAAGTGTCTTTTTCTGTGTGACTTATTTCACTTAGAATCGTCGTACCTAAGTCCACTCATCTTGCTTCTACTAGCCTTATGACATTGATTTCATGTCTGAGTGATATTGCATTGTACATAAGGACCACAACTTCTTTATCCATTTTTCTCTTTCCTGGGATATTTAAGGTGTCATGAAGTGGAGGTTCTTGTCAACAGAGCAGCCCTAAACTTTGGGGTGCCTGTGTCTTGCTGATTTTTAGTTTTCCCAATTTATAAGCCCATGAGTGGACGTGCCCTATGCTCCCTAAGCTGTGTTTTTTCGATGTTTCAGGACACACCGTACACTTCTCCAGAGTGGCTGTTGGCAATTAACATCCCGCCCATCAGCGTAGCAAGGCTGCCATTTCTCCATGGCCTGTCCTGCATTTCTGGTTTTGAAACTTTTTGCAGCATGACCCTTTTGACCGATGGGAAGCGAGACTTCTTTGTAGCACTGATTTGTCTTTCCAGGTTGCTTGGTTGGCCAAAAAGGGCGTATGCGTTTTTTCCTGAATATAATCAGGAAAAAACGCATACGCCCTTTTTGGCCAAGGGCATCATTGTCGACGTTTTGCCGCTTTTCATGTGCTTTAAAGGCGATTCGAATCTACCTCCTGAAACCTGTTTCCTGCAATTCTGCCTTGCTTTCAAATCCTCTTTGTTACCTTCCCTCAATATATTTGTGGACGAGAGTTATCATTTATAACTCAGCAGGTTTGTGAATGGCAGTGCCCCTGAGCTCCATTTTTCAACTGTCTTGTTTGGGAGCTGGCCGCAAAAGCACGGGATTGCCTCAGGCCCTATTCTGGTTCCCGGCGGCAGGCTGAGCCTGTGGTTAATTCTTTTTCCTAATGGGAAAATAGAGTGACCTGTGCCTGTCCCAACACCTAGATCTAGTCTCTCATTGGTTGCCCCTCTTCCCGTTCATCCTCAGGACAAATTGCAACCTGTACAGAACAGGAGGTTAAAGGTGCTGATTCTCCAAGTAGGGAGATTGCTAGTGAAGTAGCTGGAATGGCGAACCCGAGCACAAGGAGATGAGAAATGAGGTGCGTTTTAGAAACCTTTCAAAATCACACGGTGTACCTTCTTCTGGGTTCCTCATGCAAGTTTTCGATGTAGGAAGATGCCCTTGAACCTGGAGATTTGGGACCCATGGGATGGGTACCATGCAGTATTACTTTAAAGGGTCTGCGTTTGCTCACCCAACCTCACCCAACCTCTCAGCCTCCAGAGTGTCCACCCTTATGTCTCATCCAGCTGTGGGTCTAGATATGGTCAATCCAGGTTGCATCACAGCCCCTGAACGAATTTTGTAAGAATTTCTCTCTCTTTCACTGTCTTTGTTTTACGGGTTTTTAAAAGTAATTTATTTTTATAATGGGGTTTAGCTGCTTTTCACGGCTGTGTTTATGCGGCTTTACACCCACTTGACTCACTTCCAGACAGATATCAATACATAGGTTTTAAGATTGTTACTAGTCACATATATTCTTGTGCGGTGAATAGGGCGTGTTGAGTCCAGTTCACTGAGCAAGGAGTAGGTCTTGTCTATTACATATTGGGTGTATGGAACGGTATCTGAGCGAATTTGAACCCCTTGTTTTATGCATCACCCCACCTCACCTTTCCCGTTAAGCAGCCATAGTGTGTTTTCTAAACGTGTGATTCTGTTCTGTTCTGTAATTCAGTTCAAGTGTAGCGGTATTTACATTCCCTCTATAAGTGATAGCTTATGATAAGTGTCTTTTTCTGTGTGACTTATTTCACTTAGAATCGTCGTACCTAAGTCCACTCATCTTGCTTCTACTAGCCTTATGACATTGATTTCATGTCTGAGTGATATTGCATTGTACATAAGTACCACAACTTCTTTATCCATTTTTCTCTTTCCTGGGATATTTAAGGTGTCATGAAGTGGAGGTTCTTGTCAACAGAGCAGCCCTAAACTTTGGGGTGCCTGTGTCTTGCTGATTTTTAGTTTTCCCAATTTATACGCCCATGAGTGGACGTGCCCTATGCTCCCTAAGCTGTGTTTTTTCGATGTTTCAGGACACACCGTACACTTCTCCAGAGTGGCTGTTGGCAACTTACATCCCGCTCATCAGCGTAGCAAGGCTGCCATTTCTCCATGGCCTGTCCTGCATTTCTGGTTTTGACACTTTTTGCAGCATGGCCCTTTTGACCGATGGGAAGCGAGACTTCTTTGTAGCGCTGATTTGCCTTTCAAGGTTGCTTGGTTGGCCAAAAAGGGCGTATGCGTTTTTTCCTGAATATATTCAGGAAAAAACGCATACGCCCTTCTTGGCCAAGGGCATCATTGTCGACGTTTTGCCGCTTTTCATGTGCTTTACAGGCGATTCGAATCTACCTCCTGAAATCTGTTTCCTGCAATTCTGCCTTGCTTTCAAATCCTCTTCGTTGCCTTCCCTCAATATATCTGTGGATGAGAGATATCATTTATAACTCTGCGGGTTTGTGAATTGCAGTGTCCCTCAGCTCCATTTTTCAACTCGCTTTTTTGGGAGCTGGCCGCAAAAGCGCGGGATTGCCTCAGGCCCTATTGTGCTTCTGGGCGGCAGGCTGAGCCTGTGATTAATTCTTCTTCCTGATGGGAAAATAGAGTGACCTGTGCCTGTCCCAACACCTAGATATAGTCTCTCATTGGTTGCCCCTCTTCCCGTTCATCCTCAGGACAAATTGCAACCTGTAGGGAACAGGAGGTTAAAGGTGCTGATTCTCCAAGTAAATTGATTGCTAGTAAAGTAGCTGGAAAGGCGAACCCGAGCACAAGGAGATGAGAAATGGGGTGTGTTTTAGAAACCTTTCAAAATCACACGGTGTACCATCTTCTGAGTTTCTCATGCATGTTTTCGATGTAGGAAGATGCCCTTGAACCTGGAGATTTGGGACCCATGGAATGGGTATCACGCAGTATTACTTTAAAGGGTCTGCGTTTGCTCACCCAACCTCACCCAACCTTTCAGCCCCAAGAGTGTCCACCCTTATGTCTCATCCAGCTGTGGGTCTAGATATGGTCAATCCAGGTGGCATCACAGCCCCTGAACGAATTTTGTAAGAATTTCTCTCTCTTTCACTGTCTTTGTTTTACGGGTTTTTAAAAGTAATTTATTTTTTTAATGGGGTTTAGCTGCTTTGCACGGCTGTGTTTATGCGGATTTACACCCACTTGACTCACTTCCAGACAGATATCAATACATAGGTTTTAAGATTGTTACTAGTCACATATATTCTTGTGCGGTGAATAGGGGGTGTTGAGTCCAGTTCACGGAGCAAGGAGTAGGTCTTGTCTATTACATATTGGGTGTATGGAACGGTATGTGAGCGAATTTGAAACCCTTGTTTTATGCATCACCCCACCTCACCTTTCCCGTTAAGCAGCCATAGTGTGTTTTCTAAACGTGTGACTCTGTTCTGTTTTGTAATTCAGTTCAAGTGTAGCGGTTTTTACATTCCCTCTATAAGTGATAGCTTATGATAAGTGTCTTTTTCTGTGTGACTTATTTCACTTAGAATCGTCGTACCTAAGTCCACTCATCTTGCTTCTACTAGCCTTATGACATTGATTTCATGTCTGAGTGATATTGCATTGTACATAAGGACCACAACTTCTTTATCCATTTTTCTCTTTCCTGGGATATTTAAGGTGTCATGAAGTGGAGGTTCTTGTCAACAGAGCAGCCCTAAACTTTGGGGTGCCTGTGTCTTGCTGATTTTTAGTTTTCCCAATTTATAAGCCCATGAGTGGACGTGCCCTATGCTCCCTAAGCTGTGTTTTTTCGATGTTTCAGGACACACCGTACACTTCTCCAGAGTGGCTGTTGGCAATTAACATCCCGCCCATCAGCGTAGCAAGGCTGCCATTTCTCCATGGCCTGTCCTGCATTTCTGGTTTTGAAACTTTTTGCAGCATGACCCTTTTGACCGATGGGAAGCGAGACTTCTTTGTAGCACTGATTTGTCTTTCCAGGTTGCTTGGTTGGCCAAAAAGGGCGTATGCGTTTTTTCCTGAATATAATCAGGAAAAAACGCATACGCCCTTTTTGGCCAAGGGCATCATTGTCGACGTTTTGCCGCTTTTCATGTGCTTTAAAGGCGATTCGAATCTACCTCCTGAAACCTGTTTCCTGCAATTCTGCCTTGCTTTCAAATCCTCTTTGTTACCTTCCCTCAATATATTTGTGGACGAGAGTTATCATTTATAACTCAGCAGGTTTGTGAATGGCAGTGCCCCTGAGCTCCATTTTTCAACTGTCTTGTTTGGGAGCTGGCCGCAAAAGCACGGGATTGCCTCAGGCCCTATTCTGGTTCCCGGCGGCAGGCTGAGCCTGTGGTTAATTCTTTTTCCTAATGGGAAAATAGAGTGACCTGTGCCTGTCCCAACACCTAGATCTAGTCTCTCATTGGTTGCCCCTCTTCCCGTTCATCCTCAGGACAAATTGCAACCTGTACAGAACAGGAGGTTAAAGGTGCTGATTCTCCAAGTAGGGAGATTGCTAGTGAAGTAGCTGGAATGGCGAACCCGAGCACAAGGAGATGAGAAATGAGGTGCGTTTTAGAAACCTTTCAAAATCACACGGTGTACCTTCTTCTGGGTTCCTCATGCAAGTTTTCGATGTAGGAAGATGCCCTTGAACCTGGAGATTTGGGACCCATGGGATGGGTACCATGCAGTATTACTTTAAAGGGTCTGCGTTTGCTCACCCAACCTCACCCAACCTCTCAGCCTCCAGAGTGTCCACCCTTATGTCTCATCCAGCTGTGGGTCTAGATATGGTCAATCCAGGTTGCATCACAGCCCCTGAACGAATTTTGTAAGAATTTCTCTCTCTTTCACTGTCTTTGTTTTACGGGTTTTTAAAAGTAATTTATTTTTTTAATGGGGTTTAGCTGCTTTGCACGGCTGTGTTTATGCGGATTTACACCCACTTGACTCACTTCCAGACAGATATCAATACATAGGTTTTAAGATTGTTACTAGTCACATATATTCTTGTGCGGTGAATAGGGGGTGTTGAGTCCAGTTCACGGAGCAAGGAGTAGGTCTTGTCTATTACATATTGGGTGTATGGAACGGTATGTGAGCGAATTTGAAACCCTTGTTTTATGCATCACCCCACCTCACCTTTCCCGTTAAGCAGCCATAGTGTGTTTTCTAAACGTGTGACTCTGTTCTGTTTTGTAATTCAGTTCAAGTGTAGCGGTTTTTACATTCCCTCTATAAGTGATAGCTTATGATAAGTGTCTTTTTCTGTGTGACTTATTTCACTTAGAATCGTCGTACCTAAGTCCACTCATCTTGCTTCTACTAGCCTTATGACATTGATTTCATGTCTGAGTGATATTCCATTGTACATAAGGACCACAACTTTTTTATCCATTTTTCTCTTTCCTGGGATATTTAAGGTGTCATGAAGTGGAGGTTCTTGTCAACAGAGCAGCCCCAAACTTTGGGGTGCCTGTGTCTTGCTGATTTTTAGTTTTCCCAATTTATACGCCCATGAGTGGATGTGCCCTATGCTCACTAAGCTGTGTTTTTTCGATGTTTCAGGACACACCGTACACTTCTCCAGAGTGGCTGTTGGCAATTTACATCCCGCCCATCAGCGTAGCAAGGCTGCCATTTCTCCATGGCCTGTCCTGCATTTCTGGTTTTGACACTTTTTGCAGCATGGCCCTTTTGACCCATGGGAAGCGAGACTTCTTTGTAGCGCTGATTTGCCTTTCCAGGTTGCTTGGTTGGCCAAAAAGGGGGTATACGTTTTTTCCTGAATATATTCAGGAAACAACGCATACGCACTTTTTGGCCAAGGGCATCATTGTCGAAGTTTTGCCGCTTTTCATGTGCCTTAAAGGCGATTCGAATCTACCTCCTGAAATCTGTTTCCTGCAATTCTGCCTTGCTTTCAAATCCTCTTCGTTGACTTCCCTCAATATATCTGTGGATGAGAGTTATCACTTATAACTCTGCGGGTTTGTGAATTGCAGTGTCCCTGAGCTCCATTTTTCAACTGTCTTTTTTGAGAGCTGGCCGCAAAAGCACGGGATTGCCTCAGGCCCTATTCTGGTTCCTGGCAGCAGGCTGAGCCTGTGGTTAATTCTTCTTCCTGATGGGAAAATAGAGTGACCTGTGCCTGTCCCAACAGCTAGATCTAGTCTCTCATTGGTTGCCCCTCTTCCCGTTCATCCTCAGGACAAATTGCAACCTGTAGGGAACAGGAGGTTAAAGGTGCTGATTCTCCAAGTAGGGAGATTGCTAGTAAAGTAGCTGGAATGGCGAACCCGAGCACAAGGAGATGAGAAATGAGGTGCGTTTTAGAAACCTTTCAAAATCACACAGTGTACCATCTTCTGAGTTTCTCATGCATGTTTTCAATGTAGGAAGATGCCCTTGAACCTGGAGACTTGGGACCGATGGGATGGGTACCACACAGTATTACTTTAAAGGGTCTGCGTTTGCTCACCCAACCTAACCCAACCTTTCAGCCCCAAGACTGTCCACCCTTATGTCTCATCCAGCTGTGCGTGTAGATATGGTCAATCCAGGTTGCATCACAGCCTCTGAACGAATTTTGTAAGAATTTCTCTCTCTTTCACTGTCTTTGTTTTACGGGTTTTTAAAAGTAATTTATTTTTATAATGGGGTTTAGCTGCTTTTCACGGCTGTGTTTATGCGGATTTACACCCACTTGACTCACTTCCAGACAGATATCAATACATAGGTTTTAAGATTGTTACTAGTCACATATATTCTTGTGCGGTGAATAGGGGGTGTTGAGTCCAGTTCACTGAGCAAGGAGTAGGTCTTGTCTATTACATATTGGGTGTATGGAACGGTATCTGAGCGAATTTGAAACCCTTGTTTTATGCATCACCCCACCTCACCTTTCCCGTTAAGCAGCCATAGTGTGTTTTCTAAACGTGTGATTCTGTTCTGTTTTGTAACTCAGTTCAAGTGTAGCGGTTTTTACATTCCCTCTATAAGTGATAGCTTATGATAAGTGTCTTTTTCTGTGTGACTTATTTCACTTAGAATCGTCGTACCTAAGTCCACTCATCTTGCTTCTACTAGCCTTATGACATTGATTTCATGTCTGAGTGATATTGCATTGTACATAAGGACCACAACTTCTTTATCCATTTTTCTCTTTCCTGGGATATTTAAGGTGTCATGAAGTGGAGGTTCTTGTCAACAGAGCAGCCCTAAACTTTGGGGTGCCTGTGTCTTGCTGATTTTTAGTTTTCCCAATTTATAAGCCCATGAGTGGACGTGCCCTATGCTCCCTAAGCTGTGTTTTTTCGATGTTTCAGGACACACCGTACACTTCTCCAGAGTGGCTGTTGGCAATTAACATCCCGCCCATCAGCGTAGCAAGGCTGCCATTTCTCCATGTCCTGTCCTGCATTTCTGGTTTTGACACTTTTTGCAGCATGGCCCTTTTGACCGATGGGAAGCGAGACTTCTTTGTAGCACTGATTTGCCTTTCCAGGTTGCTTGGTTGGCCAAAAAGGGCGTATGCGTTTTTTCCTGAATATATTCAGGAAAAAACGCATACGCCCTTTTTGGCCAAGGGCATCATTGTCGACGTTTTGCCGCTTTTCATGTGCTTTAAAGGCGATTCGAATCTACCTCCTGAAATCTGTTTCCTGCAATTCTGCCTTTCTTTCAAATCCTCTTCGTTGCCTTCCCTCAATATATCTGTGGATGAGAGTTATCACTTATAACTTTGCTTGTTTGTGAATTGCAGTGTCCCTGAGCTCCATTTTTCAACTGTCTTTTTTGAGAGCTGGCCGCAAAAGAACGGGATTGCCTCAGGCCCTATTTTGGTTCCTGGCAGGAGGCTGAGCCTGTGGTTAATTCTTCTTCCTGATGGGAAAATAGAGAGACCTGTGCCTGTCCCAACAGCTAGATCTAGTCTCTCATTGGTTCCCCCTCTTCCCGTTCATCCTCAGGACAAATTGCAACCTGTAGGGAACAGGAGGTTAAAGGTGCTGATTCTCCAAGTAGGGAGATTGCTAGTAAAGTAGCTGGAATGGCGAACCCGAGCACAAGGAGATGAGAAATGATGTGCGTTTTAGAAACCTTTCAAAATCACACGGTGTACCATCTTCTGAGATTCTCATGCATGTTTTCGATGTAGGAAGATGCCCTTGAACCTGGAGACTTGGGACCCATGGGATGGGTACCACGCAGTATTACTTTGAAGGGTCTGCGTTTGCTCACCCAACCTAACCCTACCTTTCAGCCCCAAGAGTGTCCACCCTTATGTCTCATCCAGCTGTGCGTGTAGATATGGTCAATCCAGGTTGCATCACAGCCTCTGAACGAATTTTGTAAGAATTTCTCTCTTTTTCACTGTCTTTGTTTTACGGGTTTTTAAAAGTAATTTATTTTTATAATGGGGTTTAGCTGCTTTTCACGGCTGTGTTTATGCGGCTTTACACCCACTTGACTCACTTTCAGACAGATATCAATACATAGGTTTTAAGATTCTTACTAGTCACATATATTCTTGTGCGGTGAATAGGGGGTGTTGAGTCCAGTTCACGGAGCAAGGAGTAGGTCTTGTCTATTACATATTGGGTGTATGGAACGGTATCTGAGCGAATTTGAAACACTTGTTTTATGCATCACCCCACCTCACCTTTCCCGTTAAGCAGCCATAGTGTGTTTTCTAAACGTGTGACTCTGTTCTGTTTTGTAATTCAGTTCAAGTGTAGCGGTTTTTACATTCCCTCTATAAGTGATAGCTTATGATAAGTGTCTTTTTCTGTGTGACTTATTTCACTTAGAATCGTCGTACCTAAGTCCACTCATCTTGCTTCTACTAGCCTTATGACATTGATTTCATGTCTGAGTGATATTCCATTGTACATAAGGACCACAACTTCTTTATCCATTTTTCTCTTTCCTGGGATATTTAAGTTGTCATGAAGTGGAGGTTCTTGTCAACAGAGCAGCCCTAAACTTTGGGGTGCCTGTGTCTTGCTGATTTTTAGTTTTCCCAATTTATAAGCCCATGAGTGGACGTGCCCTATGCTCCCTAAGCTGTGTTTTTTCGATGTTTCAGGACACACCGTACACTTCTCCAGAGTGGCTGTTGGCAATTAACATCCCGCCCATCAGCGTAGCAAGGCTGCCATTTCTCCATGGCCTGTCCTGCATTTCTGGTTTTGAAACTTTTTGCAGCATGACCCTTTTGACCGATGGGAAGCGAGACTTCTTTGTAGCACTGATTTGTCTTTCCAGGTTGCTTGGTTGGCCAAAAAGGGCGTATGCGTTTTTTCCTGAATATAATCAGGAAAAAACGCATACGCCCTTTTTGGCCAAGGGCATCATTGTCGACGTTTTGCCGCTTTTCATGTGCTTTAAAGGCGATTCGAATCTACCTCCTGAAACCTGTTTCCTGCAATTCTGCCTTGCTTTCAAATCCTCTTTGTTACCTTCCCTCAATATATTTGTGGACGAGAGTTATCATTTATAACTCAGCAGGTTTGTGAATGGCAGTGCCCCTGAGCTCCATTTTTCAACTGTCTTGTTTGGGAGCTGGCCGCAAAAGCACGGGATTGCCTCAGGCCCTATTCTGGTTCCCGGCGGCAGGCTGAGCCTGTGGTTAATTCTTTTTCCTAATGGGAAAATAGAGTGACCTGTGCCTGTCCCAACACCTAGATCTAGTCTCTCATTGGTTGCCCCTCTTCCCGTTCATCCTCAGGACAAATTGCAACCTGTACAGAACAGGAGGTTAAAGGTGCTGATTCTCCAAGTAGGGAGATTGCTAGTGAAGTAGCTGGAATGGCGAACCCGAGCACAAGGAGATGAGAAATGAGGTGCGTTTTAGAAACCTTTCAAAATCACACGGTGTACCTTCTTCTGGGTTCCTCATGCAAGTTTTCGATGTAGGAAGATGCCCTTGAACCTGGAGATTTGGGACCCATGGGATGGGTACCATGCAGTATTACTTTAAAGGGTCTGCGTTTGCTCACCCAACCTCACCCAACCTCTCAGCCTCCAGAGTGTCCACCCTTATGTCTCATCCAGCTGTGGGTCTAGATATGGTCAATCCAGGTTGCATCACAGCCCCTGAACGAATTTTGTAAGAATTTCTCTCTCTTTCACTGTCTTTGTTTTACGGGTTTTTAAAAGTAATTTATTTTTATAATGGGGTTTAGCTGCTTTTCACGGCTGTGTTTATGCGGCTTTACACCCACTTGACTCACTTCCAGACAGATATCAATACATAGGTTTTAAGATTGTTACTAGTCACATATATTCTTGTGCGGTGAATAGGGCGTGTTGAGTCCAGTTCACTGAGCAAGGAGTAGGTCTTGTCTATTACATATTGGGTGTATGGAACGGTATCTGAGCGAATTTGAACCCCTTGTTTTATGCATCACCCCACCTCACCTTTCCCGTTAAGCAGCCATAGTGTGTTTTCTAAACGTGTGATTCTGTTCTGTTCTGTAATTCAGTTCAAGTGTAGCGGTATTTACATTCCCTCTATAAGTGATAGCTTATGATAAGTGTCTTTTTCTGTGTGACTTATTTCACTTAGAATCGTCGTACCTAAGTCCACTCATCTTGCTTCTACTAGCCTTATGACATTGATTTCATGTCTGAGTGATATTGCATTGTACATAAGTACCACAACTTCTTTATCCATTTTTCTCTTTCCTGGGATATTTAAGGTGTCATGAAGTGGAGGTTCTTGTCAACAGAGCAGCCCTAAACTTTGGGGTGCCTGTGTCTTGCTGATTTTTAGTTTTCCCAATTTATACGCCCATGAGTGGACGTGCCCTATGCTCCCTAAGCTGTGTTTTTTCGATGTTTCAGGACACACCGTACACTTCTCCAGAGTGGCTGTTGGCAACTTACATCCCGCTCATCAGCGTAGCAAGGCTGCCATTGCTCCATGGCCTGTCCTGCATTTCTGGTTTTGACACTTTTTGCAGCATGGCCCTTTTGACCGATGGGAAGCGAGACTTCTTTGTAGCGCTGATTTGCCTTTCAAGGTTGCTTGGTTGGCCAAAAAGGGCGTATGCGTTTTTTCCTGAATATATTCAGGAAAAAACGCATACGCCCTTCTTGGCCAAGGGCATCATTGTCGACGTTTTGCCGCTTTTCATGTGCTTTACAGGCGATTCGAATCTACCTCCTGAAATCTGTTTCCTGCAATTCTGCCTTGCTTTCAAATCCTCTTCGTTGCCTTCCCTCAATATATCTGTGGATGAGAGATATCATTTATAACTCTGCGGGTTTGTGAATTGCAGTGTCCCTCAGCTCCATTTTTCAACTCGCTTTTTTGGGAGCTGGCCGCAAAAGCGCGGGATTGCCTCAGGCCCTATTGTGCTTCTGGGCGGCAGGCTGAGCCTGTGATTAATTCTTCTTCCTGATGGGAAAATAGAGTGACCTGTGCCTGTCCCAACACCTAGATATAGTCTCTCATTGGTTGCCCCTCTTCCCGTTCATCCTCAGGACAAATTGCAACCTGTAGGGAACAGGAGGTTAAAGGTGCTGATTCTCCAAGTAAATTGATTGCTAGTAAAGTAGCTGGAAAGGCGAACCCGAGCACAAGGAGATGAGAAATGGGGTGTGTTTTAGAAACCTTTCAAAATCACACGGTGTACCATCTTCTGAGTTTCTCATGCATGTTTTCGATGTAGGAAGATGCCCTTGAACCTGGAGATTTGGGACCCATGGAATGGGTATCACGCAGTATTACTTTAAAGGGTCTGCGTTTGCTCACCCAACCTCACCCAACCTTTCAGCCCCAAGAGTGTCCACCCTTATGTCTCATCCAGCTGTGGGTCTAGATATGGTCAATCCAGGTGACATCACAGCCCCTGAACGAATTTTGTAAGAATTTCTCTCTCTTTCACTGTCTTTGTTTTACGGGTTTTTAAAAGTAATTTATTTTTTTAATGGGGTTTAGCTGCTTTGCACGGCTGTGTTTATGCGGATTTACACCCACTTGACTCACTTCCAGACAGATATCAATACATAGGTTTTAAGATTGTTACTAGTCACATATATTCTTGTGCGGTGAATAGGGGGTGTTGAGTCCAGTTCACGGAGCAAGGAGTAGGTCTTGTCTATTACATATTGGGTGTATGGAACGGTATGTGAGCGAATTTGAAACCCTTGTTTTATGCATCACCCCACCTCACCTTTCCCGTTAAGCAGCCATAGTGTGTTTTCTAAACGTGTGACTCTGTTCTGTTTTGTAATTCAGTTCAAGTGTAGCGGTTTTTACATTCCCTCTATAAGTGATAGCTTATGATAAGTGTCTTTTTCTGTGTGACTTATTTCACTTAGAATCGTCGTACCTAAGTCCACTCATCTTGCTTCTACTAGCCTTATGACATTGATTTCATGTCTGAGTGATATTCCATTGTACATAAGGACCACAACTTTTTTATCCATTTTTCTCTTTCCTGGGATATTTAAGGTGTCATGAAGTGGAGGTTCTTGTCAACAGAGCAGCCCCAAACTTTGGGGTGCCTGTGTCTTGCTGATTTTTAGTTTTCCCAATTTATACGCCCATGAGTGGATGTGCCCTATGCTCACTAAGCTGTGTTTTTTCGATGTTTCAGGACACACCGTACACTTCTCCAGAGTGGCTGTTGGCAATTTACATCCCGCCCATCAGCGTAGCAAGGCTGCCATTTCTCCATGGCCTGTCCTGCATTTCTGGTTTTGACACTTTTTGCAGCATGGCCCTTTTGACCCATGGGAAGCGAGACTTCTTTGTAGCGCTGATTTGCCTTTCCAGGTTGCTTGGTTGGCCAAAAAGGGGGTATACGTTTTTTCCTGAATATATTCAGGAAACAACGCATACGCACTTTTTGGCCAAGGGCATCATTGTCGAAGTTTTGCCGCTTTTCATGTGCCTTAAAGGCGATTCGAATCTACCTCCTGAAATCTGTTTCCTGCAATTCTGCCTTGCTTTCAAATCCTCTTCGTTGACTTCCCTCAATATATCTGTGGATGAGAGTTATCACTTATAACTCTGCGGGTTTGTGAATTGCAGTGTCCCTGAGCTCCATTTTTCAACTGTCTTTTTTGAGAGCTGGCCGCAAAAGCACGGGATTGCCTCAGGCCCTATTCTGGTTCCTGGCAGCAGGCTGAGCCTGTGGTTAATTCTTCTTCCTGATGGGAAAATAGAGTGACCTGTGCCTGTCCCAACAGCTAGATCTAGTCTCTCATTGGTTGCCCCTCTTCCCGTTCATCCTCAGGACAAATTGCAACCTGTAGGGAACAGGAGGTTAAAGGTGCTGATTCTCCAAGTAGGGAGATTGCTAGTAAAGTAGCTGGAATGGCGAACCCGAGCACAAGGAGATGAGAAATGAGGTGCGTTTTAGAAACCTTTCAAAATCACACAGTGTACCATCTTCTGAGTTTCTCATGCATGTTTTCAATGTAGGAAGATGCCCTTGAACCTGGAGACTTGGGACCCATGGGATGGGTACCACACAGTATTACTTTAAAGGGTCAGCGTTTGCTCACCCAACCTAACCCAACCTTTCAGCCCCAAGACTGTCCACCCTTATGTCTCATCCAGCTGTGCGTGTAGATATGGTCAATCCAGGTTGCATCACAGCCTCTGAACGAATTTTGTAAGAATTTCTCTCTCTTTCACTGTCTTTGTTTTACGGGTTTTTAAAAGTAATTTATTTTTATAATGGGGTTTAGCTGCTTTTCACGGCTGTGTTTATGCGGATTTACACCCACTTGACTCACTTCCAGACAGATATCAATACATAGGTTTTAAGATTGTTACTAGTCACATATATTCTTGTGCGGTGAATAGGGGGTGTTGAGTCCAGTTCACTGAGCAAGGAGTAGGTCTTGTCTATTACATATTGGGTGTATGGAACGGTATCTGAGCGAATTTGAAACCCTTGTTTTATGCATCACCCCACCTCACCTTTCCCGTTAAGCAGCCATAGTGTGTTTTCTAAACGTGTGATTCTGTTCTGTTCTGTAACTCAGTTCAAGTGTAGCGGTTTTTACATTCCCTCTATAAGTGATAGCTTATGATAAGTGTCTTTTTCTGTGTGACTTATTTCACTTAGAATCGTCGTACCTAAGTCCACTCATCTTGCTTCTACTAGCCTTATGACATTGATTTCATGTCTGAGTGATATTGCATTGTACATAAGGACCACAACTTCTTTATCCATTTTTCTCTTTCCTGGGATATTTAAGGTGTCATGAAGTGGAGGTTCTTGTCAACAGAGCAGCCCTAAACTTTGGGGTGCCTGTGTCTTGCTGATTTTTAGTTTTCCCAATTTATAAGCCCATGAGTGGACGTGCCCTATGCTCCCTAAGCTGTGTTTTTTCGATGTTTCAGGACACACCGTACACTTCTCCAGAGTGGCTGTTGGCAATTAACATCCCGCCCATCAGCGTAGCAAGGCTGCCATTTCTCCATATCCTGTCCTGCATTTCTGGTTTTGACACTTTTTGCAGCATGGCCCTTTTGACCGATGGGAAGCGAGACTTCTTTGTAGCACTGATTTGCCTTTCCAGGTTGCTTGGTTGGCCAAAAAGGGCGTATGCGTTTTTTCCTGAATATATTCAGGAAAAAACGCATACGCCCTTTTTGGCCAAGGGCATCATTGTCGACGTTTTGCCGCTTTTCATGTGCTTTAAAGGCGATTCGAATCTACCTCCTGAAATCTGTTTCCTGCAATTCTGCCTTTCTTTCAAATCCTCTTCGTTGCCTTCCCTCAATATATCTGTGGATGAGAGTTATCACTTATAACTTTGCTGGTTTGTGAATTGCAGTGTCCCTGAGCTCCATTTTTCAACTGTCTTTTTTGAGAGCTGGCCGCAAAAGAACGGGATTGCCTCAGGCCCTATTTTGGTTCCTGGCAGCAGGCTGAGCCTGTGGTTAATTCTTCTTCCTGATGGGAAAATAGAGAGACCTGTGCCTGTCCCAACAGCTAGATCTAGTCTCTCATTGGTTCCCCCTCTTCCCGTTCATCCTCAGGACAAATTGCAACCTGTAGGGAACAGGAGGTTAAAGGTGCTGATTCTCCAAGTAGGGAGATTGCTAGTAAAGTAGCTGGAATGGCGAACCCGAGCACAAGGAGATGAGAAATGATGTGCGTTTTTGAAACCTTTCAAAATCACACGGTGTACCATCTTCTGAGATTCTCATGCATGTTTTCGATGTAGGAAGATGCCCTTGAACCTGGAGACTTGGGACCCATGGGATGGGTACCACGCAGTATTACTTTGAAGGGTCTGCGTTTGCTCACCCAACCTAACCCTACCTTTCAGCCCCAAGAGTGTCCACCCTTATGTCTCATCCAGCTGTGCGTGTAGATATGGTCAATCCAGGTTGCATCACAGCCTCTGAACGAATTTTGTAAGAATTTCTCTCTCTTTCACTGTCTTTGTTTTACGGGTTTTTAAAAGTAATTTATTTTTATAATGGGGTTTAGCTGCTTTTCACGGCTGTGTTTATGCGGCTTTACACCCACTTGACTCACTTTCAGACAGATATCAATACATAGGTTTTAAGATTCTTACTAGTCACATATATTCTTGTGCGGTGAATAGGGGGTGTTGAGTCCAGTTCACGGAGCAAGGAGTAGGTCTTGTCTATTACATATTGGGTGTATGGAACGGTATCTGAGCGAATTTGAAACCCTTGTTTTATGCATCACCCCACCTCACCTTTCCCGTTAAGCAGCCATAGTGTGTTTTCTAAACGTGTGACTCTGTTCTGTTTTGTAATTCAGTTCAAGTGTAGCGGTTTTTACATTCCCTCTATAAGTGATAGCTTATGATAAGTGTCTTTTTCTGTGTGACTTATTTCACTTAGAATCGTCGTACCTAAGTCCACTCATCTTGCTTCTACTAGCCTTATGACATTGATTTCATGTCTGAGTGATATTCCATTGTACATAAGGACCACAACTTCTTTATCCATTTTTCTCTTTCCTGGGATATTTAAGTTGTCATGAAGTGGAGGTTCTTGTCAACAGAGCAGCCCTAAACTTTGGGCTGCCTGTGTCTTGCTGATTTTTAGTTTTCCCAATTTATAAGCCCATGAGTGGACGTGCCCTATGCTCCCTAAGCTGTGTTTTTTCGATGTTTCAGGACACACCGTACACTTCTCCAGAGTGGCTGTTGGCAATTAACATCCCGCCCATCAGCGTAGCAAGGCTGCCATTTCTCCATGGCCTGTCCTGCATTTCTGGTTTTGAAACTTTTTGCAGCATGACCCTTTTGACCGATGGGAAGCGAGACTTCTTTGTAGCACTGATTTGTCTTTCCAGGTTGCTTGGTTGGCCAAAAAGGGCGTATGCGTTTTTTCCTGAATATAATCAGGAAAAAACGCATACGCCCTTTTTGGCCAAGGGCATCATTGTCGACGTTTTGCCGCTTTTCATGTGCTTTAAAGGCGATTCGAATCTACCTCCTGAAACCTGTTTCCTGCAATTCTGCCTTGCTTTCAAATCCTCTTTGTTACCTTCCCTCAATATATTTGTGGACGAGAGTTATCATTTATAACTCAGCAGGTTTGTGAATGGCAGTGCCCCTGAGCTCCATTTTTCAACTGTCTTGTTTGGGAGCTGGCCGCAAAAGCACGGGATTGCCTCAGGCCCTATTCTGGTTCCCGGCGGCAGGCTGAGCCTGTGGTTAATTCTTTTTCCTAATGGGAAAATAGAGTGACCTGTGCCTGTCCCAACACCTAGATCTAGTCTCTCATTGGTTGCCCCTCTTCCCGTTCATCCTCAGGACAAATTGCAACCTGTACAGAACAGGAGGTTAAAGGTGCTGATTCTCCAAGTAGGGAGATTGCTAGTGAAGTAGCTGGAATGGCGAACCCGAGCACAAGGAGATGAGAAATGAGGTGCGTTTTAGAAACCTTTCAAAATCACACGGTGTACCTTCTTCTGGGTTCCTCATGCAAGTTTTCGATGTAGGAAGATGCCCTTGAACCTGGAGATTTGGGACCCATGGGATGGGTACCATGCAGTATTACTTTAAAGGGTCTGCGTTTGCTCACCCAACCTCACCCAACCTCTCAGCCTCCAGAGTGTCCACCCTTATGTCTCATCCAGCTGTGGGTCTAGATATGGTCAATCCAGGTTGCATCACAGCCCCTGAACGAATTTTGTAAGAATTTCTCTCTCTTTCACTGTCTTTGTTTTACGGGTTTTTAAAAGTAATTTATTTTTATAATGGGGTTTAGCTGCTTTTCACGGCTGTGTTTATGCGGCTTTACACCCACTTGACTCACTTCCAGACAGATATCAATACATAGGTTTTAAGATTGTTACTAGTCACATATATTCTTGTGCGGTGAATAGGGCGTGTTGAGTCCAGTTCACTGAGCAAGGAGTAGGTCTTGTCTATTACATATTGGGTGTATGGAACGGTATCTGAGCGAATTTGAACCCCTTGTTTTATGCATCACCCCACCTCACCTTTCCCGTTAAGCAGCCATAGTGTGTTTTCTAAACGTGTGATTCTGTTCTGTTCTGTAATTCAGTTCAAGTGTAGCGGTATTTACATTCCCTCTATAAGTGATAGCTTATGATAAGTGTCTTTTTCTGTGTGACTTATTTCACTTAGAATCGTCGTACCTAAGTCCACTCATCTTGCTTCTACTAGCCTTATGACATTGATTTCATGTCTGAGTGATATTGCATTGTACATAAGTACCACAACTTCTTTATCCATTTTTCTCTTTCCTGGGATATTTAAGGTGTCATGAAGTGGAGGTTCTTGTCAACAGAGCAGCCCTAAACTTTGGGGTGCCTGTGTCTTGCTGATTTTTAGTTTTCCCAATTTATACGCCCATGAGTGGACGTGCCCTATGCTCCCTAAGCTGTGTTTTTTCGATGTTTCAGGACACACCGTACACTTCTCCAGAGTGGCTGTTGGCAACTTACATCCCGCTCATCAGCGTAGCAAGGCTGCCATTTCTCCATGGCCTGTCCTGCATTTCTGGTTTTGACACTTTATGCAGCATGGCCCTTTTGACCGATGGGAAGCGAGACTTCTTTGTAGCGCTGATTTGCCTTTCAAGGTTGCTTGGTTGGCCAAAAAGGGCGTATGCGTTTTTTCCTGAATATATTCAGGAAAAAACGCATACGCCCTTCTTGGCCAAGGGCATCATTGTCGACGTTTTGCCGCTTTTCATGTGCTTTACAGGCGATTCGAATCTACCTCCTGAAATCTGTTTCCTGCAATTCTGCCTTGCTTTCAAATCCTCTTCGTTGCCTTCCCTCAATATATCTGTGGATGAGAGATATCATTTATAACTCTGCGGGTTTGTGAATTGCAGTGTCCCTCAGCTCCATTTTTCAACTCGCTTTTTTGGGAGCTGGCCGCAAAAGCGCGGGATTGCCTCAGGCCCTATTGTGCTTCTGGGCGGCAGGCTGAGCCTGTGATTAATTCTTCTTCCTGATGGGAAAATAGAGTGACCTGTGCCTGTCCCAACACCTAGATATAGTCTCTCATTGGTTGCCCCTCTTCCCGTTCATCCTCAGGACAAATTGCAACCTGTAGGGAACAGGAGGTTAAAGGTGCTGATTCTCCAAGTAAATTGATTGCTAGTAAAGTAGCTGGAAAGGCGAACCCGAGCACAAGGAGATGAGAAATGGGGTGTGTTTTAGAAACCTTTCAAAATCACACGGTGTACCATCTTCTGAGTTTCTCATGCATGTTTTCGATGTAGGAAGATGCCCTTGAACCTGGAGATTTGGGACCCATGGAATGGGTATCACGCAGTATTACTTTAAAGGGTCTGCGTTTGCTCACCCAACCTCACCCAACCTTTCAGCCCCAAGAGTGTCCACCCTTATGTCTCATCCAGCTGTGGGTCTAGATATGGTCAATCCAGGTGACATCACAGCCCCTGAACGAATTTTGTAAGAATTTCTCTCTCTTTCACTGTCTTTGTTTTACGGGTTTTTAAAAGTAATTTATTTTTTTAATGGGGTTTAGCTGCTTTGCACGGCTGTGTTTATGCGGATTTACACCCACTTGACTCACTTCCAGACAGATATCAATACATAGGTTTTAAGATTGTTACTAGTCACATATATTCTTGTGCGGTGAATAGGGGGTGTTGAGTCCAGTTCACGGAGCAAGGAGTAGGTCTTGTCTATTACATATTGGGTGTATGGAACGGTATGTGAGCGAATTTGAAACCCTTGTTTTATGCATCACCCCACCTCACCTTTCCCGTTAAGCAGCCATAGTGTGTTTTCTAAACGTGTGACTCTGTTCTGTTTTGTAATTCAGTTCAAGTGTAGCGGTTTTTACATTCCCTCTATAAGTGATAGCTTATGATAAGTGTCTTTTTCTGTGTGACTTATTTCACTTAGAATCGTCGTACCTAAGTCCACTCATCTTGCTTCTACTAGCCTTATGACATTGATTTCATGTCTGAGTGATATTCCATTGTACATAAGGACCACAACTTTTTTATCCATTTTTCTCTTTCCTGGGATATTTAAGGTGTCATGAAGTGGAGGTTCTTGTCAACAGAGCAGCCCCAAACTTTGGGGTGCCTGTGTCTTGCTGATTTTTAGTTTTCCCAATTTATACGCCCATGAGTGGATGTGCCCTATGCTCACTAAGCTGTGTTTTTTCGATGTTTCAGGACACACCGTACACTTCTCCAGAGTGGCTGTTGGCAATTTACATCCCGCCCATCAGCGTAGCAAGGCTGCCATTTCTCCATGGCCTGTCCTGCATTTCTGGTTTTGACACTTTTTGCAGCATGGCCCTTTTGACCCATGGGAAGCGAGACTTCTTTGTAGCGCTGATTTGCCTTTCCAGGTTGCTTGGTTGGCCAAAAAGGGGGTATACGTTTTTTCCTGAATATATTCAGGAAACAACGCATACGCACTTTTTGGCCAAGGGCATCATTGTCGAAGTTTTGCCGCTTTTCATGTGCCTTAAAGGCGATTCGAATCTACCTCCTGAAATCTGTTTCCTGCAATTCTGCCTTGCTTTCAAATCCTCTTCGTTGACTTCCCTCAATATATCTGTGGATGAGAGTTATCACTTATAACTCTGCGGGTTTGTGAATTGCAGTGTCCCTGAGCTCCATTTTTCAACTGTCTTTTTTGAGAGCTGGCCGCAAAAGCACGGGATTGCCTCAGGCCCTATTCTGGTTCCTGGCAGCAGGCTGAGCCTGTGGTTAATTCTTCTTCCTGATGGGAAAATAGAGTGACCTGTGCCTGTCCCAACAGCTAGATCTAGTCTCTCATTGGTTGCCCCTCTTCCCGTTCATCCTCAGGACAAATTGCAACCTGTAGGGAACAGGAGGTTAAAGGTGCTGATTCTCCAAGTAGGGAGATTGCTAGTAAAGTAGCTGGAATGGCGAACCCGAGCACAAGGAGATGAGAAATGAGGTGCGTTTTAGAAACCTTTCAAAATCACACAGTGTACCATCTTCTGAGTTTCTCATGCATGTTTTCAATGTAGGAAGATGCCCTTGAACCTGGAGACTTGGGACCCATGGGATGGGTACCACACAGTATTACTTTAAAGGGTCTGCGTTTGCTCACCCAACCTAACCCAACCTTTCAGCCCCAAGACTGTCCACCCTTATGTCTCATCCAGCTGTGCGTGTAGATATGGTCAATCCAGGTTGCATCACAGCCTCTGAACGAATTTTGTAAGAATTTCTCTCTCTTTCACTGTCTTTGTTTTACGGGTTTTTAAAAGTAATTTATTTTTATAATGGGGTTTAGCTGCTTTTCACGGCTGTGTTTATGCGGATTTACACCCACTTGACTCACTTCCAGACAGATATCAATACATAGGTTTTAAGATTGTTACTAGTCACATATATTCTTGTGCGGTGAATAGGGGGTGTTGAGTCCAGTTCACTGAGCAAGGAGTAGGTCTTGTCTATTACATATTGGGTGTATGGAACGGTATCTGAGCGAATTTGAAACCCTTGTTTTATGCATCACCCCACCTCACCTTTCCCGTTAAGCAGCCATAGTGTGTTTTCTAAACGTGTGATTCTGTTCTGTTCTGTAACTCAGTTCAAGTGTAGCGGTTTTTACATTCCCTCTATAAGTGATAGCTTATGATAAGTGTCTTTTTCTGTGTGACTTATTTCACTTAGAATCGTCGTACCTAAGTCCACTCATCTTGCTTCTACTAGCCTTATGACATTGATTTCATGTCTGAGTGATATTGCATTGTACATAAGGACCACAACTTCTTTATCCATTTTTCTCTTTCCTGGGATATTTAAGGTGTCATGAAGTGGAGGTTCTTGTCAACAGAGCAGCCCTAAACTTTGGGGTGCCTGTGTCTTGCTGATTTTTAGTTTTCCCAATTTATAAGCCCATGAGTGGACGTGCCCTATGCTCCCTAAGCTGTGTTTTTTCGATGTTTCAGGACACAACGTACACTTCTCCAGAGTGGCTGTTGGCAATTAACATCCCGCCCATCAGCGTAGCAAGGCTGCCATTTCTCCATGTCCTGTCCTGCATTTCTGGTTTTGACACTTTTTGCAGCATGGCCCTTTTGACCGATGGGAAGCGAGACTTCTTTGTAGCACTGATTTGCCTTTCCAGGTTGCTTGGTTGGCCAAAAAGGGCGTATGCGTTTTTTCCTGAATATATTCAGGAAAAAACGCATACGCCCTTTTTGGCCAAGGGCATCATTGTCGACGTTTTGCCGCTTTTCATGTGCTTTAAAGGCGATTCGAATCTACCTCCTGAAATCTGTTTCCTGCAATTCTGCCTTTCTTTCAAATCCTCTTCGTTGCCTTCCCTCAATATATCTGTGGATGAGAGTTATCACTTATAACTTTGCTGGTTTGTGAATTGCAGTGTCCCTGAGCTCCATTTTTCAACTGTCTTTTTTGAGAGCTGGCCGCAAAAGAACGGGATTGCCTCAGGCCCTATTTTGGTTCCTGGCAGCAGGCTGAGCCTGTGGTTAATTCTTCTTCCTGATGGGAAAATAGAGAGACCTGTGCCTGTCCCAACAGCTAGATCTAGTCTCTCATTGGTTCCCCCTCTTCCCGTTCATCCTCAGGACAAATTGCAACCTGTAGGGAACAGGAGGTTAAAGGTGCTGATTCTCCAAGTAGGGAGATTGCTAGTAAAGTAGCTGGAATGGCGAACCCGAGCACAAGGAGATGAGAAATGATGTGCGTTTTAGAAACCTTTCAAAATCACACGGTGTACCATCTTCTGAGATTCTCATGCATGTTTTCGATGTAGGAAGATGCCCTTGAACCTGGAGACTTGGGACCCATGGGATGGGTACCACGCAGTATTACTTTGAAGGGTCTGCGTTTGCTCACCCAACCTAACCCTACCTTTCAGCCCCAAGAGTGTCCACCCTTACGTCTCATCCAGCTGTGCGTGTAGATATGGTCAATCCAGGTTGCATCACAGCCTCTGAACGAATTTTGTAAGAATTTCTCTCTCTTTCACTGTCTTTGTTTTACGGGTTTTTAAAAGTAATTTATTTTTATAATGGGGTTTAGCTGCTTTTCACGGCTGTGTTTATGCGGCTTTACACCCACTTGACTCACTTTCAGACAGATATCAATACATAGGTTTTAAGATTCTTACTAGTCACATATATTCTTGTGCGGTGAATAGGGGGTGTTGAGTCCAGTTCACGGAGCAAGGAGTAGGTCTTGTCTATTACATATTGGGTGTATGGAACGGTATCTGAGCGAATTTGAAACCCTTGTTTTATGCATCACCCCACCTCACCTTTCCCGTTAAGCAGCCATAGTGTGTTTTCTAAACGTGTGACTCTGTTCTGTTTTGTAATTCAGTTCAAGTGTAGCGGTTTTTACATTCCCTCTATAAGTGATAGCTTATGATAAGTGTCTTTTTCTGTGTGACTTATTTCACTTAGAATCGTCGTACCTAAGTCCACTCATCTTGCTTCTACTAGCCTTATGACATTGATTTCATGTCTGAGTGATATTCCATTGTACATAAGGACCACAACTTCTTTATCCATTTTTCTCTTTCCTGGGATATTTAAGTTGTCATGAAGTGGAGGTTCTTGTCAACAGAGCAGCCCTAAACTTTGGGGTGCCTGTGTCTTGCTGATTTTTAGTTTTCCCAATTTATAAGCCCATGAGTGGACGTGCCCTATGCTCCCTAAGCTGTGTTTTTTCGATGTTTCAGGACACACCGTACACTTCTCCAGAGTGGCTGTTGGCAATTAACATCCCGCCCATCAGCGTAGCAAGGCTGCCATTTCTCCATGGCCTGTCCTGCATTTCTGGTTTTGAAACTTTTTGCAGCATGACCCTTTTGACCGATGGGAAGCGAGACTTCTTTGTAGCACTGATTTGTCTTTCCAGGTTGCTTGGTTGGCCAAAAAGGGCGTATGCGTTTTTTCCTGAATATAATCAGGAAAAAACGCATACGCCCTTTTTGGCCAAGGGCATCATTGTCGACGTTTTGCCGCTTTTCATGTGCTTTAAAGGCGATTCGAATCTACCTCCTGAAACCTGTTTCCTGCAATTCTGCCTTGCTTTCAAATCCTCTTTGTTACCTTCCCTCAATATATTTGTGGACGAGAGTTATCATTTATAACTCAGCAGGTTTGTGAATGGCAGTGCCCCTGAGCTCCATTTTTCAACTGTCTTGTTTGGGAGCTGGCCGCAAAAGCACGGGATTGCCTCAGGCCCTATTCTGGTTCCCGGCGGCAGGCTGAGCCTGTGGTTAATTCTTTTTTCCTAATGGGAAAATAGAGTGACCTGTGCCTGTCCCAACACCTAGATCTAGTCTCTCATTGGTTGCCCCTCTTCCCGTTCATCCTCAGGACAAATTGCAACCTGTACAGAACAGGAGGTTAAAGGTGCTGATTCTCCAAGTAGGGAGATTGCTAGTGAAGTAGCTGGAATGGCGAATCCGAGCACAAGGAGATGAGAAATGAGGTGCGTTTTAGAAACCTTTCAAAATCACACGGTGTACCTTCTTCTGGGTTCCTCATGCAAGTTTTCGATGTAGGAAGATGCCCTTGAACCTGGAGATTTGGGACCCATGGGATGGGTACCATGCAGTATTACTTTAAAGGGTCTGCGTTTGCTCACCCAACCTCACCCAACCTCTCAGCCTCCAGAGTGTCCACCCTTATGTCTCATCCAGCTGTGGGTCTAGATATGGTCAATCCAGGTTGCATCACAGCCCCTGAACGAATTTTGTAAGAATTTCTCTCTCTTTCACTGTCTTTGTTTTACGGGTTTTTAAAAGTAATTTATTTTTATAATGGGGTTTAGCTGCTTTTCACGGCTGTGTTTATGCGGCTTTACACCCACTTGACTCACTTCCAGACAGATATCAATACATAGGTTTTAAGATTGTTACTAGTCACATATATTCTTGTGCGGTGAATAGGGCGTGTTGAGTCCAGTTCACTGAGCAAGGAGTAGGTCTTGTCTATTACATATTGGGTGTATGGAACGGTATCTGAGCGAATTTGAACCCCTTGTTTTATGCATCACCCCACCTCACCTTTCCCGTTAAGCAGCCATAGTGTGTTTTCTAAACGTGTGATTCTGTTCTGTTCTGTAATTCAGTTCAAGTGTAGCGGTATTTACATTCCCTCTATAAGTGATAGCTTATGATAAGTGTCTTTTTCTGTGTGACTTATTTCACTTAGAATCGTCGTACCTAAGTCCACTCATCTTGCTTCTACTAGCCTTATGACATTGATTTCATGTCTGAGTGATATTGCATTGTACATAAGTACCACAACTTCTTTATCCATTTTTCTCTTTCCTGGGATATTTAAGGTGTCATGAAGTGGAGGTTCTTGTCAACAGAGCAGCCCTAAACTTTGGGGTGCCTGTGTCTTGCTGATTTTTAGTTTTCCCAATTTATACGCCCATGAGTGGACGTGCCCTATGCTCCCTAAGCTGTGTTTTTTCGATGTTTCAGGACACACCGTACACTTCTCCAGAGTGGCTGTTGGCAACTTACATCCCGCTCATCAGCGTAGCAAGGCTGCCATTTCTCCATGGCCTGTCCTGCATTTCTGGTTTTGACACTTTTTGCAGCATGGCCCTTTTGGCCGATGGGAAGCGAGACTTCTTTGTATCGCTGATTTGCCTTTCCAGGTTGCTTGGTTTGCCAAAAAGGGCGTATGCGTTTTTTCCTGAATATATTCAGGAAAAAACGCATACGCACTTTTTGTCCAAGGGCATCATTGTCTACGTTTTGCCGCTTTTCATGTGTCTTAAAGGCGATTCGAATCTACCTCCTGAAATCTGTTTCCTGAAATTCTGCCTTGCTTTCAAATCCTCTTCGTTGCCTTCCCTCAATATATCTGTGGATGAGAGTTATCATTTATAACTCTGCGGGTTTGTGAATTGCAGTGTCCCTGAGCTCCATTTTTCAACTCGCTTTTTTGGGAGCTAGCCGCAAAAGCGCGGGTTTGCCTCAGGCCCTATTGTGCTTCTGGGCGGCAGGCTGAGCCTGTGATTAATTCTTCTTCCTGATGGGAAAATAGAGTGACGTGTGCTTGTCCCAACACCTAGATCTAGTCTCTCATTGGTTGCCCCTCTTCCCGTTCATCCTCAGGACAAATTGCAACCTGTACAGAACAGGAGGTTAAAGGTGCTGATTCTCCAAGTAAGTTGATTGCTAGTAAAGTAGCTGGAAAGGCGAACCCGAGCACAAGGAGATGAGAAATGGTGTGTGTTTTAGAAACCTTTCAAAATCACACGGTGTACCATCTTCTGAGTTTCTCATGCATGTTTTCGATGTAGGAAGATGCCCTTGAACCTGGAGATTTGGGACCCATGGGATGGGTACCACGCAGTATTACTTTAAAGGGTCTGCGTTTGCTCACCCAACCTCTCAGCCCCAAGAGTGTCCACCCTTATGTCTCATCCAGCTGTGGGTCTAGATATGGTCAATCCAGGTTGCATCACAGCCCCTGAACGAATTTTGTAAGAATTTCTCTCTCTTTCACTGTCTTTGTTTTACGGGTTTTTAAAAATAATTTATTTGTATAATGGGGTTTAGCTGCTTTTCACGGCTGTGTTTATGCGGATTTACACCCACTTGACTCACTTCCAGACAGATATCAATACATAGGTTTTAAGATTGTTACTAGTCACATATATTCTTGTGCGGTGAATAGGGGGTGTTGAGTCCAGTTCACTGAGCAAGGAGTAGGTCTTGTCTATTACATATTGGGTGTATGGAACGGTATCTGAGCGAATTTGAACCCCTTGTTTTATGCATCACCCCACCTCACCTTTCCCGTTAAGTAGCCATAGTGTGTTTTCTAAACGTGTGACTCTGTTCTGTTTTGTAATTCAGTTCAAGTGTAGCGGTTTTTACATTCCCTCTATAAGTGATAGCTTATGATAAGTGTCTTTTTCTGTGTGACTTATTTCACTTAGAATCGTCGTACCTAACTCCACTCATCTTGCTTCTACTAGCCTTATGACATTGATTTCATATCTGAGTGATATTCCATTGTACATAAGGACCACAACTTTTTTATCCATTTTTCTCTTTCCTGGGATATTTAAGGTGTCATGAAGTGGAGGTTCTTGTCAACAGAGCAGCCCCAAACTTTGGGGTGCCTGTGTCTTGCTGATTTTTAGTTTTCCCAATTTATACGCCCATGAGTGGACGTGCCCTATGCTCCCTAAGCTGTGTGTTTTAGATGTTTCAGGACACACCGTACACTTCTCCAGAGTGGCGGTTGGCAATTTACATCCCGCACATCAGCGTAGCAAGGCTGCCATTTCTCCATGGCCTGTCCTGCATTTCTGGTTTTGACACTTTTTGCAGCATGGCCCTTTTGGCCGATGGGAAGCGAGACTTCTTTGTAGCGCTGATTTGCCTTTCGAGGTTGCTTGGTTGGCCAAAAAGGGCGTATGCGTTTTTTCCTGAATATATTCAGGAAAAAACGCATACGCACTTTTTGTCCAAGGGCATCATTGTCTACGTTTTGCCGCTTTTCATGTGTCTTAAAGGCGATTCGAATCTACCTCCTGAAATCTGTTTCCTGCAATTCTGCCTTGCTTTCAAATCCTCTTCGTTGCCTTCCCTCAATATATCTGTGGATGAGAGTTATCACTTATAACTCTGCGGGTTTGTGAATTGCAGTGTCCCTGAGCTCCATTTTTCAACTGTCTTTTTTGAGAGCTGGCCGCAAAAGCACGGGATTGCCTCAGGCCCTATTCTGGTTCCTGGCAGCAGGCTGAGCCTGTGGTTAATTCTTCTTCCTGATGGGAAAATAGAGTGACCTGTGCCTGTCCCAACAGCTAGATCTAGTCTCTAATTGGTTCCCCCTCTTCCCGTTCATCCTCAGGACAAATTGCAACCTGTAGGGAACAGGAGGTTAAAGGTGCTGATTCTCCAAGTAGGGAGATTGCTAGTAAAGTAGCTGGAATGGCGAACCCGAGCACAAGGAGATGAGAAATGAGGTGCGTTTTAGAAACCTTTCAAAATCACACAGTGTACCATCTTCTGAGTTTCTCATGCATGTTTTCAATGTAGGAAGATGCCCTTGAACCTGGAGACTTGGGACCCATGGGATGGGTACCACACAGTATTACTTTAAAGGGTCTGCGTTTGCTCACCCAACCTAACCCAAACTTTCAGCCCCAAGAGTGTCCACCCTTATGTCTCATCCAGGTGTGCGTGTAGATATGGTCAATCCAGGTTGCATCACAGCCTCTGAACGAATTTTGTAAGAATTTCTCTCTCTTTCACTGTCTTTGTTTTACGGGTTTTTAAAAGTAATTTATTTTTATAATGGGGTTTAGCTGCTTTTCACGGCTGTGTTTATGCGGCTTTACACCCACTTGACTCACTTCCAGACAGATATCAATACATAGGTTTTAAGATTCTTACTAGTCACATATATTCTTGTGCGGTGAATAGGGGGTGTTGAGTCCAGTTCACTGAGCAAGGAGTAGGTCTTGTCTATTACATATTGGGTGTACGGAACGGTATCTGAGCGAATTTGAAACCCTTGTTTTATGCATCACCCCACCTCACCTTTCCCGTTAAGCAGCCATAGTGTGTTTTCTAAACGTGTGATTCTGTTCTGTTCTGTAATTCAGTTCAAGTGTAGCTGTTTTTACATTCCCTCTATAAGTGATAGCTTATGATAAGTGTCTTTTTCTCTGTGACTTATTTCACTTAGAATCGTCGTACCTAAATCCACTCATCTTGCTTCTACTAGCCTTATGACATTGATTTCATGTCTGAGTGATATTGCATTGTACATAAGGACCACAACTTCTTTATCCATTTTTCTCTTTCTTGGGATATTTAAGGTGTCATGAAGTGGAGGTTCTTGTCAACAAAGCAGCCCTAAACTTTGGAGTCCCTGTGTCTTGCTGATTTTTAGTTTTCCCAATTTATACGCCCATGAGTGGACGTGCCCTATGCTCCCTAAGCTGTGTTTTTTCGATGTTTCAGGACACACCGTACACTTCTCCAGAGTGGCTGTTGGCAATTTACATCCCGCTCATCAGCGTAGCAAGGCTGCCATTTCTCCATGGCCTGTCCTGCCTTTCTGGATTTGACACTTTTTGCAGCATGGCCCTTTTGACCGATGGGAAGCGAGACTTCTTTGTAGCGCTGATTTGCCTTTCCAGGTTGCTTGGTTGGCCAAAAAGGGCGTATGCTTTTTTTCCTGAATATATTCAGGAAAAAACGCATACGCCCTTTTTGGCCAAGGGCATCATTGTTGACGTTTTGCCGCTTTTCATGTGCTTTAAAGGCGATTCGAATCTATCTCCTGAAAGCTGTTTCCTGCAATTCTGCCTTGCTTTCAAATCCTCTTCGTTGCCTTCCCTCAATATATTTGTGGACGAGAGTTATCATTTATAACTCAGCAGGTTTGTGAATAGCAGTGCCCCTGAGCTCCATTTTTCAACTGTCTTTTTTGGGAGCTGGCCGCAAAAGCACGAGATTGCCTCAGGCCCTATTCTGGTTCCCGGCGGCAGGCTGAGCCTGTGGTTAATTCTTCTTCCTGATGGGAAAATAGAGTGACCTGTGCCTGTCCCAACACCTAGATCTATTCTCTCATTGGTTGCCTCTCTTCCCGTTCATCCTCAGGACAAATTGCAACCTGTACAGAACAGGAGCTTAAAGGTGCTGATTCTCCAAGTAAATTGATTGCTAGTAAAGTAGCTGGAAAGGCGAACCCGAGCACAAGGAGATGAGAAATGGGGTGCATTTCAGAAACTTTTCAAAATCACACGGTGTACCATCTTCTGAGTTTCTCATGCATGTTTTCGATGTAGGAAGATGCCCTTGAACCTGGAGATTTGGGACCCATGGGATGGGTACCACGCAGTATTACTTTAAAGGTTCTGCATTTGCTCACCCAACCTCACCAAACCTCTCAGCCCCAAGAGTGTCCACTCTTATGTCTCATCCAGCTGTGGGTCTAGATATGGTCAATCCAGGTTGCATCACAGCCCCTGAACGAATTTTGTAAGAATTTCTCTCTCTTTCACTGTCTTTGTTTTACGGGTTTTTAAAACTAATTTATTTGTATAATGGGGTTTACCTGCTTTTCACGGCTGTGTTTATGCGGCTTTACACCCACTTGACTCACTTCCAGACCCGTATCAATACATAGGTTTTAAGATTCTTACTAGTCACGTATATTCTTGTGCGGTGAATAGGGGGTGTTGTGTCCAGTTCACTGAGCAAGGAGTAGGTCTTGTCTATTACATATTGGGTGTATGGAACGGTATCTGAGCGAATTTGAACCCCTTGTTTTATGCATCACCCCACCTCACCTTTCCCGTTAAGCAGCCATAGTGTGTTTTCTAAACGTGTGACTCTGTTCTGTTTTGTAATTCAGTTCATGTGTAGCGGTTTTTACATTCCCTCTATAAGTGATAGCTTATGATAAGTGTCTTTTTCTGTGTGACTTATTTCACTTAGAATCGTCATACCTAAATCCACTCATCTTGCTTCTACTAGCCTTATGACATTGATTTCATGTCTGAGTGATATTCCATTGTACATAAGGACCACAACTTCTTTATCCATTTTTCTCTTTCCTGGGATATTTAAGGTGTCATGAAGTGGAGGTTCTTGTCAACACAGCAGCCCTAAACTTTGGGGTGCCTGTGTCTTGCTGATTTTTAGTTTTCCCAATTTATACGCCCATGAGTGGACGTGCCCTATGCTCCCTAAGCTGTGTTTTTTCGATATTTCTGGACACACCGTACACTTCTCCAGAGTGGCTGTTGGCAATTAACATCCCGCCAATCAGCGTAGCAAGGCTGCAATTTTTCAATGGCCTGTCCTGCATTTATGGTTTTGACACTTTTTTAGCATGGCCCTTTTGACCGATGGGAAGCGAGACTTCTTTGTAGCGCTGATTTGCCTTTCCAGGTTGCTTGGTTGGCCAAAAAGGGCGTATGCGTTTTTTCCTGAATATATTCAGGAAAAAACGCATACGCCCTTTTTGGCCAAGGGCATCATTGTCGACGTTTTGCCGCTTTTCATGTGCTTTACAGGCGATTCGAATCTACCTCCTGAAATCTGTTTCCTGCAATTCTGCCTTGCTTTCAAATCCTCTTTGTTGTCTTCCCTCAATATATCTGTGGATGAGAGTTATCATTTATAACTCTGCAGTTTCGTGAATTGCAGTGTCCCTGAGCTCCATTTTTCAACTCGCTTTTTTGGGAGCTGGCCGCAAAAGCGCAGGATTGCCTCAGGCCCTATTGTGCTTCTGGGCGGCAGGCTGAGCCTGTGATTAATTCTTCTTCCTGATGGGAAAATGGAGTGACCTGTGCCTGTCCCAACACCTAGATCTAGTCTCTCATTGGTTGCCCCTCTTCCAGTTCATCCTCAGGACAAATTGCAACCTGTAGGGAACAGGAGGTTAAAGGTGCTGATTCTCCAAGTAAGTTGATTGCTAGTAAAGTAGCTGGAAAGGCGAACCCGAGCACAAGGAGATGAGAAATGGGGTGTGTTTTAGAAAACTTTCAAAATCACACGGTGTACCATCTTCTGAGTTTCTCATGCATGTTTTCGATGTAGGAAGATGCCCTTGAACCTTGAGATATGGGACCCATGGGATGGGTACCACGCAGTATTACTTTAAAGGGTCTGCGTTTGCTCACCCAACCTCTCAGCCCCAAGTGTGTCCACCCTTATGTCTCATCCAGCTGTGGGTCTAGATATGGTCAATCCAGGTTGCATCACAGCCCCTGAACGAATTTGTAAGAATTTCTCTCTCTTTCACTGTCTTTGTTTTATGGGTTTTTAAAAGTAATTTATTTTTATAATGGGGTTTAGCTGTTTTTCACGGCTGTGTTTATGCGGATTTACACCCACTTGACTCACTTCCAGACAGATATCAATACATAGGTTTTAAGATTGTTACTAGTCACATATATTCTTGTGCGGTGAATAGGGGGTGTTGAGTCCAGTTCACTGAGCAAAGAGTAGGTCTTGTCTATTACATATTGGGTGTATGGAACGGTATCTAATCGAATTTGAACCCCTAGTTTTATGCATCACCCCACCTCACCTTTCCCGTTAAGCAGCCATAGTGTGTTTTCTAAACGTGTGACTCTGTTCAGTTTTGTAATGCAGTTCAAGTGTAGCGGTTTTTACATTCCCTCTATAAGTGATAGCTTATGATAAGTGTCTTTTTCTGTGTGACTTATTTCACTTAGAATCGTCGTACCTAAGTCCACTCATCTTGCTTCTACTAGCCTTATGACATTGATTTCATGTCTGAGTGATATTCCATTGTACATAAGGACCACAACTTTTTTATCCATTTTTCTCTTTCCTGGGATATTTAAGGTGTCATGAAGTGGAGGTTCTTGTCAACAGAGCAGCCCCAAACTTTGGGGTGCATGTGTCTTGCTGATTTTTAGTTTTCCCAATTTATATGCCCATGAGTGGACGTGCCCTATGCTCCCTAAGCTGTGTTTTTTGGATGTTTCAGGACACACCGTACACTTCTCCAGAGTGGCTGTTGGCAATTTACATCCCGCCCATCAGCGTAGCAACGCTGCCATTTCTCCATGGCCTGTCCTGCATTTCTGGTTTTGACACTTTTTGCAGCATGGCCCTTTTGGCCGATGGGAAGCGACACTTCTTTGTAGCGCTGATTTGCCTTTCCAGGTTGCTTGGTTGGCCAAAAAGGGCGTATGCGTTTTTTCCTGAATATATTCAGGAAAAAACGCATACGCCCTTTTTGGCCAAGGGCATCATTGTCGACGTTTTGCCACTTTTCATGTGCCTTAAATGCGATTCGAATCTACCTCCTGAAATCTGTTTCCTGCAATTCTGAGTTGCTTTCAAATCCTCTTTGTTTACTTCCCTCAATATATCTGTGGATGAGAGTTATCACTTATAACTCTGCGGGTTTGTGAATTGCAGTGTCCCTGAGCTCCATTTTTCAACTGTCTTTTTTGAGAGCTGGCCGCAAAAGCACGGGATTGCCTCAGGCCCTATTCTGGTTCCTGGCAGCAGGCTGAGCCTGTGGTTAATTCTTCTTCCTTATGGGAAAATAGAGTGACCTGTGCCTGTCCCAACAGCTAGATCTAGTCTCTCATTGGTTGCCCCTCTTCCCGTTCATCCTCAGGACAAATTGCAACCTGTAGGGAACAGGAGGTTAAAGGTGCTGATTCTCCAAGTAGGGAGATTGCTAGTAAAGTAGCTGGAATGGCGAACCCGAGCACAAGGAGATGAGAAATGAGGTGCGTTTTAGAAACCTTTCAAAATCACACGGTATACCTTCTTCTGGGTTCCTCATGCAAGTTTTCGATGTAGGAAGATGCCCTTGAACCTGGAGATTTGGGACCCATGGGATGGGTACCATGCAGTATTACTTTAAAGGGTCTGCGTTTGCTCACCCAACCTCACCCAACCTCTCAGCCCCAAGAGTGTCCACCCTTATGTCTCATCCAGCTGTGGGTCTAGATATGGTCAATCCAGGTTGCATCACAGCCCCTGAACGAATTTTGTAAGAATTTCTCTCTCTTTCACTGTCTTAGTTTTACGGCTTTTTAAAAGTAATTTATTTTTATAATGGGGTTTAGCTGCTTTTCACGGCTGTGTTTATGCGGATTTACACCAACTTGACTCACTTCCAGACAGATATCAATACATAGGTTTAGAGATTGTTACTAGTCACATATATTCTTGTGCGGTGAATAGGGGGTGTTGAGTCCAGTTCACTGAGCAAGGAGTAGGTCTTGTCTATTACATATTGGGTGTATGGAACGGTATCTGAGCGAATTTGAACCCCTTGTTTTATGCATCACCCCACCTCACCTTTCCCGTTAAGCAGCCATTGTGTGGTTTCTAAACGTGTGACTCTGTTCTGTTTTGTAATTCAGTTCAAGTGTAGCGGTTTTTACATTCCCTCTATAAGTGATAGCTTATGATAAGTGTCTTTTTCTGTGTGACTTATTTCACTTAGAATCGTCGTACCTAAGTCCACTCATCTTGCTTCTACTAGCCTTATGACATTGATTTCATGTCTGAGTGATATTGCATTGTACATAAGGACCACAACTTCTTTATCCATTTTTCTCTTTCCTGGGATATTTAAGGTGTCGTGAAGTGGAGGTTCTTGTCAACAGAGCAGCCCTAAACTTTGGGGTGCCTGTGTCTTGCTGATTTTTAGTTTTCCCAATTTATACGCCCATGAGTGGACGTGCCCTATGCTCCCTAAGCTGTGTTTTTTCGATGTTTCAGGACACACCGTACACTTCTCCAGAGTGGCTGTTGTCAATTAGAATCCCGCCCATCAGCGTAGCAAGGCTGCCATTTCTCCATGGCCTGTCCTGCATTTCTGGTTTGACACTTATTGCAGCATGACCCTTTTGACCGATGGGAAGCGAGACTTCTTTGTAGCACTGATTTGCCTTTCCAGGTTGCTTGGTTGGCCAAAAAGGGCGTATGCGTTTTTTCCTGAATATATTCAGGAAAAAACGCATACGCCCTTTTTGGCCAAGGGCATCATTGTCGACGTTTTGCCGCTTTTCATGTGCTTTAAAGGCGATTCGAATCTACCTCCTGGAACCTGTTTCCTGCAATTCTGCCTTGCTTTCAAATGCTCTTCGTTGCCTTCCCTCAATATATTTGTGGACGAGAGTTATCATTTATAACTCAGCAGGTTTGTGAATGGCAGTACCCCTGTACTCCATTTTTCAACTGTCTTTTTTGGGAGCTGGCCGCAAAAGCACGGGATTGCCTCAGGCCCTATTCTGGTTCCCAGCGGCAGGCTGAACCTGTGGTTAATTTTTCTTCCTGATGGTAAAATAGAGCGACCTGTGCCTGTCCCAACACCTAGATCTATTCTCTGTTTGGTTGCCCCTCTTCCCGATCATCCTCAGGACAAATTGCAACCTGTACAGAACAGGAGGTTAAAGGTGCTGATTCTCCAAGTAGGGAGATTGCTAGTGAAGTAGCTGGAATGGCGAACTCGAGCACAAGGAGATGAGAAATGAGGTGCGTTTTAGAAACCTTTCAAAATCACACGGTGTACCTTCTTCTGGGTTCCTCATGCAAGTTTTCGATGTAGGAAGATGCCCTTGAACCCGGAGATTTGGGACCCATGGGATGGGTACAATGCAGTATTACTTTAAAGGGTCTGCGTTTGCTCACCCAACCTCACCCAACCTTTCAGCCCCAAGAGTGTCCACCCTTATGTCTCATCCAGCTGTGGGTCTAGATATGGTCAATCCAGGTTGCATCACAGCCTCTGAACGAATTTTGTAAGAATTTCTCTCTCTTTCACTGTCTTTGTTTTACGGGTTTTTAAAAGTAATTTATTTTTATAATGGGGTTTAGCTGCTTTTCACGGCTGTGTTTATGCAGCTTTACACCCACTTGACTCACTTCCAGACAGATATCAATACAGAGGTTTTAAGATTCTTACTAGTCAGATATATTCTTGTGCGGTGAATAGGGGGTGTTGAGTCCAGTTCACTGAGCAAGGAGTAGGTCTTGTCTATTACATATTGGGTGTATGGAACGGTATCTGAGCGAATTTGAACCCCTTGTTTTATGCATCAACCCACCTCACCTTTCCCGTTAAGCAGCCATAGTGTGTTTTCTAAACGTGTGATTCTGTTCTGTTCTGTAATTCAGTTCAAGTGTAGCGGTTTTTACATTCCCTCTATAAGTGATAGCTTATGATAAGTGTCTTTTTCTGTGTGACTTATTTCACTTAGAATCGTCGTACCTAAGTCCACTCATCTTGCTTCTACTAGCCTTATGACATTGATTTCATGTCTGAGTGATATTGCATTGTACATAAGGACCACAACTTCTTTATCCATTTTTCTCTTTCCTGGGATATTTAAGGTGACATGAAGTGGAGGTTCTTGTCAACAGAGCAGCCCCAAACTTTGGGGTGCATGTGTCTTGCTGATTTTTAGTTTTCCCAATTTATATGCCCATGAGTGGACGTGCCCTATGCTCCCTAAGCTGTGTTTTTTGGATGTTTCAGGACACACCATACACTTCTCCAGAGTGGCTGTTGGCAACTTACATCCCGCTCATCAGCGTAGCAACGCTGCCATTTCTCCATGGCCTGTCCTGCATTTCTGGTTTTGACACTTTTTTAGCATGGCCCTTTTGACCGATGGGAAGCGAGACTTCTTTGTAGCGCTGATTTGCCTTTCCAGGTTGCTTGGTTGGCCAAAAAGGGCATCATTGTCGACGTTTTGCCGCTTTTCATGTGCTTTACAGGCGATTCGAATCTACCTCCTGGAACCTGTTTCCTGCAATTCTGCCTTGCTTTCAAATCCTCTTCGTTTCCTTCCCTCAATATATTTGTGGACGAGTGTTATCATTTATAACTCTGCAGGGTTGTGAATTGCAGTGCCCATGTGCTCCATTTTTCAACTGGCTTTTTTGGGAGCTGGCCGCAGAAGCGCAGGATTGCCTCAGGCCCTATTCTGGTTCCGGGTGGCAGGCTGAGCCTGTGGTTATTTCTTCTTCCTGATGAGAAAATAGAGTGACCTGTGCCTGTCCCAACACCTAGATCTAGTCTCTCATTGGCTGCCCCTCTTCCCGTTCATCCTCAGGACAAATTGCAACCTGTAGGGAACAGGAGGTTAAAGGTGCTGATTCTCCAAGTAGGGAGATTGCTAGTGAA
This sequence comes from Eschrichtius robustus, assembly GCF_028021215.1. NCBI lineage: Eukaryota > Metazoa > Chordata > Mammalia > Artiodactyla > Eschrichtiidae > Eschrichtius > Eschrichtius robustus. The sequence goes on from NW_027175225.1 coordinate 140,921, forward strand.
GTAGCTGGAATGGCGAACCCGAGCACAAGGAGATGAGAAATGAGGTGCGTTTTAGAAACCTTTCAAAATCACACGGTGTACCATCTTCTGGGTTCCTCATGCAAGTTTTCGATGTAGGAAGATGCCCTTGAACCTGGAGATTTGGGACCCATGGGATGGGTACCACGCAGTATTACCTTAAAGGGTCTGCGTTGGCTCACCCAACCTCACCAAACCTCTCAGCCCCAAGAATGTCCACCCTTATGTCTCATCCAGCTGTGGGTCTAGATATGGTCAATCCAGGTTGCGTCACAGCCCCTGAATGAATTTTGTAAAATTTCTGTCTCTTTCACTGTCTTTGTTTCATGGGTTTTTAAAACTAATTTATTTTTATAATGGGGTTTAGCTGCTTTTCACGGCTGTGTTTATGCGGCTTTACACCCACTTGACACACTTCCAGAGAGATATCAATACATAGGTTATAAGATTCTTACTAGTCACATATATTCTTGTGCGGTGAATAGGGGGTGTTGAGTCCAGTTCACTGAGCAAGGAGTAGGTCTTGTCTATTACGTATTGGGTGTATGGAACGGTATCTGAGCTAATTTGAAACCCTTGTTTTATGCATCACACCACCTCACCTTTCCCGTTAAGCAGCCATAGTTTGTTTTCTAAACGTGTGACTCTGTTCTGTTTTGTAATTCAGTTCAAGTGTAGCAGTTTTTACATTCCCTCTCTACGTGATAGCTTATGATAAGTGTCTTTTTCTGTGTGACTTATTTCACTTAGAATCGTCGTACCTAACTCCACTCATCTTGCTTCTACTAGCCTTATGACATTGATTTCATGTCTGAGTGATATTCCATTGTACATAAGGACCACAACTTCTTTATCCATTTTTCTCTTTCCTGGGATATTTAAGGTGTGATGAAGTGGAGGTTCTTGTCAACAGAGCAGCCCCAAACTTTGGGGTGCCTGTGTCTTGCTGATTTTTAGTTTTCCCAATTTATACGCCCATGAGTGGTCGTGCCCTATGCTCCCTAAGCTGTGTTTTTTCGATGTTTCAGGCCTCACCGTAAACTTCTCCAGGGTGGCTGTTGGCAATTAACATCCCGCCCATCAGCGTAGCAAGGCTGCCATTTCTCCATGGCCTGTCCTGCATTTCTGGTTTTGACCCTTTATTCAGCATGGCCCTTTTGACCGATTCGAATCGAGAATCCTTGTAGTGCTGATTTGCCTTTACATTAGCTTGGTTGGCCAAAAAGGGCCTATGCGTTTTTTCCTGAATATATTCAGGTAAAAACGCATAGGCCCTTTTTGGCCAAGGGCATCATTGTCCACGTTTTGCCGCTTTTCATGTGCTTTAAAGGCGATTCGAATCTAACTCCTGAAACCTGATTCCTGCAATTCTGCCTTGCTTTCAAATCCTCTTCGTTGCCTTCCCTCAGTATATTTGTGGACGAGAGTTATCATTTATAACTCTGCATGGTTGTGAATTGCACTGCCCATGTGCTCCATTTTTCAACTGGCTTTTTTGGGAGCTGGCCGCAGAAGCGCGGGATTGCCTCAGGCCCTATTCTGGTTCCGGGTGGCAGGCTGTGCCTGTGGTTATTTCTTCTTCCTGATGTGAAAATAGAGTGACCTGTGCCTGTCCCAACACCTAGATCTAGTCTCTCATTGGATGCCCCTCTTCCCGTTCATCCTCAGGACAAATTGCAACCTGTAGGGAACAGGAGGTTAAAGGTGCTGATTCTCCAAGTAGGGAGATTGCTAGTGAAGTAGCTGGAATGGCGAACCCGAGCACAAGGAGATGAGAAATGAGGTGCGTTTTAGAAACCTTTCAAAATCACACGGTGTACCATCTTCTGGGTTCCTCATGCAAGTTTTCGATGTAGGAAGATGCCCTTGAACCTGGAGATTTGGGACCCATGGGATGGGTACCACGCAGTATTACCTTAAAGGGTCTGCGTTGGCTCACCCAACCTCACCAAACCTCTCAGCCCCAAGAATGTCCACCCTTATGTCTCATCCAGCTGTGGGTCTAGATATGGTCAATCCAGGTTGCGTCACAGCCCCTGAATGAATTTTGTAAGAATTTCTGTCTCTTTCACTGTCTTTGTTTCATGGGTTTTTAAAACTAATTTATTTTTATAATGGGGTTTAGCTGCTTTTCACGGCTGTGTTTATGCGGCTTTACACCCACTTGACACACTTCCAGAGAGATATGAATACATAGGTTTTAAGATTCTTACTAGTCACATATATTCTTGTGCGGTGAATAGGGGGTGTTGAGTCCAGTTCACTGAGCAAGGGGTAGGTCTTGTCTATTACGTATTGGGTGTATGGAACGGTATCTGAGCTAATTTGAAACCCTTGTTTTATGCATCACCCCACCTCACCTTTCCCGTTAAGCAACCATAGATTTTTTTCTAAATGTGTGACTTTGTTCTGTTTTGTAATTCAGTTCAAATGTAGCGGTTTTTACATTCCCTGTATAAGTTATAGCTTTTGATAAGTGTCCTTTTCTGTGTGACTTATTTCACTTAGAATCGTCGTACCTAAGTCCACCCATCTTGCTTCTACTAGCCTTATGACATTGATTTCATGGCTGAGTGATATTCCATTGTACATAAGGACCACAACTTCTTTATCCATTTTTCTCTTTACTGGGATATTTAAGGTGTCATGAAGTGGAGGTTCTTGTCAACAGAGCAGCCCTAAACTTTGGGGTGCCTGTGTCTTGCTGATTTTTAGTTTTCAAAATTTATACGCCCATGAGTGGAAGTGCCCTATGCTCCCTAAGCTGTGTTTTTTCGATGTTTCAGGCCTCACCGTACACTTCTCCAGAGTGGCTGTTGGCAATTTACATCCCGCCCATCAGCGTAGCAAGGCTCCAATTTCTCCATGGCCTGTCCTGCATTTGTGGTTTTGACACTTTTATCAGCATGGCCCTTTTGACGGATGGGAAGCGAGACTTCTTTGTAGTGCTGATTTGTCTTTCCAGGTTGCTTGGTTGGCCAAAAAGGGCGTATGCGTTTTTTCCTGAATATATTCAGGAAAAAACGCATACGCTCTTTTTGGCCAAGGGCATCATTGTCCACGTTTTGCCGCTTTTCATGTGCTTTAAAGGCGATTCGAATCTACCTCCTGAAACCTGTGTCCTGCAATTCTGCCTTGCTTTCAAATCCTCTTCGTTGCCTTCCCTCAATATATTTGTGGACGAGAGTTATCATTTATAACTCTGCAGTGTTGTGAATTGCAGTGCCCATGTGCTCCATTTTTCAACTGGCTTTTTTGGGAGCTGGCCGCAGAAGCGCGGGATTGCCTCAGGCCCTATTCTGGTTCCGGGTGGCAGGCTGAGCCTGTGGTTATTTCTTCTTCCTGATGAGAAAATAGAGTGACCTGTGCCTGTCCCAACACCTAGATCTAGTTTTTCATTGGCTGCCCCTCTTCCCGTTCATCCTCAGGACAAATTGCAACCTCTACAGAACAGGAGGTTAAAGGTGCTGATTCTCCAAGTAGGGAGATTGCTAGTGAAGTAGCTGGAATGGCGAACCCGAGCACAAGGAGATGAGAAATGAGGTGCGTTTTAGAAACCTTTCAAAATCACACGGTGTACCATCTTTTGGGTTCCTCATGCAAGTTTTCGATGTAGGAAGATGCCCTTGAACCTGGAGATTTGGGACCCAAGGGATGGGTACCACGCAGTATTACCTTAAAGGGACTGCGTTGGCTCACCCAACCTCACCAAACCTCTCAGCCCCAAGAATGTCCACCCTTATGTCTCATCCAGCTGTGGGTCTAGATATGGTCAACCCAGGTTGCGTCACAGCCCCTGAATGAATTTTGTAAGAATTTCTGTCTCTTTCACTGTCTTTGTTTCATGGGCTTTTAAAACTAATTTATTTTTATAATGGGGTTTAGCTGCTTTTCACGGCTGTGTTTATGCGGCTTTACACCCACTTGACACAGTTCCAGAGAGATATCAATACATAGGTTTTAAGATTCTTACTAGCCACATATATTCTTGTGCGGTGAATAGGGGGTGTTGAGTCCAGTTCACTGAGCAAGGAGTAGGTCTTGTCTATTACGTATTGGGTGTATGGAACGGTATCTGAGCTAATTTGAAACCCTTGTTTTATGCATCACCCCACCTCACCTTTCCCGTTAAGCAACCATAGATTTTTTTCTAAATGTGTGACTTTGTTCTGTTTTGTAATTCAGTTCAAATGTAGCGGTTTTTACATTCCCTGTATAAGTTATAGCTTTTGATAAGTGTCCTTTTCTGTGTGACTTATTTCACTTAGAATCGTCGTACCTAAGTCCACCCATCTTGCTTCTACTAGCCTTATGACATTGATTTCATGGCTGAGTGATATTCCATTGTACATAAGGACCACAACTTCTTTATCCATTTTTCTCTTTCCTGGGATATTTAAGGTGTCATGAAGTGGAGGTTCTTGTCAACAGAGCAACCCTAATCTTTGGGGTGCCTGTGTCTTGCTGATTTTTAGTTTTCAAAATTTATACGCCCATGAGTGGACGTGCCCTATGCTCCCTAAGCTGTGTTTTTTCGATGTTTCAGGCCTCACCGTACACTTCTCCAGAGTGGCTGTTGGCAGTTTACATCCCGCCCATCAGCGTAGCAAGGCTCCAATTTCTCCATGGCCTGTCCTGCATTTGTGGTTTTGACACTTTTATCAGCATGGCCCTTTTGACGGATGGGAAGCGAGACTTCTTTGTAGCGCTGATTTGCCTTTCCAGGTTGCTTGGTTGGCCAAAAAGGGCGTATGCGTTTTTTCCTGAATATATTCAGGAAAAAACGCATACGCCCTTTTTGGCCAAGGTCATCATTGTCAACGTTTTGCCGCTTTTCATGTGCTTTAAAGGCGATTCGAATCTATCTCCTGAAATCTGTTTCCTGCAGTTCTGCCTTGCTTTCAAATCCTCTTCGTTGCTTTCCCTCAATATATTTGTGGACGAGAATTATCATTTATAAGTCTGCATGTTTGTGAATTGCAGTGTCCCTGAGGTCCATTTTTCAACTCGCTTTTTTGGGATCTGGCCGCAAAAGCGCGGGATTGCCTCAGGCCCTCTTCTGGTTCCGGGTGGCAGGCTGAGCCTGTGGTATTTTCTTCTTCCTGATGGGAAATTAAGAGTGACCTGTGCCTGTCCCAACACCTAGATCTAGTCTCTCATTGGTTGCCCCTCTTCCCGTTCATCCTCAGAACAAATTGCAACCTGTACGGAACAGGAGGTTAAAGGTGCTGATTCTCCAAGTAGGGAGATTTCTAGGAAAGTAGCTGGAATGGCGAACCCGAGCACAAGGAGATGAGAAATGAAGTGCGTTTTAGAAACCTTTCAAAATCACACGGTGTACCAATTTCTGGGTTTCTCATGCATGTTTTCGATGTAGGAAGATGGCCTTGAACCTGGAGATTTGGGACCCATGGGATGGGTACCACGCAGTATTACTTTAAAGGGTCTGCGTTGGCTCACCCAACCTCACCCAACCTCTCAGCCCCAAGAGTGTCCACCCTTAGGTCTCATCCAGCTGTGGGTCTAGATATGTTCAATCCAGGTTGCATCACAGCCCCTGAACGAATTGTGTAAGAATTTCTCTCTCTTTCACTGTCTTTGTTTTACGGGTTTTTACAAGTAATTTATTTTTGTAATGGGGTTTAGCTGCTTTTCACGGCTGTGTTTATGCGGCTTTACACCCACTTGACACACTTCCAGAGAGATATCAATACATAGGTTTTAAGATTCTTACTAGTCAGATATATACTTGTGCGGTGAATAGGGGGTGTTGTGTCCAGTTCACTAAGCAAGGAGTAGGTCTTGTCTATTACATATTGGGTGTATGTAACGGTATCTGAGCTAATTTGAAACCCTTGTTTTATGCATCACACCACCTCACCTTTCCCGTTAAGCAGCCATAGTTTGTTTTCTAAACGTGTGACTCTGTTCTTTTTTTTAATTCAGTTCAAGTGTAGCAGTTTTTACATTCCCTCTATACGTGATAGCTTATGATAAGTGTCTTTTTCTGTGTGACTTATTTCACTTAGAGTCGTCATACCTAAATCCACTCATCATGCTGCTACTAGCCTTATGACATTGATTTCATGGCTGAGTGATATTCCATTGTACATAAGGACCACAAATTCTTTATCCATTTTTCTCTTCCCTGGGATATTTAAGGTGTCATGAAGTGGAGGTTCTTGTCAACAGAGCAGCCCTAAACTTTGGGGTGCCTGTGTCTTGCTGATTTTTAGTTTTCCCAATTTATACGCCCATGAGTGGAAGTGCCCTATGCTCCCTAAGCTCTGTTTTTTCGATGTTTAAGGCCACACCGTACACTTCTCCAGAGTGGCTGCTAGCAATTTACATCCCGCCCATCAGTGTAGCAAGGCTCCCATTTCTCCATGGCCTGTCCTGCTTTTGTGGTTTTGACACTTTTTTCAGCATGGCCCTTTTGACCGATGGGAAGCGAGACTTCTTTGTAGCGCTGATTTGCCTTTCCAGGTTGCTTGGTTGGCCAAAAAGGGCGTATGCGTTTTTTCCTGAATATATTCAGGAAAAAACGCATACGCCCTTTTTAGCTAAGGGCATCATTGTCCACGTCTTGCCGCTTTTCATGTGCTTTAAAGGCGATTCGAATCTAACTCCTGAAACCTGTTTCCTGCAATTCTGCCTTGCTTTCAAATCCTCTTCGTTGCCTTCCCTCAGTATATTTGTGGACGAGTGTTATCATTTATAACTCTGCATGGTTGTGAATTGCACTGCCCATGTGCTCCATTTTTCAACTGGCTTTTTTGGGAGGTGGCCGCAGAAGCGCGGGATTGCCTCAGGCCCTATTCTGGTTCCGGGTGGCAGGCTGAGCCTGTGGTTATTTCTTCTTCCTGATGAGAAAATAGAGTGACCTGTGCCTGTCCCAACACCTAGATCTAGTCTCTCATTGGCTGCCCCTCTTCCCGTTCATCCTCAGGACAAATTGCAACCTGTAGGGAACAGGAGGTTAAAGGTGCTGATTCTCCAAGTAGGGAGATTGCTAGTGAAGTAGCTGGAATGGCGAACCCGAGCACAAAGAGATGAGAAATGAGGTGCGTTTTAGAAACCTTTCAAAATCACACGGTGTACCATCTTCTGGGTTCCTCATGCAAGTTTTCGATGTAGGAAGATGCCCTTGAACCTGGAGATTTGGGACCCATGGGATGGGTACCACGCAGTATTACCTTAAAGGGTCTGCGTTGGCTCACCCAACCTCACCAAACCTCTCAGCCCCAAGAATGTCCACCCTTATGTCTCATCCAGCTGTGGGTCTAGATATGGTCAATCCAGGTTGCGTCACAGCCCCTGAATGAATTTTGTAAGAATTTCTGTCTCTTTCACTGTCTTTGTTTCATGGGTTTTTAAAACTAATTTATTTTTATAATGGGGTTTAGCTGCTTTTCACGGCTGTGTTTATGCGGCTTTACACCCATTTGACACACTTCCAGAGAGATATCAATACATAGGTTTTAAGATTCTTACTAGTCACATATATTCTTGTGCGGTGAATAGGGGGTGTTGAGTCCAGTTCACTGAGCAAGGAGTAGGTCTTGTCTATTACGTATTGGGTGTATGGAACGGTATCTGAGCTAATTTGAAACCCTTGTTTTATCCATCACCCCACCTCACCTTTCCCGTTAAGCAACCATAGATTTTTTTCTAAATGTGTGACTTTGTTCTGTTTTTTAATTCAGTTCAAATGTAGCGGTTTTTACATTCCCTGTATAAGTTATAGCTTTTGATATGTGTCTTTTTCTGTGTGACTTATTTCACTTAGAATCGTCGTACCTAAGTCCACCCATCTTGCTTCTACTAGCCTTATGACATTGATTTCATGGCTGACTGATATTCCATTGTACATAAGGACCACAACTTCTTTATCCATTTTTCTCTTTCCTGGGATATTTAAGGTGTCATGAAGTGGAGGTTCTTGTCAACAGAGCAGCCCTATAATTTGGGGTGACTGTGTCTTGCTGATTTTTAGTTTTCAAAATTTATACGCCCATGAGTGGAAGTGCCATATGCTCCCTAAGCTGTGTTTTTTCGATGTTTCAGGCCTCACCGTACACTTCTCCAGAGTGGCTGTTGGCAATTTACATCCCGCCCATCAGCGTAGCAAGGCTCCAATTTCTCCATGGCCTGTCCTGCATTTGTGGTTTTGACACTTTTATCAGCATGGCCCTTTTGACGGATGGGAAGCGAGAGTTCTTTGTAGCGCTGATTTGTCTTTCCAGGTTGCTTGGTTGGCCAAAAAGGGCGTATGCGTTTTTTCCTGAATATATTCAGGAAAAAACGCATACGCCCTTTTTGGCCAAGGGCATCATTGTCCACGTTTTGCCGCTTTTCATGTGCTTTAAAGGCGATTCGAATCTACCTCCTGAAACCTGTTTCCTGAAGTTCTGCCTTGCTTTCAAATCCTCTTCGTTGCCTTCCCTCAATATATTTGTGGACGAGAGTTATCATTTATAACTCTGCAGGGTTGTGAATTGCAGTGCCCATGTGCTCCATTTTTCAACTGGCTTTTTTGGGAGCTGGCCGCAGAAGCGCGGGATTGCCTCAGGCCCTATTCTGGTTCCGGGTGGCAGGCTGAGCCTGTGGATATTTCTTCTTCCTGATGAGAAAATAGAGTGACCTGTGCCTGTCCCAACACCTAGATCTAGTCTCTCATTGGCTGCCCCTCTTCCCGTTCATCCTCAGGACAAATTGCAACCTGTAGGGAACAGGAGGTTAAAGGTGCTGATTCTCCAAGTAGGGAGATTGCTAGTGAAGTAGCTGGAATGGCGAACCCGAGCACAAGGAGATTAGAAATGAGGTGCGTTTTAGAAACCTTTCAAAATCACACGGTGTACCATCTTCTGGGTTCCTCATGCAAGTTTTCGATGTAGGAAGATGCCCTTGAACCTGGAGATTTGGGACCCAAGGGATGGGTACCACGCAGTATTACCTTAAAGGGTCTGCATTGGCTCACCGAACCTCACCAAACCTCTCAGCCCCAAGAATGTCCACCCTTATGTCTCATCCAGCTGTGGGTCTAGATATGGTCAACCCAGGTTGCGTCACAGCCCCTGAATGAATTTTGTAAGAATTTCTGTCTCTTTCACTGTCTTTGTTTCATGGGCTTTTAAAACTAATTTATTTTTATAATGGGGCTTAGCTGCTTTTCACGGCTGTGTTTATGCGGCTTTACACCCACTTGACACACTTCCAGAGAGATATCAATACATAGGTTTTAAGATTCTTACTAGCCACATATATTCTTGTGCGGTGAATAGGGGGTGTTGAGTCCAGTTCACTGAGCAAGGAGTAGGTCCTGTCTATAACGTATTGGGTGTATGGAACGGTATCTGAGCGAATTTGAAACCCTTGTTTTATGCATCACCCCACCTCACCTTTCCCGTTAAGCAACCATAGATTTTTTTCTAAATGTGTGACTTTGTTCTGTTTAGTAATTCAGTTCAAATGTAGCGGTTTTTACATTCCCTGTATAAGTTATAGCTTTTGATAAGTGTCCTTTTCTGTGTGACTTATTTCACTTAGAATCGTCGTACCTAAGTCCACCCATCTTGCTTCTACTAGCCTTATGACATTGATTTCATGGCTGAGTGATATTCCATTGTACATAAGGACCACAACTTCTTTATCCATTTTTCTCTTTCCTGGGATATTTAAGGTGTCATGAAGTGGAGGTTCTTGTCAACAGAGCAGCCCTAAACTTTGGGGTGCCTGTGTCTTCCTGATTTTTAGTTTTCAAAATTTATACGCCCATGAGTGGACGTGCCCTATGCTCCCTAAGCTGTTTTTTTTCGATGTTTCAGGCCTCACCGTACACTTCTCCAGAGTGGCTGTTGGCAATTTACATCCCGCCCATCAGCGTAGCAAGGCTCCCATTTCTCCATGGCCTGTCCTGCATTTGTGGTTTTGACACTTTTATCAGCATGGCCCTTTTGACGGATGGGAAGCGAGACTTCTTTGTAGCGCTGATTTGCCTTTCCAGGTTGCTTGGTTGGCCAAAAAGGGCGTATGCCTTTTTTCCTGAATATATTCAGGAAAAAACGCATACGCCCTTTTTGGCTAAGGGCATCATTGTCCACGTTTTGCCGCTTTTCATGTGCTTTAAAGGCGATTCGAATCTACCTCCTGAAACCTGTTTCCTGCAATTCTGCCTTCCTTTCAAATCCTCTTCGTTGCCTTCCCTCAATATATTTGTGGACGAGAGTTATCATTTATAACTCTGCAGGGTTGTGAATTTTAGTGCCCATGTGCTCCATTTTTCAACTGGCTTTTTTGGGAGCTGGCCGCAGAAGCGCGGGATTGCCTCAGGCACTATTCTGCTTCCGGGCGGCAGGCTGAGCCTGTGCTTAATTCTTCTTCCTGATGGGAAAATAGAGTGACTTGTGCCTGTGCCAACACCTACATCTAGTCTCTCATTGGTTGCCCCTCTTCCCGTTCATCCTCAGGACAAATTGCAACCTCTACAGAACAGGAGGTTAAAGGTGCTGATTCTCCAAGAAGGGAGATTGCTAGTAAAGTAGCTGGAATGGCGAACCCGAGCACAAGGAGATGAGAAATGAGGTGCGTTTTAGAAACCTTTCAAAATCACACGGTGTACCATCTTCTGGGTTCCTCATGCAAGTTTTCGATGTAGGAAGATGCCCTTGAACCTGGAGATTTAGGACCCATGGGATGGGTACCACGCAGTATTACCTTAAATGGTCTGCGTTGGCTCACCCAACCTCACCAAACCTCTCAGCCCCAAGAATGTCCACCTTTATGTCTCATCCAGCTGTGGGTCTAGATATGGTCAATCCAGGTTGCGTCACAGCCCCTGAATGAATTTTGTAATAATTTGTGTCTCTTTCACTGTCTTTGTTTCATGGGTTTTTAAAACTAATTTATTTTTATAATGGGGTTTAGCTGCTTTTCACGGCTGTGTTTATGCGGCTTTACACCCACTTGACACACTTCCAGAGAGATATCAATACATAGGTTTTAAGATTCTTACTAGTCACATATATTCTTGTGCGGTGAATAGGGGGTGTTGAGTCCAGTTCACTGAGCAAGGAGTAGGTCTTGTCTATTACGTATTGGGTGTATGGAACGGTATCTGAGCTAATTTGAAACACTTGTTTTATGCATCACCCCACCTCACCTTTCCCGTTAAGCAACCATAGTTTTTTTTCTAAATGTGTGACTTTGTTCTGTTTTGTAATTCAGTTCAAATATAGCGGTTTTTACATTCCCTGTATAAGTTATAGCTTTTGATAAGTGTCCTTTTCTGTGTGACTTATTTCACTTAGAATCGTCGTACCTAAGTCCACCCATCTTGCTTCTACTAGCCTTATGACATTGATTTCATGGCTGAGTGATATTCCATTGTACATAAGGACCACAACTTCTTTATCCATTTTTCTCTTTCCTGGGATATTTAAGGTGTCATGAAGTGGAGGTTCTTGTCAACAGAGCAGCCCTAAACTTTGGGGTGCCTGTGTCTTGCTGATTTTTAGTTTTCAAAATTTATACGCCCATGAGTGGAAGTGCCCTATGCTCCCTAAGCTGTGTTTTTTCGAAGTTTCAGGCCTCACCGTACACTTCTCCAGAGTGGCTGTTGGCAGTTTACATCCCGCCCATCAGCGTAGCAAGGCTCCAATTTCTCCATGGCCTGTCCTGCATTTGTGGTTTTGACACTTTTATCAGCATGGCCCTTTTGACGGATGGGAAGCGAGACTTCTTTGTAGCGCTGATTTGCCTTTCCAGGTTGGTTGGTTGGACAAAAAGGGCGTATGCGTTTTTTCCTGAATATATTCAGGAAAAAACGCATACGCCCTTTTTGGCCAAGGTCATCATTGTCAACGTTTTGCCGCTTTTCATGTGCTTTAAAGGCGATTCGAATCTACCTCCTGAAATCTGTTTCCTGAAGATCTGCCTTGCTTTCAAATCCTCTTCGTTGCTTTCCCTCAATATATTTGTGGACGAGAATTATCATTTATAACTCTGCAGGGTTGTGAATTGCAGTGCCCATGTGCTCCATTTTTCAACTGGCTTTTTTGGGAGCTGGCCGCAGAAGCGCGGGATTTCCTCAGGCCCTATTCTGGTACCGGGTGGTAGGCTGAGCCTGTGGTTATTTCTTCTTCCTGATGGGAAAATAGAGTGACCTGTGCCTGTCCCAACACCTAGATCTAGTCTCTCATTGGCTGCCCCTCTTCCCGTTCATCCTCAGGACAAATTGCAACCTGTACGGAACAGGAGGTTAAAGGTGCTGATTCTCCAAGTAGGGAGATTGCTAGTGAAGTAGCTGGAATGGCGAACCCGAGCACAAGGAGATGAGAAATGAGGTGCGTTTTAGAAACCTTTCAAAATCACACGGTGTACCATCTTCTGGGTTCCTCATGCAAGTTTTCGATGTAGGAAGATGCCCTTGATCCTGGAGATTTGGGACCCATGGGATGGGTACCACGCAGTATTACCTTAAAGGGTCTGCGTTGGCTCACCCAACCTCACCAAACCTCTCAGCCCCAAGAATGTCCACCCTTATGTCTCATCCAGCTGTGGGTCTAGATATGGTCAATCCAGGTTGCGTCACAGCCCCTGAATGAATTTTGTAAGAATTTCTGTCTCTTTCACTGTCTTTGTTTCATGGGTTTTTAAAACTAATTTATTTTTATAATGGGGTTTAGCTGCTTTTCACGGCTGTGTTTATGCGGCTTTATACCCACTTGACACACTTCCAGAGAGATATCAATACATAGGTTTTAAGATTCTTACTAGTCACATATATTCTTGTGCGGTGAATAGGGGGTGTTGAGTCCAGTTCACTGAGCAAGGAGTAGGTCTTGTGTATTACGTATTGGGTGTATGGAACGGTATCTGAGCTAATTTGAAACCCTTGTTTTATGCATCACCCCACCTCACCTTTCCCGTTAAGCAGCCATAGTGTGTTTTCTAAATGTGTGACTCTGTTGTGATTTGTAATTCAATTCAAGTGTAGCGGTTTTTACATTCCCTTTATAAGTGATAGCTTTTGATAAGTGTCTTTTTCTGTGTGACTTATTTCACTTAGAGTCATCGTACCTAAATCCACTCATCATGCTGCTACTAGCCTTATGACATTGATTTCATGGCTGAGTGATATTCCATTGTACATAAGGACCACAATTTCTTTATCCATTTTTCTCTTTCCTGGGATATTTAAGATTTCCTGAAGTGGAGGTTCTTGTCAACAGAGCAGCCCTAACCTTTGGTTGCCTGAGTCTTGCTGATTTTTAGTTTTCCCAATTTATACGCCCATGAGTGGAAGTGCCCTATGCTCCATAAACTGTGTTTTTTCGATGTTTCAGGCCACACCGTACACTTCTCCAGAGTGGCTGTTGGCAATTTACATCCCGCCCATCAGCGTAGCAAGGCTCCCATTTCTCCATGGCCTCTCCTGCTTTTGTGGTTTTGACACTTTTTTCAGCATGGCCCTTTTGACCGATTCGAAGTGAGACTCCTTTTTAGCGCTGATTTGCCTTTCCAGGTTGCTTGGTTGGCCAAAAAGGGCGTATGCGTTTTTTCCTGAATATATTCAGGAAAAAACGCATACGCCCTTTTTGGCCAAGGGCATCATTGTCGACGTTTTGCCGCTTTTCATGTGCTTTAAAGGCGATTCGAATCTACCTCCTGAAATCTGTTTCCTGCAATTCTGCCTTGCTTTCAAATCCTCTTCGTTTCCTTCCCTCAAAATATTTCTGGACGAGAGTTATCATTTATACCTCTGCAGGTCTGTGAATTGCAGTGCCCATGTGCTCCATTTTTCAACTGCCTTTTTTGGGAGCTGGCCGCAGAAGCGCGGGATTGCCTCAGTCCCTATTCTGGTTCCCGGCGGCAGGCTGAGCCTGTGCTTAATTCTTCTTCCTGATGGGAAAATAGAGTGACCTGTGCCTGTCCAAACACCTAGATCTAGTCTCTCATTGGTTGCCCCTCTTCCCGTTCATCCTCAGGACAAATTGCAACCTGTACAGAACAGGAGGTTAAAGGTGCTGATTCTCCAAGTAGGGAGATTGCTAGTAAAGTAGCTGGAATGGCGAACCCGAGAACAAGGAAATGAGAAATGAGGTGCGTTTCAGAAACCTTTCCCGATCAGACGGTGTACCATCTTCTAGGTTTCCCATGCGTGTTTTCGATGTAGGAAGATGCCCTTGAACCTGGAGATTTGGGACCCATGGGATGGGTACCACGCAGTATTACTTTAAAGGGTCTACGTTTGCTCACCCAACCTCACCAAACCTATCAGCCCCAAGAGTGTCCACCCTTAGGTCTCGTCAAACTGTGGGTCTAGATATGTTCAACCCAGGTTGCGTCACAGCCCCTGAAGGAATTTTGTAAGAATTTCTCTCTCTTTCACTGTCTTTGTTTTACGGTTTTTTAGAAGTAATTTATTTTTATAATGGGGTTTAGCTGCTTTTCACGGCTGTGTTTATGCGGCTTTACACCCACTTGACTCACTTCCAGAGAGATATCAATACATAGGTTTTAAGATTCTCACTAGTCAGATATATTCTTGTGCGGTGAATAGGGGGTGTTGAGTCCAGTTCACTGAGCAAGGAGTAGGTCTTTTCTATTACTTATTGGGTGTATGGAACGGTATCTGAGCTAATTTGAAACCCTTGTTTTATGCATCACCGCACATCACCTTTCCCGTTAAGCAGCCATAGTGTGTTTTCTAAATGTGTGACTCTGTTCTGATTTGTAATTCAATTCAAGTGTAGCGGTTTTTACATTCCCTTTATAAGTGATAGCTTTTGATAAGTGTCTTTTTCTGTGTGACTTATTTCACTTAGAGTCATCGTACCTAAATCCACTCATCATGCTGCTACTAGCCTTATGACATTGATTTCATGGCTGAGTGATATTCCATTGTACATAAGGACCACAATTTCTTTATCCATTTTTCTCTTTCCTGGGATATTTAAGATTTCCTGAAGTGGAGGTTCTTGTCAACAGAGCAGCCCTAACCTTTGGTTGCCTGAGTCTTGCTGATTTTTAGTTTTCCCAATTTATACGCCCATGAGTGGAAGTGCCCTATGCTCCATAAACTGTGTTTTTTCGATGTTTCAGGCCACACCGTACACTTCTCCAGAGTGGCTGTTGGCAATTTACATCCCGCCCATCAGCGTAGCAAGGCTCCCATTTCTCCATGGCCTGTCCTGCATTTGTGGTTTTGACACTTTTTTCAGCATGACCCTTTTGACCGATGGGAAGCGAGACTTCTTTGTAGCGCTGATTTGCCTTTCCAGGTTGCTTGGTTGGCCAAAAAGGGCGTATGCGTTTTTTCCTGAATATATTCAGGAAAAAACGCATACGCCCTTTTTGTCCAAGGGCATCATTGTCGACGTTTTGCCGCTTTTCATGTGCTTGAAAGGCGATTCGAATCTACCTCCTGAAATCTGTGTTTTGCAGTTCTGCCTTGCTTTCAAATCCTCTTCGTTGCCTTCCCTCAATATATTTGTGGACGAGAGTTATCATTTATGACTCTGCAGGCTTGTGAATTGCAGTGCCACTGAGCTCCATTTTTCAACTCGCTTTTTTGGGATCTGGCCGCAAAAGCGCGGGATTGCCTCAGGCCCTATTCTGGTTCCGGGTGGCAGGCTGAGCCTGTGGTTATTTCCTCTTCCTGATGGGAAAATAGAGTGACCTGTGCCTGTCCCAACACCTAGATCTAGTCTCTCATTGGTTGCCCCTCTTCCCATTCATCCTTAGGACAAATTGCAACCTGTATGGAACAGGAGGTTAAAGGTGCTGATTTTCCAAGTAGGGAGATTGCTAGTAAAGTAGCTGGAATGGCGAACCCGAGCACACGGAGTTGAGAAATGAGGTGCGTTTTAGAAACTTTCCCAATCTCACGGTGTACCATCTTCTAGGTTTCTCATGCATGTTTTCGATGTAGGAAGATGCCCTTGAACCTGGAGATTGGGGACAAATGGGATGGGTACCACGCAGTATTACTTTAAAGGGTCTGCGTTTGCTCACCCAACCTCACCCAACCTTTCAGCCCCAAGAGTGTCCACCCTTATGTCTCATCCAGCTGTGGGTCTAGATATGGTCAATCCAGGTTGCGTCACAGCCCCTGAATGAATTTTGTAAGAATTTCTCTGTCTTTCACTGTCTTTGTTTCATGGGTTTTTAAAACTAATTTATTTTTATAATGGGGTTTAGCTGCTTTTCACAGCTGTGTTTATGCGGCTTTACACCCACTTGACTCACTTCCAGAGAGATATCAATACATAAGTTTTAAGATTCTCACTAGTCAGATATATTCTTGTGCGGTGAATAGGGGGTGTTGAGTCCAGTTCACTGAGCAAGGAGTAGGTCTTTTCTATTACTTATTGGGTGTATGGAACGGTATCTGAGCTAATTTGAAACCCTTGTTTTATGCATCACCCCACGTCACCTTTCCCGTTAAGCAGCCATAGTGTGTTTTCTAAATGTGTGACTCTGTTGTGATTTGTAATTCAGTTCAATTGTAGCGGTTTTTACATTCCCTTTATAAGTGATAGCTT
This sequence comes from Eschrichtius robustus, assembly GCF_028021215.1. NCBI lineage: Eukaryota > Metazoa > Chordata > Mammalia > Artiodactyla > Eschrichtiidae > Eschrichtius > Eschrichtius robustus. The sequence continues at coordinate 157,486 of NW_027175225.1, forward strand.
TTGATAAGTGTATTTTTCTGTGTGACTTATTTCACTTATAGTCGTCGTATCTAAATCCACTCATCATGCTGCTACTAGCCTTATGACATTGATTTCATGGCTGAGTGATATTCCATTGTACATAAGGATCACAATTTCTTTATCCATTTTTCTCCTTCCTGGGATATTTAAGGTTTCGTGAAGTGGAGGTTCTTGTCAACAGAGCAGCCCTAAACTTTGGGGTGCCTGAGTCTTGCTGATTTTTAGTTTTCCCAATTTATACGCCCATGAGTGGAAGTGCCCTATGCTCCATAAACTTTGTTTTTTCGATGTTTCAGGCCACACCGTACACTTCTCCAGAGTGGCTGTTGGCAATTTACATCCCGCCCATCAGCGTAGCAAGGCTTCCATTTCTCCATGGCCTGTCCTGCATTTGTTGTTTTGACACTTTTTTCAGCATGGCCCTTTTGACCGATGGGAAGCGAGACTTCTTTGTAGCGCTGATTTGCCTTTCCAGGTTGCTTGGTTGGCCAAAAAGGGCGTATGCGTTTTTTCCTGAATATATTCAGGAAAAAAAGCATACGCCCTTTTTGGCCAAGGGCATCATTGTCCACGTTTTGCCGCTTTTCATGTGGTTTAAAGGCGATTCTAATCTACCTCCTGATATCTGTTTCCTGCAATTCTGCCTTGCTTTCAAATCCTCTTCGTTGCCTTCCGTCAATATATTTCTGGACGAGAGTTATCATTTATAACTCTGCAGGTCTGTGAATTGCAGTACCCATGTGCTCCATTTTTCAACTGCCTTTTTTGGGAGCTGGCCGCAGAAGCGCGGGATTGCCTCAGACACTTTTCTGGTTCCTGGCGGCAGGCTGAGCCTGTGCTTAATTCTTCTTCCTGATGGGAAAATAGAGTGACCTGTGCCTGTCCAAACACCTAGATCTAGTCTCTCATTGGTTGCCCCTCTTCCCGTTCATCCTCAGGACAAATTTCAACCTGTATGGAACAGGAGGTTAAAGGTGCTGATTCTCCAAGTAGGGAGATTGCTAGTAAAGTAGCTGGAATGGCGAACCCGAGAACAAGGAAATGAGAAATGAGGTGCGTTTCAGAAACCTTTCCCGATCAGACGGTGTACCATCTTCTAGGTTTCCCATGCGTGTTTTCGATGTAGGAAGATGCCCTTGAACCTGGAGATTTGGGACCCATGGGATGGGTACCACGCAGTATTACTTTAAAGGGTCTACGTTTGCTCACCCAACCTCACCAAACCTCTCAGCCCCAAGAGTGTCCACCCTTAGGTCTCATCCAACTGTGGGTCTAGATATGTTCAACCCAGGTTGCGTCACAGCCCCTGAAGGAATTGTGTAAGAATGTCTCTCTCTTTCACTGTCTTTGTTTTACGGGTTTTTAGAAGTAATTTATTTTTATAATGGAGTTTAGCTGCTTTTCACGGCTGTGTTTATGCGGCTTTACACACACTTGACTCACTTCCAGAGAGATATCAATACATAGGTTTTAAGATTCTTACTAGTCACATATATTCTTGTGCGGTGAATAGGGGGTGTTGAGTCCAGTTCACTGAGCAAGGAGTAGGTCTTTTCTATTACTTATTGGGTGTATGGAACGGTATCTGAGCTAATTTGAAACCCTTGTTTTATGCATCACCACACATCACCTTTCCCGTTAAGCAGCCATAGTGTGTTTTCTAAATGTGTGACTCTGTTCTGATTTGTAATTCAGTTCAAGTGTAGCGGTTTTTACATTCCCTCTATAAGTGATAGCTTTTGATATGTGTCTTTTTCTGTGTGACTTATTTCACTTAGAGTCGTCGTACCTAAAACCAATCATCATGCTGCTACTAGCCTTATGACATTGATTTCATGGCTGAGTGATATTCCATTGTACATAAGGACCACAACTTCTTTATCCATTTTTCTCTTTCCTGGGATATTTAAGGTGTCATGAAGTGGAGGTTCTTGTCAACAGAGCAGCCCTAAACTTTGGGGTGCCTGTGTCTTGCTGATTTTAGTTTTCCCAATTTATACGCCCATGAGTGGAAGTGCCCTATGCTCCCTAAGCTTTGTTTTTTCGATGTTTCAGGACACACCGTACACTTCTCCAGAGTGGCTGTTGCCAATTTACATCCCGCCCATCAGCGTAGCAAGGCTCCTATTTCTCCATGGCCTGTCCTGCATTTGTGGTTTTGACACTTTTTTCAGCATGGCCCTTTGGACCGATGGGAAGCGAGACTTCTTTGTAGCGCTGATTTGCCTTTCCAGGTTGCTTGGTTGGCCAAAAAGGGCGTATGCGTTTTTTCCTGAATATATTCAGGAAAAAACGCATACGCCCTTTTTGGCCAAGGGCATCATTGTCGACGTTTTGCCGCTTTTCATGTGCTTTAAAGGCGATTCGAATCTACCTCCTGAAACCTGTTTCCTGCAACTCTGCCTTGCTTTCAAATCCTCTTCGTTGCCTTCCCTCAATATATTTGTGGACGAGAGTTATCATTTATAACTCTGCAGGTTTGTGAATTGCAGTGCCCATGTGCTCCATTTATCGACTGGCTTTTTTGGGAGCTGGCCGCAGAAGCGCGGGATTGCCTCAGGCCCTATTCTGGTTCCGGGTGGCAGGCTGAGCCTGTGGTTAATTCTTCTTCCTGATGGGAAAATAGAGTGACCTGTGCCTGTCCCAACACCTAGATCTAGTCTCTCATTGGTTGCCCCTCTTCCCATTCATCCTTAGGACAAATTGCAACCTGTATGGAACAGGAGGTTAAAGGTGCTGATTCTCCAAGTAGGGAGATTGCTAGTAAAGTAGCTGGAATGGCGAACCCGAGCACACGGAGTTGAGAAATGAGGTGCGTTTTAGAAACTTTCCCAATCTCACGGTGTTCCATCTTCTAGGTTTCTCATGCATGTTTTCGATGTAGGAAGATGCCCTTGAACCTGGAGATTGGGGACAAATGGGATGGGTACCACGCAGTATTACTTTAAAGGGTCTGCGTTTGCTCACCCAACCTCACCCAACCTTTCAGCCCCAAGAGTGTCCACCCTTATGTCTCATCCAGCTGTGGGTCTAGATATGGTCAATCCAGGTTGCGTCACAGCACCTGAATGAATTTTGTAAGAATTTCTCTCTCTTTCACTGTCTTTGTTTCATGGGTTTTTAAAACTAATTTATTTTTATAATGGGGTTTAGCTGCTTTTCACGGCTGTGTTTATGCGGCTTTACACCCACTTGACTCACTTCCAGAGAGATATCAATACATAAGTTTTAAGATTCTCACTAGTCAGATATATTCTTGTGTGGTGAATAGGGGGTGTTGAGTCCAGTTCACTGAGCAAGGAGTAGGTCTTGTCTATTACATATTGGGTGTATGGAACGGTATCTGAGCTAATTTGAAACCCTTGTTTTATGCATCACCCCACGTCACCTTTCCCGTTAAGCAGCCATAGTGTGTTTTCTAAATGTGTGACTCTGTTCTGATTTGTAATTCAATTCAAGTGTAGCGGTTTTTACATTCCCTTTATAAGTGATAGCTTTTGATAAGTGTCTTTTTCTGTGTGACTTATTTCACTTAGAGTCATCGTACCTAAATCCACTCATCATGCTGCTACTAGCCTTATGACATTGATTTCATGGCTGAGTGATATTCCATTGTACATAAGGACCACAATTTCTTTATCCATTTTTCTCTTTCCTGGGATATTTAAGGTTTCCTGAAGTGGAGGTTCTTGTCAAGAGAGCAGCCCTAACCTTTGGTTGCCTGAGTCTTGCTGATTTTTAGTTTTCCCAATTTATACTCCCATGAGTGGAAGTGCCCTATGCTCCATAAACTGTGTTTTTTCGATGTTTCAGGCCACACCGTACACTTCTCCAGAGTGGCTGTTGGCAATTTACATCCCGCCCATCAGCGTAGCAAGGCTCCCATTTCTCCATGTCCTGTCCTGCATTTGTGGTTTTTACACTTTTTTCAGCATGACCCTTTTGACCGATGGGAAGCGAGACTTCTTTGTAGCGCTGATTTGCCTTTCCAGGTTGCTTGGTTGGCCAAAAAGGGCGTATGCGTTTTTTCCTGAATATATTCAGGAAAAAACGCATACGCCCTTTTTGTCCAAGGGCATCATTTTCCACGTTTTGCCGCTTTTCATGTGCTTGAAAGGCGATTCGAATCTACCTCCTGAAATCTGTGTTTTGCAGTTCTGCCTTGCTTTCAAATCCTCTTCGTTGCCTTCCCTCAATATATTTGTGGACGAGAGTTATCATTTATAACTCTGCAGGCTTGTGAATTGCAGTGCCACTGAGCTCCATTTTTCAACTCGCTTTTTTGGGATCTGGCCACAAAAGCGCGCGATTGCTCAGGCCCTATTCTGGTTCCGGGTGGCAGGCTGAACCTGTGGTTATTTCTTCTTCCTGATGGGAAAATAGAGTGACCTGTGCCTGTCCCAACACCTAGATCTAGTCTCTCATTGGTTGCCCCTCTTCCCGTTCATCCTCAGGACAAATTGCAACCTATACGGAACTGGAGGTTAAAGGTGCTGATTCTCCAAGTAGGGAGATTGCTAGTAAATTAGCTGGAATGGCGTACCCGAGCACAAGGAGATGAGAAATGAGGTGCGTTTTAGAAACCTTTCAAAATCACATGCTGTACCATCTTCTAGGTTCCTCATGCAAGTTTTCAATGTAGGAAGATGCCCTTGAACCTGGAGATTTGGGACCCATGTGATGGGTACCATGCATTATTACTTTAAAGGGTCTGCGTTGGCTCACCCAACCTCACCAAACCTCTCAGCCCCAAGAGTGTCCACCCTTATGTCTCATCCAGCTGTGGGTCTAGATATGGTCAATCCAGGTTGGGTCACAGCCCCTGAATGAATTTTGTAAGAATTTCTCTCTCTTTCACTGTCTTTGTTTCATGCGTTTTTAAAACTAATTTATTTTTATAATGGGGTTTAGCTGCTTTTCACGGCTGTGTTTATGCGGATTTACACCCACTTGACTCACTTCCAGAGAGATATCAATACATAGGTTTTAAGATTCTCACTAGTCAGATATATTCTTGTGCGGTGAATAGAGGGTGTTGAGTCCAGTTCACTGAGCAAGGAGTAGGTCTTGTCTATTACATATTGGGTGTATGGTACGGTATCAGAGCTAATTTGAAACCCTTGTTTTATGCATCACCCCACCTCACCTTTCCCGTTAAGAAGCCATAGTGTGTTTTCAAAATGGGTGACTCTGTTCTGATTTGTAATTCAGTTCAAGTGTAGCGGTTTTTACATTCCCTCTATAAGTGATAGCTTGTGATATGTGTCTTTTTCTGTGTGACTTATTTCACTTAGAGTCGTCGTAACTAAAACCAATCATCATGCTGCTACTAGCCTTATGACATTGATTTCATGGCTGAGTGATATTCCATTGTACATAAGGACCACAATTTCTTTATCCATTTTTCTCCTTCCTGGGATATTTAAGGTGTCATGAAGTGGAGGTTCTTGTCAACAGAGCAGCCCTAAACTTTGGGGTGCCTGTGTCTTGCTGATTTTAGTTTTCCCAATTTATACGCCCATGAGTGGAAGTGCCCTATGCTCCCTAAGCTTTGTTTTTTCGATGTTTCAGGACACACCGTACACTTCTCCAGAGTGGCTGTTGCCAATTTACATCCCGCCCATCAGCGTAGCAAGGCTCCTATTTCTCCATGGCCTGTCCTGCATTTGTGGTTTTGACACTTTTTTCAGCATGGCCCTTTGGACCGATGGGAAGCGAGACTTCTTTGTAGCGCTGATTTGCCTTTCCAGGTTGCTTGGTTGGCCAAAAAGGGCGTATGCGTTTTTTCCTGAATATATTCAGGAAAAAACGCATACGCCCTTTTTGGCCAAGGGCATCATTGTCGACGTTTTGCCGCTTTTCATGTGCTTTAAAGGCGATTCGAATCTACCTCCTGAAACCTGTTTCCTGCAACTCTGCCTTGCTTTCAAATCCTCTTCGTTGCCTTCCCTCAATATATTTGTGGACGAGAGTTATCATTTATAACTCTGCAGGTTTGTGAATTGCAGTGCCCATGTGCTCCATTTATCGACTGGCTTTTTTGGGAGCTGGCCGCAGAAGCGCGGGATTGCCTCAGGCCCTATTCTGGTTCCGGGTGGCAGGCTGAGCCTGTGGTTAATTCTTCTTCCTGATGGGAAAATAGAGTGACCTGTGCCTGTCCCAACACCTAGATCTAGTCTCTCATTGGTTGCCCCTCTTCCCATTCATCCTTAGGACAAATTGCAACCTGTATGGAACAGGAGGTTAAAGGTGCTGATTCTCCAAGTAGGGAGATTGCTAGTAAAGTAGCTGGAATGGCGAACCCGAGCACACGGAGTTGAGAAATGAGGTGCGTTTTAGAAACTTTCCCAATCTCACGGTGTTCCATCTTCTAGGTTTCTCATGCATGTTTTCGATGTAGGAAGATGCCCTTGAACCTGGAGATTGGGGACAAATGGGATGGGTACCACGCAGTATTACTTTAAAGGGTCTGCGTTTGCTCACCCAACCTCACCCAACCTTTCAGCCCCAAGAGTGTCCACCCTTATGTCTCATCCAGCTGTGGGTCTAGATATGGTCAATCCAGGTTGCGTCACAGCACCTGAATGAATTTTGTAAGAATTTCTCTCTCTTTCACTGTCTTTGTTTCATGGGTTTTTAAAACTAATTTATTTTTATAATGGGGTTTAGCTGCTTTTCACGGCTGTGTTTATGCGGCTTTACACCCACTTGACTCACTTCCAGAGAGATATCAATACATAAGTTTTAAGATTCTCACTAGTCAGATATATTCTTGTGTGGTGAATAGGGGGTGTTGAGTCCAGTTCACTGAGCAAGGAGTAGGTCTTGTCTATTACATATTGGGTGTATGGAACGGTATCTGAGCTAATTTGAAACCCTTGTTTTATGCATCACCCCACGTCACCTTTCCCGTTAAGCAGCCATAGTGTGTTTTCTAAATGTGTGACTCTGTTCTGATTTGTAATTCAATTCAAGTGTAGCGGTTTTTACATTCCCTTTATAAGTGATAGCTTTTGATAAGTGTCTTTTTCTGTGTGACTTATTTCACTTAGAGTCATCGTACCTAAATCCACTCATCATGCTGCTACTAGCCTTATGACATTGATTTCATGGCTGAGTGATATTCCATTGTACATAAGGACCACAATTTCTTTATCCATTTTTCTCTTTCCTGGGATATTTAAGGTTTCCTGAAGTGGAGGTTCTTGTCAAGAGAGCAGCCCTAACCTTTGGTTGCCTGAGTCTTGCTGATTTTTAGTTTTCCCAATTTATACTCCCATGAGTGGAAGTGCCCTATGCTCCATAAACTGTGTTTTTTCGATGTTTCAGGCCACACCGTACACTTCTCCAGAGTGGCTGTTGGCAATTTACATCCCGCCCATCAGCGTAGCAAGGCTCCCATTTCTCCATGTCCTGTCCTGCATTTGTGGTTTTTACACTTTTTTCAGCATGACCCTTTTGACCGATGGGAAGCGAGACTTCTTTGTAGCGCTGATTTGCCTTTCCAGGTTGCTTGGTTGGCCAAAAAGGGCGTATGCGTTTTTTCCTGAATATATTCAGGAAAAAACGCATACGCCCTTTTTGTCCAAGGGCATCATTTTCCACGTTTTGCCGCTTTTCATGTGCTTGAAAGGCGATTCGAATCTACCTCCTGAAATCTGTGTTTTGCAGTTCTGCCTTGCTTTCAAATCCTCTTCGTTGCCTTCCCTCAATATATTTGTGGACGAGAGTTATCATTTATAACTCTGCAGGCTTGTGAATTGCAGTGCCACTGAGCTCCATTTTTCAACTCGCTTTTTTGGGATCTGGCCACAAAAGCGCGCGATTGCTCAGGCCCTATTCTGGTTCCGGGTGGCAGGCTGAACCTGTGGTTATTTCTTCTTCCTGATGGGAAAATAGAGTGACCTGTGCCTGTCCCAACACCTAGATCTAGTCTCTCATTGGTTGCCCCTCTTCCCGTTCATCCTCAGGACAAATTGCAACCTATACGGAACTGGAGGTTAAAGGTGCTGATTCTCCAAGTAGGGAGATTGCTAGTAAATTAGCTGGAATGGCGTACCCGAGCACAAGGAGATGAGAAATGAGGTGCGTTTTAGAAACCTTTCAAAATCACATGCTGTACCATCTTCTAGGTTCCTCATGCAAGTTTTCAATGTAGGAAGATGCCCTTGAACCTGGAGATTTGGGACCCATGTGATGGGTACCATGCATTATTACTTTAAAGGGTCTGCGTTGGCTCACCCAACCTCACCAAACCTCTCAGCCCCAAGAGTGTCCACCCTTATGTCTCATCCAGCTGTGGGTCTAGATATGGTCAATCCAGGTTGGGTCACAGCCCCTGAATGAATTTTGTAAGAATTTCTCTCTCTTTCACTGTCTTTGTTTCATGCGTTTTTAAAACTAATTTATTTTTATAATGGGGTTTAGCTGCTTTTCACGGCTGTGTTTATGCGGATTTACACCCACTTGACTCACTTCCAGAGAGATATCAATACATAGGTTTTAAGATTCTCACTAGTCAGATATATTCTTGTGCGGTGAATAGAGGGTGTTGAGTCCAGTTCACTGAGCAAGGAGTAGGTCTTGTCTATTACATATTGGGTGTATGGTACGGTATCAGAGCTAATTTGAAACCCTTGTTTTATGCATCACCCCACCTCACCTTTCCCGTTAAGAAGCCATAGTGTGTTTTCAAAATGGGTGACTCTGTTCTGATTTGTAATTCAGTTCAAGTGTAGCGGTTTTTACATTCCCTCTATAAGTGATAGCTTGTGATATGTGTCTTTTTCTGTGTGACTTATTTCACTTAGAGTCGTCGTAACTAAAACCAATCATCATGCTGCTACTAGCCTTATGACATTGATTTCATGGCTGAGTGATATTCCATTGTACATAAGGACCACAATTTCTTTATCCATTTTTCTCCTTCCTGGGATATTTAAGGTGTCATGAAGTGGAGGTTCTTGTCAACAGAGCAGCCCTAAACTTTGGGGTGCCTGTGTCTTGCTGATTTTAGTTTTCCCAATTTATACGCCCATGAGTGGAAGTGCCCTATGCTCCCTAAGCTTTGTTTTTTCGATGTTTCAGGACACACCGTACACTTCTCCAGAGTGGCTGTTGGCAATTTACATCCCGCCCATCAGCGTAGCAAGGCTCCTATTTCTCCATGGCCTGTCCTGCATTTGCGGTTTTGACACTTTTTTCAGCATGGCCCTTTGGACCGATGGGAAGCGAGACTTCTTTGTAGCGCTGATTTGCCTTTCCAGGTTGCTTGGTTGGCCAAAAAGGGCGTATGCGTTTTTTCCTGAATATATTCAGTAAAAAACGCATACGCCCTTTTTGGCCAAGGGCATCATTGTCGACGTTTTGCCGCTTTTCATGTGCTTTAAAGGCGATTCGAATCTACCTCCTGAAACCTGTTTCCTGCAACTCTGCCTTGCTTTCAAATCCTCTTCGTTGCCTTCCCTCAATATATTTGTGGACGAGAGTTATCATTTATAACTCTGCAGGTTTGTGAATTGCAGTGCCCATGTGCTCCATTTATCGACTGGCTTTTTTGGGAGCTGGCCGCAGAAGCGCGGGATTGCCTCAGGCCCTATTCTGGTTCCGGGTGGCAGGCTGAGCCTGTGGTTAATTCTTCTTCCTGATGGGAAAATAGAGTGACCTGTGCCTGTCCCAACACCTAGATCTAGTCTCTCATTGGTTGCCCCTCTTCCCATTCATCCTTAGGACAAATTGCAACCTGTATGGAACAGGAGGTTAAAGGTGCTGATTCTCCAAGTAGGGAGATTGCTAGTAAAGTAGCTGGAATGGCGAACCCGAGCACACGGAGTTGAGAAATGAGGTGCGTTTTAGAAACTTTCCCAATCTCACGGTGTTCCATCTTCTAGGTTTCTCATGCATGTTTTCGATGTAGGAAGATGCCCTTGAACCTGGAGATTGGGGACAAATGGGATGGGTACCACGCAGTATTACTTTAAAGGGTCTGCGTTTGCTCACCCAACCTCACCCAACCTTTCAGCCCCAAGAGTGTCCACCCTTATGTCTCATCCAGCTGTGGGTCTAGATATGGTCAATCCAGGTTGCGTCACAGCCCCTGAATGAATTTTGTAAGAATTTCTCTCTCTTTCACTGTCTTTGTTTCATGGGTTTTTAAAACTAATTTATTTTTATAATGGGGTTTAGCTGCTTTTCACGGCTGTGTTTATGCGGCTTTACACCCACTTGACTCACTTCCAGAGAGATATCAATACATAAGTTTTAAGATTCTCACTAGTCAGATATATTCTTGTGTGGTGAATAGGGGGTGTTGAGTCCAGTTCACTGAGCAAGGAGTAGGTCTTGTCTATTACATATTGGGTGTATGGAACGGTATCTGAGCTAATTTGAAACCCTTGTTTTATGCATCACCCCACGTCACCTTTCCCGTTAAGCAGCCATAGTGTGTTTTCTAAATGTGTGACTCTGTTGTGATTTGTAATTCAGTTCAATTGTAGCGGTTTTTACATTCCCTTTATAAGTGATAGCTTTTGATAAGTGTATTTTTCTGTGTGACTTATTTCACTTAGAGTCGTCGTACCTAAATCCACTCATCATGCTGCTACTAGCCTTATGACATTGATTTCATGGCTGAGTGATATTCCATTGTACATAAGGATCACAATTTCTTTATCCATTTTTCTCCTTCCTGGGATATTTAAGGTTTCGTGAAGTGGAGGTTCTTGTCAACAGAGCAGCCCTAAACTTTGGGGTGCCTGAGTCTTGCTGATTTTTAGTTTTCCCAATTTATACGCCCATGAGTGGAAGTGCCCTATGCTCCATAAACTTTGTCTTTTCGATGTTTCAGGCCACACCGTACACTTCTCCAGAGTGGCTGTTGGCAATTTACATCCCTCCCATCAGCGTGGCAAGGCTCCCATTTCTCCAAGCCCTGTCCTGCATTTGTGGTTTTGACACTTTTTTCAGCATGGCCCTTTTGACCCATGGGAAGCGAGACTTCTTTGTAGCGCTGATTTGCCTTTCCAGGTTGCTTGGTTGGCCAAAAAGGGCGTATGCGTTTTTTCCTGAATATATTCAGGAAAAAACGCATACGCCCTTTTTGGCCAAGGGCATCATTTTCCACGTTTTGCCGCTTTTCATGTGCTTGAAAGGCGATTCGAATCTACCTCCTGAAACCTGTTTCATGCAACTCTGCCTTGCTTTCAAATCCTCTTCGTTGCCTTCCCTCACTATATTTGTGGACGAGAGTTATCATTTATAACTCTGCAGGTTTGTGAATTGCAGTGCCCATGTGCTCCATTTTTCAACTGGCTTTTTTCGGAGCTGGCCGCAGAAGCGCGGGATTGCCTCAGGCACTAATCTGGTTCCCGGCGGCAGGCTGAGCCTGTGCTTAATTCTTCTTCCTGATGGGAAAATAGAGTGACCTGTGCCTGTCCCAACACCTACATCTAGTCTCTCATTGGTTGCCCCTCTTCCCGTTCATCCTCAGGACAAATTGCAACCTGTACAGAACAGGAGGTTAAAGGTGCTGATTCTCCAAGTAGGGAGATTGCTAGCAAAGTAGCTGGAATGGCGAACCCGAGAACAAGGAAATGAGAAATGAGGTGCGTTTCAGAAACCTTTCCCGATCAGACGGTGTACCATCTTCTAGGTTTCCCATGCGTGTTTTCGATGTAGGAAGATGCCCTTGAACCTGGAGATTTGGGACCCATGGGATGGGTACCACGCAGTATTACTTTAAAGGGTCTACGTTTGCTCACCCAACCTCACCAAACCTCTCAGCCCCAAGAGTGTCCACCCTTAGGTCTCATCCAACTGTGGGTCTAGATATGTTCAACCCAGGTTGCGTCACAGCCCCTGAAGGAATTGTGTAAGAATGTCTCTCTCTTTCACTGTCTTTGTTTTACGGGTTTTTAGAAGTAATTTATTTTTATAATGGAGTTTAGCTGCTTTTCACGGCTGTGTTTATGCGGCTTTACACACACTTGACTCACTTCCAGAGAGATATCAATACATAGGTTTTAAGATTCTCACTAGTCAGATATATTCTTGTGCGGTGAATAGGGGGTGTTGAGTCCAGTTCACTGAGCAAGGAGTAGGTCTTTTCTATTACTTATTGGGTGTATGGAACGGTATCTGAGCTAATTTGAAACCCTTGTTTTATGCATCACCACACATCACCTTTCCCGTTAAGCAGCCATAGTGTGTTTTCTAAATGTGTGACTCTGTTCTGATTTGTAATTCAGTTCAAGTGTAGCGGTTTTTACATTCCCTCTATAAGTGATAGCTTTTGATATGTGTCTTTTTCTGTGTGACTTATTTCACTTAGAGTCGTCGTACCTAAAACCAATCATCATGCTGCTACTAGCCTTATGACATTGATTTCATGGCTGAGTGATATTCCATTGTACATAAGGACCACAACTTCTTTATCCATTTTTCTCTTTCCTGGGATATTTAAGGTGTCATGAAGTGGAGGTTCTTGTCAACAGAGCAGCCCTAAACTTTGGGGTGCCTGTGTCTTGCTGATTTTAGTTTTCCCAATTTATACGCCCATGAGTGGAAGTGCCCTATGCTCCCTAAGCTTTGTTTTTTCGATGTTTCAGGACACACCGTACACTTCTCCAGAGTGGCTGTTGGCAATTTACATCCCGCCCATCAGCGTAGCAAGGCTCCTATTTCTCCATGGCCTGTCCTGCATTTGTGGTTTTGACACTTTTTTCAGCATGGCCCTTTGGACCGATGGGAAGCGAGACTTCTTTGTAGCGCTGATTTGCCTTTCCAGGTTGCTTGGTTGGCCAAAAAGGGCGTATGCGTTTTTTCCTGAATATATTCAGGAAAAAACGCATACGCCCTTTTTGGCCAAGGGCATCATTGTCGACGTTTTGCCGCTTTTCATGTGCTTTAAAGGCGATTCGAATCTACCTCCTGAAACCTGTTTCCTGCAACTCTGCCTTGCTTTCAAATCCTCTTCGTTGCCTTCCCTCAATATATTTGTGGACGAGAGTTATCATTTATAACTCTGCAGGTTTGTGAATTGCAGTGCCCATGTGCTCCATTTATCGACTGGCTTTTTTGGGAGCTGGCCGCAGAAGCGCGGGATTGCCTCAGGCCCTATTCTGGTTCCGGGTGGCAGGCTGAGCCTGTGGTTAATTCTTCTTCCTGATGGGAAAATAGAGTGACCTGTGCCTGTCCCAACACCTAGATCTAGTCTCTCATTGGTTGCCCCTCTTCCCATTCATCCTTAGGACAAATTGCAACCTGTATGGAACAGGAGGTTAAAGGTGCTGATTCTCCAAGTAGGGAGATTGCTAGTAAAGTAGCTGGAATGGCGAACCCGAGCACACGGAGTTGAGAAATGAGGTGCGTTTTAGAAACTTTCCCAATCTCACGGTGTTCCATCTTCTAGGTTTCTCATGCATGTTTTCGATGTAGGAAGATGCCCTTGAACCTGGAGATTGGGGACAAATGGGATGGGTACCACGCAGTATTACTTTAAAGGGTCTGCGTTTGCTCACCCAACCTCACCCAACCTTTCAGCCCCAAGAGTGTCCACCCTTATGTCTCATCCAGCTGTGGGTCTAGATATGGTCAATCCAGGTTGCGTCACAGCACCTGAATGAATTTTGTAAGAATTTCTCTCTCTTTCACTGTCTTTGTTTCATGGGTTTTTAAAACTAATTTATTTTTATAATGGGGTTTAGCTGCTTTTCACGGCTGTGTTTATGCGGCTTTACACCCACTTGACTCACTTCCAGAGAGATATCAATACATAAGTTTTAAGATTCTCACTAGTCAGATATATTCTTGTGTGGTGAATAGGGGGTGTTGAGTCCAGTTCACTGAGCAAGGAGTAGGTCTTGTCTATTACATATTGGGTGTATGGAACGGTATCTGAGCTAATTTGAAACCCTTGTTTTATGCATCACCCCACGTCACCTTTCCCGTTAAGCAGCCATAGTGTGTTTTCTAAATGTGTGACTCTGTTCTGATTTGTAATTCAATTCAAGTGTAGCGGTTTTTACATTCCCTTTATAAGTGATAGCTTTTGATAAGTGTCTTTTTCTGTGTGACTTATTTCACTTAGAGTCATCGTACCTAAATCCACTCATCATGCTGCTACTAGCCTTATGACATTGATTTCATGGCTGAGTGATATTCCATTGTACATAAGGACCACAATTTCTTTATCCATTTTTCTCTTTCCTGGGATATTTAAGGTTTCCTGAAGTGGAGGTTCTTGTCAAGAGAGCAGCCCTAACCTTTGGTTGCCTGAGTCTTGCTGATTTTTAGTTTTCCCAATTTATACTCCCATGAGTGGAAGTGCCCTATGCTCCATAAACTGTGTTTTTTCGATGTTTCAGGCCACACCGTACACTTCTACAGAGTGGCTGTTGGCAATTTACATCCCGCCCATCAGCGTAGCAAGGCTCCCATTTCTCCATGTCCTGTCCTGCATTTGTGGTTTTTACACTTTTTTCAGCATGACCCTTTTGACCGATGGGAAGCGAGACTTCTTTGTAGCGCTGATTTGCCTTTCCAGGTTGCTTGGTTGGCCAAAAAGGGCGTATGCGTTTTTTCCTGAATATATTCAGGAAAAAACGCATACGCCCTTTTTGGCCAAGGGCATCATTTTCCACGTTTTGCCGTTTTTCATGTGCTTGAAAGGCGATTCGAATCTACCTCCTGAAATCTGTGTTTTGCAGTTCTGCCTTGCTTTCAAATCCTCTTCGTTGCCTTCCCTCAATATATTTGTGGACGAGAGTTATCATTTATAACTCTGCAGGCTTGTGAATTGCAGTGCCACTGAGCTCCATTTTTCAACTCGCTTTTTTGGGATCTGGCCACAAAAGCGCGGGATTGCTCAGGCCCTATTCTGGTTCCGGGTGGCAGGCTGAACCTGTGGTTATTTCTTCTTCCTGATGGGAAAATAGAGTGACCTGTGCCTGTCCCAACACCTAGATCTAGTCTCTCATTGGTTGCCCCTCTTCCCGTTCATCCTCAGGACAAATTGCAACCTATACGGAACTGGAGGTTAAAGGTGCTGATTCTCCAAGTAGGGAGACTGCTAGTAAATTAGCTGGAATGGCGTACCCGAGGACAAGGAGATGAGAAATGAGGTGCGTTTTAGAAACCTTTCAAAATCACATGCTGTACCATCTTCTAGGTTCCTCATGCAAGTTTTCAATGTAGGAAGATGCCCTTGAACCTGGAGATTTGGGACCCATGTGATGGGTACCATGCATTATTACTTTAAAGGGTCTGCGTTGGCTCACCCAACCTCACCAAACCTCTCAGCCCCAAGAGTGTCCACCCTTATGTCTCATCCAGCTGTGGGTCTAGATATGGTCAATCCAGGTTGGGTCACAGCCCCTGAATGAATTTTGTAAGAATTTCTCTCTCTTTCACTGTCTTTGTTTCATGCGTTTTTAAAACTAATTTATTTTTATAATGGGGTTTAGCTGCTTTTCACGGCTGTGTTTATGCGGATTTACACCCACTTGACTCACTTCCAGAGAGATATCAATACATAGGTTTTAAGATTCTCACTAGTCAGATATATTCTTGTGCGGTGAATAGAGGGTGTTGAGTCCAGTTCACTGAGCAAGGAGTAGGTCTTGTCTATTACATATTGGGTGTATGGTACGGTATCAGAGCTAATTTGAAACCCTTGTTTTATGCATCACCCCACGTCACCTTTCCCGTTAAGCAGCCATAGTGTGTTTTCTAAATGTGTGACTCTGTTCTGATTTGTAATTCAATTCAAGTGTAGCGGTTTTTACATTCCCTTTATAAGTGATAGCTTTTGATAAGTGTCTTTTTCTGTGTGACTTATTTCACTTAGGGTCATCGTACCTAAATCCACTCATCATGCTGCTACTAGCCTTATGACATTGATTTCATGGCTGAGTGATATTCCATTGTACATAAGGATCACAATTTCTTTATCCATTTTTCTCCTTCCTGGGATATTTAAGGTTTCGTGAAGTGGAGGTTCTTGTCAACAGAGCAGCCCTAAACTTTGGGGTGCCTGAGTCTTGCTGATTTTTAGTTTTCCCAATTTATACGCCCATGAGTGGAAGTGCCCTATGCTCCATAAACTTTGTCTTTTCGATGATTCAGGCCACACCGTACACTTCTCCAGAGTGGCTGTTGGCAATTTACATCCCTCCCATCAGCGTGGCAAGGCTCCCATTTCTCCAAGGCCTGTCCTGCATTTGTGGTTTTGACACTTTTTTCAGCATGGCCCTTTTGACCCATGGGAAGCGAGACTTCTTTGTAGCGCTGATTTGTCTTTCCAGGTTGCTTGGTTGGCCAAAAAGGGCGTATGCGTTTTTTCCTGAATATATTCAGGAAAAAACGCATACGCCCTTTTTGGCCAAGGGCATCATTTTCCACGTTTTGCCGCTTTTCATGTGCTTGAAAGACGATTCGAATCTACCTCCTGAAACCTGTTTCATGCAACTCTGCCTTGCTTTCAAATCCTCTTCGTTGCCTTCCCTCACTATATTTGTGGACGAGAGTTATCATTTATAACTCTGCAGGTTTGTGAATTGCAGTGCCCATGTGCTCCATTTTTCAACTGGCTTTTTTCGGAGCTGGCCGCAGAAGCGCGGGATTGCCTCAGGCACTAATCTGGTTCCCGGCGGCAGGCTGAGCCTGTGCTTAATTCTTCTTCCTGATGGGAAAATAGAGTGACCTGTGCCTGTCCCAACACCTACATCTAGTCTCTCATTGGTTGCCCCTCTTCCCGTTCATCCTCAGGACAAATTGCAACCTGTACAGAACAGGAGGTTAAAGGTGCTGATTCTCCAAGTAGGGAGATTGCTAGTAAAGTAGCTGGAATGGCGAACCCGAGAACAAGGAAATGAGAAATGAGGTGCGTTTCAGAAACCTTTCCCGATCAGACGGTGTACCATCTTCTAGGTTTCCCATGCGTGTTTTCGATGTAGGAAGATGCCCTTGAACCTGGAGATTTGGGACCCATGGGATGGGTACCACGCAGTATTACTTTAAAGGGTCTACGTTTGCTCACCCAACCTCACCAAACCTCTCAGCCCCAAGAGTGTCCACCCTTAGGTCTCATCCAACTGTGGGTCTAGATATGTTCAACCCAGGTTGCGTCACAGCCCCTGAAGGAATTGTGTAAGAATGTCTCTCTCTTTCACTGTCGTTGTTTTACGGGTTTTTAGAAGTAATTTATTTTTATAATGGAGTTTAGCTGCTTTTCACGGCTGTGTTTATGCGGCTTTACACACACTTGACTCACTTCCAGAGAGATATCAATACATAGGTTTTAATATTCTCACTAGTCAGATATATTCTTGTGCGGTGAATAGGGGGTGTTGAGTCCAGTTCACTGAGCAAGGAGTAGGTCTTTTCTATTACTTATTGGGTGTATGGAACGGTATCTGAGCTAATTTGAAACCCTTGTTTTATGCATCACCGCACATCACCTTTCCCGTTAAGCAGCCATAGTGTGTTTTCTAAATGTGTGACTCTGTTCTGATTTGTAATTCAATTCAAGTGTAGCGGTTTTTACATTCCCTTTATAAGTGATAGCTTTTGATAAGTGTCTTTTTCTGTGTGACTTATTTCACTTAGAGTCATCGTACCTAAATCCACTCATCATGCTGCTACTAGCCTTATGACATTGATTTCATGGCTGAGTGATATTCCATTGTACATAAGGACCACAATTTCTTTATCCATTTTTCTCTTTCCTGGGATATTTAAGGTTTCCTGAAGTGGAGGTTCTTGTCAAGAGAGCAGCCCTAACCTTTGGTTGCCTGAGTCTTGCTGATTTTTAGTTTTCCCAATTTATACTCCCATGAGTGGAAGTGCCCTATGCTCCATAAACTGTGTTTTTTCGATGTTTCAGGCCACACCGTACACTTCTCCAGAGTGGCTGTTGGCAATTTACATCCCGCCCATCAGCGTAGCAAGGCTCCCATTTCTCCATGTCCTGTCCTGCATTTGTGGTTTTTACACTTTTTTCAGCATGACCCTTTTGACCGATGGGAAGCGAGACTTCTTTGTAGCGCTGATTTGCCTTTCCAGGTTGCTTGGTTGGCCAAAAAGGGCGTATGCGTTTTTTCCTGAATATATTCAGGAAAAAACGCATACGCCCTTTTTGTCCAAGGGCATCATTTTCCACGTTTTGCCGCTTTTCATGTGCTTGAAAGGCGATTCGAATCTACCTCCTGAAATCTGTGTTTTGCAGTTCTGCCTTGCTTTCAAATCCTCTTCGTTGCCTTCCCTCAATATATTTGTGGACGAGAGTTATCATTTATAACTCTGCAGGCTTGTGAATTGCAGTGCCACTGAGCTCCATTTTTCAACTCGCTTTTTTGGGATCTGGCCACAAAAACGCGGGATTGCTCAGGCCCTATTCTGGTTCCGGGTGGCAGGCTGAACCTGTGGTTATTTCTTCTTCCTGATGGGAAAATAGAGTGACCTGTGCCTGTCCCAACACCTAGATCTAGTCTCTCATTGGTTGCCCCTCTTCCCGTTCATCCTCAGGACAAATTGCAACCTATACGGAACTGGAGGTTAAAGGTGCTGATTCTCCAAGTAGGGAGATTGCTAGTAAATTAGCTGGAATGGCGTACCCGAGGACAAGGAGATGAGAAATGAGGTGCGTTTTAGAAACCTTTCAAAATCACATGCTGTACCATCTTCTAGGTTCCTCATGCAAGTTTTCAATGTAGGAAGATGCCCTTGAACCTGGAGATTTGGGACCCATGTGATGGGTACCATGCATTATTACTTTAAAGGGTCTGCGTTGGCTCACCCAACCTCACCAAACCTCTCAGCCCCAAGAGTGTCCACCCTTATGTCTCATCCAGCTGTGGGTCTAGATATGGTCAATCCAGGTTGGGTCACAGCCCCTGAATGAATTTTGTAAGAATTTCTCTCTCTTTCACTGTCTTTGTTTCATGCGTTTTTAAAACTAATTTATTTTTATAATGGGGTTTAGCTGCTTTTCACGGCTGTGTTTATGCGGATTTACACCCACTTGACTCACTTCCAGAGAGATATCAATACATAGGTTTTAAGATTCTCACTAGTCAGATATATTCTTGTGCGGTGAATAGAGGGTGTTGAGTCCAGTTCACTGAGCAAGGAGTAGGTCTTGTCTATTACATATTGGGTGTATGGTACGGTATCAGAGCTAATTTGAAACCCTTGTTTTATGCATCACCCCACCTCACCTTTCCCGTTAAGAAGCCATAGTGTGTTTTCAAAATGGGTGACTCTGTTCTGATTTGTAATTCAGTTCAAGTGTAGTGGTTTTTACATTCCCTCTATAAGTGATAGCTTGTGATATGTGTCTTTTTCTGTGTGACTTATTTCACTTAGAGTCGTCGTAACTAAAACCAATCATCATGCTGCTAATAGCCTTATGACATTGATTTCTTGGCTGAGTGATATTCCATTGTACATAAGGACCACAACTTCTTTATCCATTTTTCTCTTTCCTGGGATATTTAAGGTGTCATGAAGTGGAGGTTCTTGTCAACAGAGCAGCCCTAAACTTTGGGGTGCCTGTGTCTTGCTGATTTTAGTTTTCCCAATTTATACGCCCATGAGTGGAAGTGCCCTATGCTCCCTAAGCTTTGTTTTTTCGATGTTTCAGGACACACCGTACACTTCTCCAGAGTGGCTGTTGGCAATTTACATCCCGCCCATCAGCGTAGCAAGGCTCCTATTTCTCCATGGCCTGTCCTGCATTTGTGGTTTTGACACTTTTTTCAGCATGGCCCTTTGGACCGATGGGAAGCGAGACTTCTTTGTAGCGCTGATTTGCCTTTCCAGG
This sequence comes from Eschrichtius robustus, assembly GCF_028021215.1. Taxonomy (NCBI): domain Eukaryota; kingdom Metazoa; phylum Chordata; class Mammalia; order Artiodactyla; family Eschrichtiidae; genus Eschrichtius; species Eschrichtius robustus. The sequence continues at coordinate 177,326 of NW_027175225.1, forward strand.
TTGCTTGGTTGGCCAAAAAGGGCGTATGCGTTTTTTCCTGAATATATTCAGGAAAAAACGCATACGCCCTTTTTGGCCAAGGGCATCATTGTCCACGTTTTGCCGCTTTTCATGTGCTTTAAAGGCGATTCGAATCTACCTCCTGAAACCTGTTTCCTGCAACTCTGCCTTGCTTTCAAATCCTCTTCGTTGCCTTCCCTCAATATATTTGTGGAAGAGAGTTATCATTTATAACTCTGCAGGTTTGTGAATTGCAGTGCCCATGTGATCCATTTATCAACTGGCTTTTTTGGGAGCTGGCCGCAGAAGCCTGGGATTGCCTCAGGCCCTATTCTGGTTCCGGGTGGCAGGCTGAGCCTGTGGTTAATTCTTCTTCCTGATGGGAAAATAGAGTGACCTGTGCCTGTCCCAACACCTAGATCTAGTCTCTCATTGGTTGCCCCTCTTCCCATTCATCCTTAGGACAAATTGCAACCTGTATGGAACAGGAGGTTAAAGGTGCTGATTCTCCAAGTAGGGAGATTGCTAGTAAAGTAGCTGGAATGGCGAACCCGAGCACACGGAGTTGAGAAATGAGGTGCGTTTTAGAAACTTTCCCAATCTCACGGTGTTCCATCTTCTAGGTTTCTCATGCATTTTTTCGATGTAGGAAGATGCCCTTGAACCTGGAGATTGGGGACAAATGGGATGGGTACCACGCAGTATTACTTTAAAGGGTCTGCGTTTGCTCACCCAACCTCACCCAACCTTTCAGCCCCAAGAGTGTCCACCCTTATGTCTCATCCAGCTGTGGGTCTAGATATGGTCAATCCAGGTTGCGTCACAGCCCCTGAATGAATTTTGTAAGAATTTCTCTCTCTTTCACTGTCTTTGTTTCATGGGTTTTTAAAACTAATTTATTTTTATAATGGGGTTTAGCTGCTTTTCACGGCTGTGTTTATGCGGCTTTACACCCACTTGACTCACTTCCAGAGAGATATCAATACATAAGTTTTAAGATTCTCACTAGTCAGATATATTCTTGTGTGGTGAATAGGGGGTGTTGAGTCCAGTTCACTGAGCAAGGAGTAGGTCTTGTCTATTACATATTGGGTGTATGGAACGGTATCTGAGCTAATTTGAAACCCTTGTTTTATGCATCACCCCACGTCACCTTTCCCGTTAAGCAGCCATAGTGTGTTTTCTAAATGTGTGACTCTGTTGTGATTTGTAATTCAGTTCAATTGTAGCGGTTTTTACATTCCCTTTATAAGTGATAGCTTTTGATAAGTGTATTTTTCTGTGTGACTTATTTCACGTAGAGTCGTCGTACCTAAATCCACTCATCATGCTGCTACTAGCCTTATGACATTGATTTCATGGCTGAGTGATATTCCATTGTACATAAGGATCACAATTTCTTTATCCATTTTTCTCCTTCCTGGGATATTTAAGGTTTCGTGAAGTGGAGGTTCTTGTCAACAGAGCAGCCCTAAACTTTGGGGTGCCTGAGTCTTGCTGATTTTTAGTTTTCCCAATTTATACGCCCATGAGTGGAAGTGCCCTATGCTCCATAAACTTTGTCTTTTCGATGTTTCAGGCCACACCGTACACTTCTCCAGAGTGGCTGTTGGCAATTTACATCCCTCCCATCAGCGTGGCAAGGCTCCCATTTCTCCAAGGCCTCTCCTGCATTTGTGGTTTTGACACTTTTTTCAGCATGGCCCTTTTGACCCATGGGAAGCGAGACTTCTTTGTAGCGCTGATTTGCCTTTCCAGGTTGCTTGGTTGGCCAAAAAGGGCGTATGCGGTTTTTCCTGAATATATTCAGGAGAAAACGCATACGCCCTTTTTGGCCAAGGGCATCATTTTCCACGTTTTGCCGCTTTTCATGTGCTTGAAAGGCGATTCGAATCTACCTCCTGAAACCTGTTTCATGCAACTCTGCCTTGCTTTCAAATCCTCTTCGTTGCCTTCCCTCACTATATTTGTGGACGAGAGTTATCATTTATAACTCTGCAGGTTTGTGAATTGCAGTGCCCATGTGCTCCATTTTTCAACTGGCTTTTTTCGGAGCTGGCCGCAGAAGCGCGGGATTGCCTCAGGCACTAATCTGGTTCCCGGCGGCAGGCTGAGCCTGTGCTTAATTCTTCTTCCTGATGGGAAAATAGAGTGACCTGTGCCTGTCCCAACACCTACATCTAGTCTCTCATTGGTTGCCCCTCTTCCCGTTCATCCTCAGGACAAATTGCAACCTGTACAGAACAGGAGGTTAAAGGTGCTGATTCTCCAAGTAGGGAGATTGCTAGTAAAGTAGCTGGAATGGCGAACCCGAGAACAAGGAAATGAGAAATGAGGTGCGTTTCAGAAACCTTTCCCGATCAGACGGTGTACCATCTTCTAGGTTTCCCATGCGTGTTTTCGATGTAGGAAGATGCCCTTGAACCTGGAGATTTGGGACCCATGGGATGGGTACCACGCAGTATTACTTTAAAGGGTCTACGTTTGCTCACCCAACCTCACCAAACCTCTCAGCCCCAAGAGTGTCCACCCTTAGGTCTCATCCAACTGTGGGTCTAGATATGTTCAACCCAGGTTGCGTCACAGCCCCTGAAGGAATTGTGTAAGAATGTCTCTCTCTTTCACTGTCGTTGTTTTACGGGTTTTTAGAAGTAATTTATTTTTATAATGGAGTTTAGCTGCTTTTCACGGCTGTGTTTATGCGGCTTTACACACACTTGACTCACTTCCAGAGAGATATCAATACATAGGTTTTAAGATTCTCACTAGTCAGATATATTCTTGTGCGGTGAATAGGGGGTGTTGAGTCCAGTTCACTGAGAAAGGAGTAGGTCTTTTCTATTACTTATTGGGTGTATGGAACGGTATCTGAGCTAATTTGAAACCCTTGTTTTATGCATCACCGCACATCACCTTTCCCGTTAAGCAGCCATAGTGTGTTTTCTAAATGTGTGACTCTGTTCTGATTTGTAATTCAATTCAAGTGTAGCGGTTTTTACATTCCCTTTATAAGTGATAGCTTTTGATAAGTGTCTTTTTCTGTGTGACTTATTTCACTTAGAGTCATCGTACCTAAATCCACTCATCATGCTGCTACTAGCCTTATGACATTGATTTCATGGCTGAGTGATATTCCATTGTACATAAGGACCACAATTTCTTTATCCATTTTTCTCTTTCCTGGGATATTTAAGGTTTCCTGAAGTGGAGGTTCTTGTCAACAGAGCAGCCCTAACCTTTGGTTGCCTGAGTCTTGCTGATTTTTAGTTTTCCCAATTTATACGCCCATTAGTGGAAGTGCCCTATGCTCCATAAACTGTGTTTTTTCGATGTTTCAGGCCACACCGTACACTTCTCCAGAGTGGCTGTTGGCAATTTACATCCCGCCCATCAGCGTAACAAGGCTCCCATTTCTCCATGGCCTGTCCTGCATTTGTGGTTTTGACACTTTTTTCAGCATGACCCTTTTGACCGATGGGAAGCGAGACTTCTTTGTAGCGCTGATTTGCCTTTCCAGGTTGCTTGGTTGGCCAAAAAGGGCGTATGCGTTTTTTCCTGAATATATTCAGGAAAAAACGCATACGCCCTTTTTGGCCAAGGGCATCATTTTCCACGTTTTGCCGCTTTTCATGTGCTTGAAAGGCGATTCGAATCTACCTCCTGAAATCTGTGTTTTGCAGTTCTGCCTTGCTTTCAATTCCTCTTCGTTGCCTTCCCTCAATATATTTGTGGACGAGAGTTATCATTTATAACTCTGCAGGCTTGTGAATTGCAGTGCCACTGAGCTCCATTTTTCAACTCGCTTTTTTGGGATCTGGCCGCAAAAGCGCGGGATTGCCTCAGGCCCTATTCTGGTTTCGGGTGGCAGGCTGAGCCTGTGGTTATTTCTTCTTCCTGATGGGAAAATAGAGTGACCTGTGCCTGTCCCAACACCTAGATCTAGTCTCTCATTGGTTGCCCCTCTTCCCGTTCATCCTCAGGACAAATTGCAACCTATACGGAACTGGAGGTTAAAGGTGCTGATTCTCCAAGTAGGGAGATTGCTAGTAAATTAGCTAGAATGGCGTACCCGAGCACAAGGAGATGAGAAATGAGGTGCGTTTTAGAAACCTTTCAAAATCACATGCTGTACCATCTTCTAGGTTCCTCATGCAAGTTTTCAATGTAGGAAGATGCCCTTGAACCTGGAGATTTGGGACCCATGTGATGGGTACCATGCATTATTACTTTAAAGGGTCTGCGTTGGCTCACCCAACCTCACCAAACCTCTCAGCCCCAAGAGTGTCCACCCTTATGTCTCATCCAGCTGTGGGTCTAGATATGGTCAATCCAGGTTGCGTCACAGCCCCTGAATGAATTTTGTAAGAATTTCTCTCTCTTTCACTGTCTTTGTTTCATGCGTTTTTAAAACTAATTTATTTTTATAATGGGGTTTAGCTGCTTTTCACGGCTGTGTTTATGCGGATTTACACCCACTTGACTCACTTCCAGAGAGATATCAATACATAGGTTTTAAGATTCTCACTAGTCAGATATATTCTTGTGCGGTGAATAGAGGGTGTTGAGTCCAGTTCACTGAGCAAGGAGTAGGTCTTGTCTATTACATATTGGGTGTATGGAACGGTATCTGAGCGAATTTGAAACCCTTGTTTTATGCATCACCCCACCTCACCTTGCCCGTTAAGCAGCCATAGTGTGTTTTCAAAATGGGTGACTCTGTTCTGATTTGTAATTCAGTTCAAGTGTAGCGGTTTTTACATTCCCTCTATAAGTGATAGCTTTTGATATGTGTCTTTTTCTGTGTGACTTATTTCACTTAGAGTCGTCGTACCTAAAACCAATCATCATGCTGCTACTAGCCTTATGACATTGATTTCATGGCTGAGTGATATTCCATTGTACATAAGGACCACAACTTCTTTATCCATTTTTCTCTTTCCTGGGATATTTAAGGTGTCATGAAGTGGAGGTTCTTGTCAACAGAGCAGCCCTAAACTTTGGGGTGCCTGTGTCTTGCTGATTTTAGTTTTCCCAATTTATACGCCCATGAGTGGAAGTGCCCTATGCTCACTAAGCTTTGTTTTTTCGATGTTTCAGGACACACCGTACACTTCTCCAGAGTGGTTGTTGGCAATTTACATCCCGCCCATCAGCGTAGCAAGGCTCCTATTTCTCCATGGCCTGTCCTGCATTTGTGGTTTTGACACTTTTTTCAGCATGGCCTTTTGGACCGATGGGAAGCGAGACTTCTTTGTAGCGCTGATTTGCCTTTCCAGGTTGCTTGGTTGGCCAAAAAGGGCGTATGCGTTTTTTCCTGAATATATTCAGGAAAAAACGCATACGCCCTTTTTGTCCAAGGGCATCATTGTCGACGTTTTGCCGCTTTTCATGTGCTTTAAAGGCGATTCGAATCTACCTCCTGAAACCTGTTTCCTGTAACTCTGCCTTGCTTTCAAATCCTCTTCGTTGCCTTCCCTCAATATATTTGTGGACGAGAGTTATCATTTATAACTCTGCAGGTTTGTGAATTGCAGTGCCCATGTGCTCCATTTATCAACTGGCTTTTTTGGGAGCTGGCCACAGAAGCGCGGGATTGCCTCAGGCCCTATTCTGGTTCCCGGCGGCAGGCTGAGCCTGTGGTTAATTCTTCTTCCTGATGGGAAAATAGAGTGACCTGTGCCTGTCCCAACACCTAGATCTAGTCTCTCATTGGTTGCCCCTCTTCCCATTCATCCTTAGGACAAATTGCAACCTGTATGGAACAGGAGGTTAAAGGTGCTGATTTTCCAAGTAGGGAGATTGCTAGTAAAGTAGCTGGAATGGCGAACCCGAGCACACGGAGTTGAGAAATGAGGTGCGTTTTAGAAACTTTCCCAATCTCATGGTGTACCATCTTCTAGGTTTCTCATGCATGTTTTCGATGTAGGAAGATGCCCTTGAACCTGGAGATTGGGGACAAATGGGATGGGTACCACGCAGTATTACTTTAAAGGGTCTGCGTTTGCTCACCCAACCTCACCCAAACTTTCAGCCCCAAGAGTGTCCACCCTTATGTCTCATCCAGCTGTGGGTCTAGATATGGTCAATCCAGGTTGCGTCACAGCCCCTGAATGAATTTTGTAAGAATTTCTCTGTCTTTCACTGTCTTTGTTTCATGGGTTTTTAAAACTAATTTATTTTTATAATGGGGTTTAGCTGCTTTTCACAGCTGTGTTTTTGCGGCTTTACACCCACTTGACTCACTTCCAGAGAGATATCAATACATAAGTTTTAAGATTCTCACTAGTCAGATATATTCTTGTGCGGTGAATAGGGGGTGTTGAGTCCAGTTCACTGAGCAAGGAGTAGGTCTTTTCTATTACATATTGGGTGTATGGAACGGTATCTGAGCTAATTTGAAACCCTTGTTGTATGCATCACCCCACGTCACCTTTCCCGTTAAGCAGCCATAGTGTGTTTTAAATGTGTGACTATGTTCTAATTTGTAATTCAATTCAAGTGTAGCGGTTTTTACATTCCCTCTATAAGTGATAGCTTTTGATAAGTGTCTTTTTCTGTGTGACTTATTTTCCTTAGAATCGTCGTACCTAAGTCCACGCATCTTGCGTCTACTGGCCTTATGACATTGATTTCATGGCAGAGTGATATTCCATTGTACATAAGAACCACAACTTCTTTATCCATTTTTCTCTTTCCTGGGATATTTAAGGTGTCATGAAGTGGAGGTTCTTGTCAACAGAGTAGCCCTAAACTTTGGGGTGCCTGTGTCTTGCTGATTTTTATTTTTCCCAATTTATACGCCCATGAGTGGAAGTGTCCTATGCTACCTAAGCTGTGTTTTTTCGATGTTTCAGGACACACCGTACACTTCTCCAGAGTGGCTGTTGGCAATTTACATCCTGCCCATCAGAGTAGCAAGGCTGCCATTTCTCCATGGCCTGTCCTGCATTTGTGGTTTTGACACATTTTTCAGCATTGCCCTTTTGACCAATGGGAAGCGAGACTTCTTTGTATTGCTGATTTGCCTTTCCAGGTTGCTTGGTTGGCAAAAAAGGGCGTATGCGTTTTTTCCTGAATATATTCAGGAAAAATCGCATACGCCCTTTTTGGCCAAGGGCATCATTGTCAACGTTTTGCCCCTTTTCTTGAGCTTTAAAGGCGATTCGAATCTACCTCCTGAAATCTGTTTCCTGCAATACTGCCTTGCTTTCAAATCCTCTTCGTTGCTTTCCCTCAATATATTTGTGGACGAGAGTTATCATTTATAACTCCGCAGGTTTGTGAATTGCAGTGCCCCTGAGCTCCATTTTTCAACTCGCTTTTTTGGTAGCTGGCCGCAAGCGCGGGATTGCCTCAGGCCCTATTCTGGTTCCGGGCGGCAGGCTGAGCCTGTGGTTAATTCTTCTTCCTGATGGGAAAATAGAGTGACCTGTGCCTGTCCCAACACCTAGATCTAGTCTCTCATTGGTTGCTCCTCTTCCCGTTCATCCTCAGGACAAATTGCAACCTGTACAGAACAGGAGGTTAAAGGTGCTGATTCTCCAAAAAGGGAGATTGCTAGTAAAGTAGCTGGAATGGCGAACCCGAGCACAAGGAGGTGAGAAATGAGGTGCGTTTTAGAAACCTTTCCCGATCACACGGTGTACCAACTTCTGGGTTTCTCATGCATGTTTTCGATGCAGGAAGATGCCCTTGAACCTGGAGATTTGGGACCCATGGGATGGGTACCACGCAGTATTACTTTAAAGGGTCTGCGTTTGCTCACCCAACCTCACCCAACCTTTCAGCCCCAAGAGTGTCCACCCTTATGTCTCATCCAGCTGTGGGTCTAGATATGGTCAATCCAGGTTGCGTCACAGCCCCTGAATGAATTTTGTAAGAATTTCTCTCTCTTTCACTGTCTTTGTTTCATGGGTTTTTAAAACTAATTTATTTTTATAATGGGGTTTAGCTGCTTTTCACGGCTGTGTTTATGCGGCTTTACACCCACTTGACTCACTTCCAGAGAGATATCAATACATAAGTTTTAAGATTCTCACTAGTCAGATATATTCTTGTGTGGTGAATAGGGGGTGTTGAGTCCAGTTCACTGAGCAAGGAGTAGGTCTTGTCTATTACATATTGGGTGTATGGAACGGTATCTGAGCTAATTTGAAACCCTTGTTTTATGCATCACCCCACGTCACCTTTCCCGTTAAGCAGCCATAGTGTGTTTTCTAAATGTGTGACTCTGTTGTGATTTGTAATTCAGTTCAATTGTAGCGGTTTTTACATTCCCTTTATAAGTGATAGCTTTTGATAAGTGTATTTTTCTGTGTGACTTATTTCACGTAGAGTCGTCGTACCTAAATCCACTCATCATGCTGCTACTAGCCTTATGACATTGATTTCATGGCTGAGTGATATTCCATTGTACATAAGGATCACAATTTCTTTATCCATTTTTCTCCTTCCTGGGATATTTAAGGTTTCGTGAAGTGGAGGTTCTTGTCAACAGAGCAGCCCTAAACTTTGGGGTGCCTGAGTCTTGCTGATTTTTAGTTTTCCCAATTTATACGCCCATGAGTGGAAGTGCCCTATGCTCCATAAACTTTGTCTTTTCGATGTTTCAGGCCACACCGTACACTTCTCCAGAGTGGCTGTTGGCAATTTACATCCCTCCCATCAGCGTGGCAAGGCTCCCATTTCTCCAAGGCCTCTCCTGCATTTGTGGTTTTGACACTTTTTTCAGCATGGCCCTTTTGACCCATGGGAAGCGAGACTTCTTTGTAGCGCTGATTTGCCTTTCCAGGTTGCTTGGTTGGCCAAAAAGGGCGTATGCGGTTTTTCCTGAATATATTCAGGAGAAAACGCATACGCCCTTTTTGGCCAAGGGCATCATTTTCCACGTTTTGCCGCTTTTCATGTGCTTGAAAGGCGATTCGAATCTACCTCCTGAAACCTGTTTCATGCAACTCTGCCTTGCTTTCAAATCCTCTTCGTTGCCTTCCCTCACTATATTTGTGGACGAGAGTTATCATTTATAACTCTGCAGGTTTGTGAATTGCAGTGCCCATGTGCTCCATTTTTCAACTGGCTTTTTTCGGAGCTGGCCGCAGAAGCGCGGGATTGCCTCAGGCACTAATCTGGTTCCCGGCGGCAGGCTGAGCCTGTGCTTAATTCTTCTTCCTGATGGGAAAATAGAGTGACCTGTGCCTGTCCCAACACCTACATCTAGTCTCTCATTGGTTGCCCCTCTTCCCGTTCATCCTCAGGACAAATTGCAACCTGTACAGAACAGGAGGTTAAAGGTGCTGATTCTCCAAGTAGGGAGATTGCTAGTAAAGTAGCTGGAATGGCGAACCCGAGAACAAGGAAATGAGAAATGAGGTGCGTTTCAGAAACCTTTCCCGATCAGACGGTGTACCATCTTCTAGGTTTCCCATGCGTGTTTTCGATGTAGGAAGATGCCCTTGAACCTGGAGATTTGGGACCCATGGGATGGGTACCACGCAGTATTACTTTAAAGGGTCTACGTTTGCTCACCCAACCTCACCAAACCTCTCAGCCCCAAGAGTGTCCACCCTTAGGTCTCATCCAACTGTGGGTCTAGATATGTTCAACCCAGGTTGCGTCACAGCCCCTGAAGGAATTGTGTAAGAATGTCTCTCTCTTTCACTGTCGTTGTTTTACGGGTTTTTAGAAGTAATTTATTTTTATAATGGAGTTTAGCTGCTTTTCACGGCTGTGTTTATGCGGCTTTACACACACTTGACTCACTTCCAGAGAGATATCAATACATAGGTTTTAAGATTCTCACTAGTCAGATATATTCTTGTGCGGTGAATAGAGGGTGTTGAGTCCAGTTCACTGAGCAAGGAGTAGGTCTTGTCTATTACATATTGGGTGTATGGTACGGTATCAGAGCTAATTTGAAACCCTTGTTTTATGCATCACCCCACCTCACCTTTCCCGTTAAGAAGCCATAGTGTGTTTTCAAAATGGGTGACTCTGTTCTGATTTGTAATTCAGTTCAAGTGTAGCGGTTTTTACATTCCCTCTATAAGTGATAGCTTGTGATATGTGTCTTTTTCTGTGTGACTTATTTCACTTAGAGTCGTCGTAACTAAAACCAATCATCATGCTGCTACTAGCCTTATGACATTGATTTCATGGCTGAGTGATATTCCATTGTACATAAGGACCACAATTTCTTTATCCATTTTTCTCCTTCCTGGGATATTTAAGGTGTCATGAAGTGGAGGTTCTTGTCAACAGAGCAGCCCTAAACTTTGGGGTGCCTGTGTCTTGCTGATTTTAGTTTTCCCAATTTATACGCCCATGAGTGGAAGTGCCCTATGCTCCCTAAGCTTTGTTTTTTCGATGTTTCAGGACACACCGTACACTTCTCCAGAGTGGCTGTTGGCAATTTACATCCCGCCCATCAGCGTAGCAAGGCTCCTATTTCTCCATGGCCTGTCCTGCATTTGCGGTTTTGACACATTTTTCAGCATGGCCCTTTGGACCGATGGGAAGCGAGACTTCTTTGTAGCGCTGATTTGCCTTTCCAGGTTGCTTGGTTGGCCAAAAAGGGCGTATGCGTTTTTTCCTGAATATATTCAGTAAAAAACGCATACGCCCTTTTTGGCCAAGGGCATCATTGTCGACGTTTTGCCGCTTTTCATGTGCTTTAAAGGCGATTCGAATCTACCTCCTGAAACCTGTTTCCTGCAACTCTGCCTTGCTTTCAAATCCTCTTCGTTGCCTTCCCTCAATATATTTGTGGACGAGAGTTATCATTTATAACTCTGCAGGTTTGTGAATTGCAGTGCCCATGTGCTCCATTTATCGACTGGCTTTTTTGGGAGCTGGCCGCAGAAGCGCGGGATTGCCTCAGGCCCTATTCTGGTTCCGGGTGGCAGGCTGAGCCTGTGGTTAATTCTTCTTCCTGATGGGAAAATAGAGTGACCTGTGCCTGTCCCAACACCTAGATCTAGTCTCTCATTGGTTGCCCCTCTTCCCATTCATCCTTAGGACAAATTGCAACCTGTATGGAACAGGAGGTTAAAGGTGCTGATTCTCCAAGTAGGGAGATTGCTAGTAAAGTAGCTGGAATGGCGAACCCGAGCACACGGAGTTGAGAAATGAGGTGCGTTTTAGAAACTTTCCCAATCTCACGGTGTTCCATCTTCTAGGTTTCTCATGCATGTTTTCGATGTAGGAAGATGCCCTTGAACCTGGAGATTGGGGACAAATGGGATGGGTACCACGCAGTATTACTTTAAAGGGTCTGCGTTTGCTCACCCAACCTCACCCAACCTTTCAGCCCCAAGAGTGTCCACCCTTATGTCTCATCCAGCTGTGGGTCTAGATATGGTCAATCCAGGTTGCGTCACAGCCCCTGAATGAATTTTGTAAGAATTTCTCTCTCTTTCACTGTCTTTGTTTCATGGGTTTTTAAAACTAATTTATTTTTATAATGGGGTTTAGCTGCTTTTCACGGCTGTGTTTATGCGGCTTTACACCCACTTGACTCACTTCCAGAGAGATATCAATACATAAGTTTTAAGATTCTCACTAGTCAGATATATTCTTGTGTGGTGAATAGGGGGTGTTGAGTCCAGTTCACTGAGCAAGGAGTAGGTCTTGTCTATTACATATTGGGTGTATGGAACGGTATCTGAGCTAATTTGAAACCCTTGTTTTATGCATCACCCCACGTCACCTTTCCCGTTAAGCAGCCATAGTGTGTTTTCTAAATGTGTGACTCTGTTGTGATTTGTAATTCAGTTCAATTGTAGCGGTTTTTACATTCCCTTTATAAGTGATAGCTTTTGATAAGTGTATTTTTCTGTGTGACTTATTTCACTTAGAGTCGTCGTACCTAAATCCACTCATCATGCTGCTACTAGCCTTATGACATTGATTTCATGGCTGAGTGATATTCCATTGTACATAAGGATCACAATTTCTTTATCCATTTTTCTCCTTCCTGGGATATTTAAGGTTTCGTGAAGTGGAGGTTCTTGTCAACAGAGCAGCCCTAAACTTTGGGGTGCCTGAGTCTTGCTGATTTTTAGTTTTCCCAATTTATACGCCCATGAGTGGAAGTGCCCTATGCTCCATAAACTTTGTCTTTTCGATGTTTCAGGCCACACCGTACACTTCTCCAGAGTGGCTGTTGGCAATTTACATCCCTCCCATCAGCGTGGCAAGGCTCCCATTTCTCCAAGCCCTGTCCTGCATTTGTGGTTTTGACACTTTTTTCAGCATGGCCCTTTTGACCCATGGGAAGCGAGACTTCTTTGTAGCGCTGATTTGCCTTTCCAGGTTGCTTGGTTGGCCAAAAAGGGCGTATGCGTTTTTTCCTGAATATATTCAGGAAAAAACGCATACGCCCTTTTTGGCCAAGGGCATCATTTTCCACGTTTTGCCGCTTTTCATGTGCTTGAAAGGCGATTCGAATCTACCTCCTGAAACCTGTTTCATGCAACTCTGCCTTGCTTTCAAATCCTCTTCGTTGCCTTCCCTCACTATATTTGTGGACGAGAGTTATCATTTATAACTCTGCAGGTTTGTGAATTGCAGTGCCCATGTGCTCCATTTTTCAACTGGCTTTTTTCGGAGCTGGCCGCAGAAGCGCGGGATTGCCTCAGGCACTAATCTGGTTCCCGGCGGCAGGCTGAGCCTGTGCTTAATTCTTCTTCCTGATGGGAAAATAGAGTGACCTGTGCCTGTCCCAACACCTACATCTAGTCTCTCATTGGTTGCCCCTCTTCCCGTTCATCCTCAGGACAAATTGCAACCTGTACAGAACAGGAGGTTAAAGGTGCTGATTCTCCAAGTAGGGAGATTGCTAGCAAAGTAGCTGGAATGGCGAACCCGAGAACAAGGAAATGAGAAATGAGGTGCGTTTCAGAAACCTTTCCCGATCAGACGGTGTACCATCTTCTAGGTTTCCCATGCGTGTTTTCGATGTAGGAAGATGCCCTTGAACCTGGAGATTTGGGACCCATGGGATGGGTACCACGCAGTATTACTTTAAAGGGTCTACGTTTGCTCACCCAACCTCACCAAACCTCTCAGCCCCAAGAGTGTCCACCCTTAGGTCTCATCCAACTGTGGGTCTAGATATGTTCAACCCAGGTTGCGTCACAGCCCCTGAAGGAATTGTGTAAGAATGTCTCTCTCTTTCACTGTCTTTGTTTTACGGGTTTTTAGAAGTAATTTATTTTTATAATGGAGTTTAGCTGCTTTTCACGGCTGTGTTTATGCGGCTTTACACACACTTGACTCACTTCCAGAGAGATATCAATACATAGGTTTTAAGATTCTCACTAGTCAGATATATTCTTGTGCGGTGAATAGGGGGTGTTGAGTCCAGTTCACTGAGCAAGGAGTAGGTCTTTTCTATTACTTATTGGGTGTATGGAACGGTATCTGAGCTAATTTGAAACCCTTGTTTTATGCATCACCACACATCACCTTTCCCGTTAAGCAGCCATAGTGTGTTTTCTAAATGTGTGACTCTGTTCTGATTTGTAATTCAGTTCAAGTGTAGCGGTTTTTACATTCCCTCTATAAGTGATAGCTTTTGATATGTGTCTTTTTCTGTGTGACTTATTTCACTTAGAGTCGTCGTACCTAAAACCAATCATCATGCTGCTACTAGCCTTATGACATTGATTTCATGGCTGAGTGATATTCCATTGTACATAAGGACCACAACTTCTTTATCCATTTTTCTCTTTCCTGGGATATTTAAGGTGTCATGAAGTGGAGGTTCTTGTCAACAGAGCAGCCCTAAACTTTGGGGTGCCTGTGTCTTGCTGATTTTAGTTTTCCCAATTTATACGCCCATGAGTGGAAGTGCCCTATGCTCCCTAAGCTTTGTTTTTTCGATGTTTCAGGACACACCGTACACTTCTCCAGAGTGGCTGTTGGCAATTTACATCCCGCCCATCAGCGTAGCAAGGCTCCTATTTCTCCATGGCCTGTCCTGCATTTGTGGTTTTGACACTTTTTTCAGCATGGCCCTTTGGACCGATGGGAAGCGAGACTTCTTTGTAGCGCTGATTTGCCTTTCCAGGTTGCTTGGTTGGCCAAAAAGGGCGTATGCGTTTTTTCCTGAATATATTCAGGAAAAAACGCATACGCCCTTTTTGGCCAAGGGCATCATTGTCGACGTTTTGCCGCTTTTCATGTGCTTTAAAGGCGATTCGAATCTACCTCCTGAAACCTGTTTCCTGCAACTCTGCCTTGCTTTCAAATCCTCTTCGTTGCCTTCCCTCAATATATTTGTGGACGAGAGTTATCATTTATAACTCTGCAGGTTTGTGAATTGCAGTGCCCATGTGCTCCATTTATCGACTGGCTTTTTTGGGAGCTGGCCGCAGAAGCGCGGGATTGCCTCAGGCCCTATTCTGGTTCCGGGTGGCAGGCTGAGCCTGTGGTTAATTCTTCTTCCTGATGGGAAAATAGAGTGACCTGTGCCTGTCCCAACACCTAGATCTAGTCTCTCATTGGTTGCCCCTCTTCCCATTCATCCTTAGGACAAATTGCAACCTGTATGGAACAGGAGGTTAAAGGTGCTGATTCTCCAAGTAGGGAGATTGCTAGTAAAGTAGCTGGAATGGCGAACCCGAGCACACGGAGTTGAGAAATGAGGTGCGTTTTAGAAACTTTCCCAATCTCACGGTGTTCCATCTTCTAGGTTTCTCATGCATGTTTTCGATGTAGGAAGATGCCCTTGAACCTGGAGATTGGGGACAAATGGGATGGGTACCACGCAGTATTACTTTAAAGGGTCTGCGTTTGCTCACCCAACCTCACCCAACCTTTCAGCCCCAAGAGTGTCCACCCTTATGTCTCATCCAGCTGTGGGTCTAGATATGGTCAATCCAGGTTGCGTCACAGCCCCTGAATGAATTTTGTAAGAATTTCTCTCTCTTTCACTGTCTTTGTTTCATGGGTTTTTAAAACTAATTTATTTTTATAATGGGGTTTAGCTGCTTTTCACGGCTGTGTTTATGCGGCTTTACACCCACTTGACTCACTTCCAGAGAGATATCAATACATAAGTTTTAAGATTCTCACTAGTCAGATATATTCTTGTGTGGTGAATAGGGGGTGTTGAGTCCAGTTCACTGAGCAAGGAGTAGGTCTTGTCTATTACATATTGGGTGTATGGAACGGTATCTGAGCTAATTTGAAACCCTTGTTTTATGCATCACCCCACGTCACCTTTCCCGTTAAGCAGCCATAGTGTGTTTTCTAAATGTGTGACTCTGTTCTGATTTGTAATTCAATTCAAGTGTAGCGGTTTTTACATTCCCTTTATAAGTGATAGCTTTTGATAAGTGTCTTTTTCTGTGTGACTTATTTCACTTAGAGTCATCGTACCTAAATCCACTCATCATGCTGCTACTAGCCTTATGACATTGATTTCATGGCTGAGTGATATTCCATTGTACATAAGGACCACAATTTCTTTATCCATTTTTCTCTTTCCTGGGATATTTAAGGTTTCCTGAAGTGGAGGTTCTTGTCAAGAGAGCAGCCCTAACCTTTGGTTGCCTGAGTCTTGCTGATTTTTAGTTTTCCCAATTTATACTCCCATGAGTGGAAGTGCCCTATGCTCCATAAACTGTGTTTTTTCGATGTTTCAGGCCACACCGTACACTTCTACAGAGTGGCTGTTGGCAATTTACATCCCGCCCATCAGCGTAGCAAGGCTCCCATTTCTCCATGTCCTGTCCTGCATTTGTGGTTTTTACACTTTTTTCAGCATGACCCTTTTGACCGATGGGAAGCGAGACTTCTTTGTAGCGCTGATTTGCCTTTCCAGGTTGCTTGGTTGGCCAAAAAGGGCGTATGCGTTTTTTCCTGAATATATTCAGGAAAAAACGCATACGCCCTTTTTGGCCAAGGGCATCATTTTCCACGTTTTGCCGTTTTTCATGTGCTTGAAAGGCGATTCGAATCTACCTCCTGAAATCTGTGTTTTGCAGTTCTGCCTTGCTTTCAAATCCTCTTCGTTGCCTTCCCTCAATATATTTGTGGACGAGAGTTATCATTTATAACTCTGCAGGCTTGTGAATTGCAGTGCCACTGAGCTCCATTTTTCAACTCGCTTTTTTGGGATCTGGCCACAAAAGCGCGGGATTGCTCAGGCCCTATTCTGGTTCCGGGTGGCAGGCTGAACCTGTGGTTATTTCTTCTTCCTGATGGGAAAATAGAGTGACCTGTGCCTGTCCCAACACCTAGATCTAGTCTCTCATTGGTTGCCCCTCTTCCCGTTCATCCTCAGGACAAATTGCAACCTATACGGAACTGGAGGTTAAAGGTGCTTATTCTCCAAGTAGGGAGACTGCTAGTAAATTAGCTGGAATGGCGTACCCGAGGACAAGGAGATGAGAAATGAGGTGCGTTTTAGAAACCTTTCAAAATCACATGCTGTACCATCTTCTAGGTTCCTCATGCAAGTTTTCAATGTAGGAAGATGCCCTTGAACCTGGAGATTTGGGACCCATGTGATGGGTACCATGCATTATTACTTTAAAGGGTCTGCGTTGGCTCACCCAACCTCACCAAACCTCTCAGCCCCAAGAGTGTCCACCCTTATGTCTCATCCAGCTGTGGGTCTAGATATGGTCAATCCAGGTTGGGTCACAGCCCCTGAATGAATTTTGTAAGAATTTCTCTCTCTTTCACTGTCTTTGTTTCATGCGTTTTTAAAACTAATTTATTTTTATAATGGGGTTTAGCTGCTTTTCACGGCTGTGTTTATGCGGATTTACACCCACTTGACTCACTTCCAGAGAGATATCAATACATAGGTTTTAAGATTCTCACTAGTCAGATATATTCTTGTGCGGTGAATAGGGGGTGTTGAGTCCAGTTCACTGAGCAAGGAGTAGGTCTTGTCTATTACATATTGGGTGTATGGTACGGTATCAGAGCTAATTTGAAACCCTTGTTTTATGCATCACCCCACGTCACCTTTCCCGTTAAGCAGCCATAGTGTGTTTTCTAAATGTGTGACTCTGTTCTGATTTGTAATTCAATTCAAGTGTAGCGGTTTTTACATTCCCTTTATAAGTGATAGCTTTTGATAAGTGTCTTTTTCTGTGTGACTTATTTCACTTAGAGTCATCGTACCTAAATCCACTCATCATGCTGCTACTAGCCTTATGACATTGATTTCATGGCTGAGTGATATTCCATTGTACATAAGGATCACAATTTCTTTATCCATTTTTCTCCTTCCTGGGATATTTAAGGTTTCGTGAAGTGGAGGTTCTTGTCAACAGAGCAGCCCTAAACTTTGGGGTGCCTGAGTCTTGCTGATTTTTAGTTTTCCCAATTTATACGCCCATGAGTGGAAGTGCCCTATGCTCCATAAACTTTGTCTTTTCGATGATTCAGGCCACACCGTACACTTCTCCAGAGTGGCTGTTGGCAATTTACATCCCTCCCATCAGCGTGGCAAGGCTCCCATTTCTCCAAGGCCTGTCCTGCATTTGTGGTTTTGACACTTTTTTCAGCATGGCCCTTTTGACCCATGGGAAGCGAGACTTCTTTGTAGCGCTGATTTGTCTTTCCAGGTTGCTTGGTTGGCCAAAAAGGGCGTATGCGTTTTTTCCTGAATATATTCAGGAAAAAACGCATACGCCCTTTTTGGCCAAGGGCATCATTTTCCACGTTTTGCCGCTTTTCATGTGCTTGAAAGACGATTCGAATCTACCTCCTGAAACCTGTTTCATGCAACTCTGCCTTGCTTTCAAATCCTCTTCGTTGCCTTCCCTCACTATATTTGTGGACGAGAGTTATCATTTATAACTCTGCAGGTTTGTGAATTGCAGTGCCCATGTGCTCCATTTTTCAACTGGCTTTTTTCGGAGCTGGCCGCAGAAGCGCGGGATTGCCTCAGGCACTAATCTGGTTCCCGGCGGCAGGCTGAGCCTGTGCTTAATTCTTCTTCCTGATGGGAAAATAGAGTGACCTGTGCCTGTCCCAACACCTACATCTAGTCTCTCATTGGTTGCCCCTCTTCCCGTTCATCCTCAGGACAAATTGCAACCTGTACAGAACAGGAGGTTAAAGGTGCTGATTCTCCAAGTAGGGAGATTGCTAGTAAAGTAGCTGGAATGGCGAACCCGAGAACAAGGAAATGAGAAATGAGGTGCGTTTCAGAAACCTTTCCCGATCAGACGGTGTACCATCTTCTAGGTTTCCCATGCGTGTTTTCGATGTAGGAAGATGCCCTTGAACCTGGAGATTTGGGACCCATGGGATGGGTACCACGCAGTATTACTTTAAAGGGTCTACGTTTGCTCACCCAACCTCACCAAACCTCTCAGCCCCAAGAGTGTCCACCCTTAGGTCTCATCCAACTGTGGGTCTAGATATGTTCAACCCAGGTTGCGTCACAGCCCCTGAAGGAATTGTGTAAGAATGTCTCTCTCTTTCACTGTCTTTGTTTTACGGGTTTTTAGAAGTAATTTATTTTTATAATGGAGTTTAGCTGCTTTTCACGGCTGTGTTTATGCGGCTTTACACACACTTGACTCACTTCCAGAGAGATATCAATACATAGGTTTTAATATTCTCACTAGTCAGATATATTCTTGTGCGGTGAATAGGGGGTGTTGAGTCCAGTTCACTGAGCAAGGAGTAGGTCTTTTCTATTACTTATTGGGTGTATGGAACGGTATCTGAGCTAATTTGAAACCCTTGTTTTATGCATCACCGCACATCACCTTTCCCGTTAAGCAGCCATAGTGTGTTTTCTAAATGTGTGACTCTGTTCTGATTTGTAATTCAATTCAAGTGTAGCGGTTTTTACATTCCCTTTATAAGTGATAGCTTTTGATAAGTGTCTTTTTCTGTGTGACTTATTTCACTTAGAGTCATCGTACCTAAATCCACTCATCATGCTGCTACTAGCCTTATGACATTGATTTCATGGCTGAGTGATATTCCATTGTACATAAGGACCACAATTTCTTTATCCATTTTTCTCTTTCCTGGGATATTTAAGGTTTCCTGAAGTGGAGGTTCTTGTCAAGAGAGCAGCCCTAACCTTTGGTTGCCTGAGTCTTGCTGATTTTTAGTTTTCCCAATTTATACTCCCATGAGTGGAAGTGCCCTATGCTCCATAAACTGTGTTTTTTCGATGTTTCAGGCCACACCGTACACTTCTCCAGAGTGGCTGTTGGCAATTTACATCCCGCCCATCAGCGTAGCAAGGCTCCCATTTCTCCATGTCCTGTCCTGCATTTGTGGTTTTTACACTTTTTTCAGCATGACCCTTTTGACCGATGGGAAGCGAGACTTCTTTGTAGCGCTGATTTGCCTTTCCAGGTTGCTTGGTTGGCCAAAAAGGGCGTATGCGTTTTTTCCTGAATATATTCAGGAAAAAACGCATACGCCCTTTTTGTCCAAGGGCATCATTTTCCACGTTTTGCCGCTTTTCATGTGCTTGAAAGGCGATTCGAATCTACCTCCTGAAATCTGTGTTTTGCAGTTCTGCCTTGCTTTCAAATCCTCTTCGTTGCCTTCCCTCAATATATTTGTGGACGAGAGTTATCATTTATAACTCTGCAGGCTTGTGAATTGC
This sequence comes from Eschrichtius robustus, assembly GCF_028021215.1. Lineage (NCBI taxonomy): Eukaryota > Metazoa > Chordata > Mammalia > Artiodactyla > Eschrichtiidae > Eschrichtius > Eschrichtius robustus. The sequence goes on from NW_027175225.1 coordinate 196,926, forward strand.
AGTGCCACTGAGCTCCATTTTTCAACTCGCTTTTTTGGGATCTGGCCACAAAAACGCGGGATTGCTCAGGCCCTATTCTGGTTCCGGGTGGCAGGCTGAACCTGTGGTTATTTCTTCTTCCTGATGGGAAAATAGAGTGACCTGTGCCTGTCCCAACACCTAGATCTAGTCTCTCATTGGTTGCCCCTCTTCCCGTTCATCCTCAGGACAAATTGCAACCTATACGGAACTGGAGGTTAAAGGTGCTGATTCTCCAAGTAGGGAGATTGCTAGTAAATTAGCTGGAATGGCGTACCCGAGGACAAGGAGATGAGAAATGAGGTGCGTTTTAGAAACCTTTCAAAATCACATGCTGTACCATCTTCTAGGTTCCTCATGCAAGTTTTCAATGTAGGAAGATGCCCTTGAACCTGGAGATTTGGGACCCATGTGATGGGTACCATGCATTATTACTTTAAAGGGTCTGCGTTGGCTCACCCAACCTCACCAAACCTCTCAGCCCCAAGAGTGTCCACCCTTATGTCTCATCCAGCTGTGGGTCTAGATATGGTCAATCCAGGTTGGGTCACAGCCCCTGAATGAATTTTGTAAGAATTTCTCTCTCTTTCACTGTCTTTGTTTCATGCGTTTTTAAAACTAATTTATTTTTATAATGGGGTTTAGCTGCTTTTCACGGCTGTGTTTATGCGGATTTACACCCACTTGACTCACTTCCAGAGAGATATCAATACATAGGTTTTAAGATTCTCACTAGTCAGATATATTCTTGTGCGGTGAATAGAGGGTGTTGAGTCCAGTTCACTGAGCAAGGAGTAGGTCTTGTCTATTACATATTGGGTGTATGGTACGGTATCAGAGCTAATTTGAAACCCTTGTTTTATGCATCACCCCACCTCACCTTTCCCGTTAAGAAGCCATAGTGTGTTTTCAAAATGGGTGACTCTGTTCTGATTTGTAATTCAGTTCAAGTGTAGTGGTTTTTACATTCCCTCTATAAGTGATAGCTTGTGATATGTGTCTTTTTCTGTGTGACTTATTTCACTTAGAGTCGTCGTAACTAAAACCAATCATCATGCTGCTAATAGCCTTATGACATTGATTTCTTGGCTGAGTGATATTCCATTGTACATAAGGACCACAACTTCTTTATCCATTTTTCTCTTTCCTGGGATATTTAAGGTGTCATGAAGTGGAGGTTCTTGTCAACAGAGCAGCCCTAAACTTTGGGGTGCCTGTGTCTTGCTGATTTTAGTTTTCCCAATTTATACGCCCATGAGTGGAAGTGCCCTATGCTCCCTAAGCTTTGTTTTTTCGATGTTTCAGGACACACCGTACACTTCTCCAGAGTGGCTGTTGGCAATTTACATCCCGCCCATCAGCGTAGCAAGGCTCCTATTTCTCCATGGCCTGTCCTGCATTTGTGGTTTTGACACTTTTTTCAGCATGGCCCTTTGGACCGATGGGAAGCGAGACTTCTTTGTAGCGCTGATTTGCCTTTCCAGGTTGCTTGGTTGGCCAAAAAGGGCGTATGCGTTTTTTCCTGAATATATTCAGGAAAAAACGCATACGCCCTTTTTGGCCAAGGGCATCATTGTCCACGTTTTGCCGCTTTTCATGTGCTTTAAAGGCGATTCGAATCTACCTCCTGAAACCTGTTTCCTGCAACTCTGCCTTGCTTTCAAATCCTCTTCGTTGCCTTCCCTCAATATATTTGTGGAAGAGAGTTATCATTTATAACTCTGCAGGTTTGTGAATTGCAGTGCCCATGTGATCCATTTATCAACTGGCTTTTTTGGGAGCTGGCCGCAGAAGCCTGGGATTGCCTCAGGCCCTATTCTGGTTCCGGGTGGCAGGCTGAGCCTGTGGTTAATTCTTCTTCCTGATGGGAAAATAGAGTGACCTGTGCCTGTCCCAACACCTAGATCTAGTCTCTCATTGGTTGCCCCTCTTCCCATTCATCCTTAGGACAAATTGCAACCTGTATGGAACAGGAGGTTAAAGGTGCTGATTCTCCAAGTAGGGAGATTGCTAGTAAAGTAGCTGGAATGGCGAACCCGAGCACACGGAGTTGAGAAATGAGGTGCGTTTTAGAAACTTTCCCAATCTCACGGTGTTCCATCTTCTAGGTTTCTCATGCATTTTTTCGATGTAGGAAGATGCCCTTGAACCTGGAGATTGGGGACAAATGGGATGGGTACCACGCAGTATTACTTTAAAGGGTCTGCGTTTGCTCACCCAACCTCACCCAACCTTTCAGCCCCAAGAGTGTCCACCCTTATGTCTCATCCAGCTGTGGGTCTAGATATGGTCAATCCAGGTTGCGTCACAGCCCCTGAATGAATTTTGTAAGAATTTCTCTCTCTTTCACTGTCTTTGTTTCATGGGTTTTTAAAACTAATTTATTTTTATAATGGGGTTTAGCTGCTTTTCACGGCTGTGTTTATGCGGCTTTACACCCACTTGACTCACTTCCAGAGAGATATCAATACATAAGTTTTAAGATTCTCACTAGTCAGATATATTCTTGTGTGGTGAATAGGGGGTGTTGAGTCCAGTTCACTGAGCAAGGAGTAGGTCTTGTCTATTACATATTGGGTGTATGGAACGGTATCTGAGCGAATTTGAAACCCTTGTTTTATGCATCACCCCACCTCACCTTGCCCGTTAAGCAGCCATAGTGTGTTTTCAAAATGGGTGACTCTGTTCTGATTTGTAATTCAGTTCAAGTGTAGCGGTTTTTACATTCCCTCTATAAGTGATAGCTTTTGATATGTGTCTTTTTCTGTGTGACTTATTTCACTTAGAGTCGTCGTACCTAAAACCAATCATCATGCTGCTACTAGCCTTATGACATTGATTTCATGGCTGAGTGATATTCCATTGTACATAAGGACCACAACTTCTTTATCCATTTTTCTCTTTCCTGGGATATTTAAGGTGTCATGAAGTGGAGGTTCTTGTCAACAGAGCAGCCCTAAACTTTGGGGTGCCTGTGTCTTGCTGATTTTAGTTTTCCCAATTTATACGCCCATGAGTGGAAGTGCCCTATGCTCACTAAGCTTTGTTTTTTCGATGTTTCAGGACACACCGTACACTTCTCCAGAGTGGTTGTTGGCAATTTACATCCCGCCCATCAGCGTAGCAAGGCTCCTATTTCTCCATGGCCTGTCCTGCATTTGTGGTTTTGACACTTTTTTCAGCATGGCCTTTTGGACCGATGGGAAGCGAGACTTCTTTGTAGCGCTGATTTGCCTTTCCAGGTTGCTTGGTTGGCCAAAAAGGGCGTATGCGTTTTTTCCTGAATATATTCAGGAAAAAACGCATACGCCCTTTTTGTCCAAGGGCATCATTGTCGACGTTTTGCCGCTTTTCATGTGCTTTAAAGGCGATTCGAATCTACCTCCTGAAACCTGTTTCCTGTAACTCTGCCTTGCTTTCAAATCCTCTTCGTTGCCTTCCCTCAATATATTTGTGGACGAGAGTTATCATTTATAACTCTGCAGGTTTGTGAATTGCAGTGCCCATGTGCTCCATTTATCAACTGGCTTTTTTGGGAGCTGGCCACAGAAGCGCGGGATTGCCTCAGGCCCTATTCTGGTTCCCGGCGGCAGGCTGAGCCTGTGGTTAATTCTTCTTCCTGATGGGAAAATAGAGTGACCTGTGCCTGTCCCAACACCTAGATCTAGTCTCTCATTGGTTGCCCCTCTTCCCATTCATCCTTAGGACAAATTGCAACCTGTATGGAACAGGAGGTTAAAGGTGCTGATTTTCCAAGTAGGGAGATTGCTAGTAAAGTAGCTGGAATGGCGAACCCGAGCACACGGAGTTGAGAAATGAGGTGCGTTTTAGAAACTTTCCCAATCTCATGGTGTACCATCTTCTAGGTTTCTCATGCATGTTTTCGATGTAGGAAGATGCCCTTGAACCTGGAGATTGGGGACAAATGGGATGGGTACCACGCAGTATTACTTTAAAGGGTCTGCGTTTGCTCACCCAACCTCACCCAAACTTTCAGCCCCAAGAGTGTCCACCCTTATGTCTCATCCAGCTGTGGGTCTAGATATGGTCAATCCAGGTTGCGTCACAGCCCCTGAATGAATTTTGTAAGAATTTCTCTGTCTTTCACTGTCTTTGTTTCATGGGTTTTTAAAACTAATTTATTTTTATAATGGGGTTTAGCTGCTTTTCACAGCTGTGTTTTTGCGGCTTTACACCCACTTGACTCACTTCCAGAGAGATATCAATACATAAGTTTTAAGATTCTCACTAGTCAGATATATTCTTGTGCGGTGAATAGGGGGTGTTGAGTCCAGTTCACTGAGCAAGGAGTAGGTCTTTTCTATTACATATTGGGTGTATGGAACGGTATCTGAGCTAATTTGAAACCCTTGTTGTATGCATCACCCCACGTCACCTTTCCCGTTAAGCAGCCATAGTGTGTTTTAAATGTGTGACTATGTTCTAATTTGTAATTCAATTCAAGTGTAGCGGTTTTTACATTCCCTCTATAAGTGATAGCTTTTGATAAGTGTCTTTTTCTGTGTGACTTATTTTCCTTAGAATCGTCGTACCTAAGTCCACGCATCTTGCGTCTACTGGCCTTATGACATTGATTTCATGGCAGAGTGATATTCCATTGTACATAAGAACCACAACTTCTTTATCCATTTTTCTCTTTCCTGGGATATTTAAGGTGTCATGAAGTGGAGGTTCTTGTCAACAGAGTAGCCCTAAACTTTGGGGTGCCTGTGTCTTGCTGATTTTTATTTTTCCCAATTTATACGCCCATGAGTGGAAGTGTCCTATGCTACCTAAGCTGTGTTTTTTCGATGTTTCAGGACACACCGTACACTTCTCCAGAGTGGCTGTTGGCAATTTACATCCTGCCCATCAGAGTAGCAAGGCTGCCATTTCTCCATGGCCTGTCCTGCATTTGTGGTTTTGACACATTTTTCAGCATTGCCCTTTTGACCAATGGGAAGCGAGACTTCTTTGTATTGCTGATTTGCCTTTCCAGGTTGCTTGGTTGGCAAAAAAGGGCGTATGCGTTTTTTCCTGAATATATTCAGGAAAAATCGCATACGCCCTTTTTGGCCAAGGGCATCATTGTCAACGTTTTGCCCCTTTTCTTGAGCTTTAAAGGCGATTCGAATCTACCTCCTGAAATCTGTTTCCTGCAATACTGCCTTGCTTTCAAATCCTCTTCGTTGCTTTCCCTCAATATATTTGTGGACGAGAGTTATCATTTATAACTCCGCAGGTTTGTGAATTGCAGTGCCCTTGAGCTCCATTTTTCAACTCGCTTTTTTGGTAGCTGGCCGCAAGCGCGGGATTGCCTCAGGCCCTATTCTGGTTCCGGGCGGCAGGCTGAGCCTGTGGTTAATTCTTCTTCCTGATGGGAAAATAGAGTGACCTGTGCCTGTCCCAACACCTAGATCTAGTCTCTCATTGGTTGCTCCTCTTCCCGTTCATCCTCAGGACAAATTGCAACCTGTACAGAACAGGAGGTTAAAGGTGCTGATTCTCCAAAAAGGGAGATTGCTAGTAAAGTAGCTGGAATGGCGAACCCGAGCACAAGGAGGTGAGAAATGAGGTGCGTTTTAGAAACCTTTCCCGATCACACGGTGTACCAACTTCTGGGTTTCTCATGCATGTTTTCGATGCAGGAAGATGCCCTTGAACCTGGAGATTTGGGACCCATGGGATGGGTACCACGCAGTATTACTTTAAAGGGTCTGCGTTTGCTCACCCAACCTCACCCAACCTTTCAGCCCCAAGAGTGTCCACCCTTATGTCTCATCCAGCTGTGGGTCTAGATATGGTCAATCCAGGTTGCGTCACAGCCCCTGAATGAATTTTGTAAGAATTTCTCTCTCTTTCACTGTCTTTGTTTCATGGGTTTTTAAAACTAATTTATTTTTATAATGGGGTTTAGCTGCTTTTCACGGCTGTGTTTATGCGGCTTTACACCCACTTGACTCACTTCCAGAGAGATATCAATACATAAGTTTTAAGATTCTCACTAGTCAGATATATTCTTGTGTGGTGAATAGGGGGTGTTGAGTCCAGTTCACTGAGCAAGGAGTAGGTCTTGTCTATTACATATTGGGTGTATGGAACGGTATCTGAGCTAATTTGAAACCCTTGTTTTATGCATCACCCCACGTCACCTTTCCCGTTAAGCAGCCATAGTGTGTTTTCTAAATGTGTGACTCTGTTGTGATTTGTAATTCAGTTCAATTGTAGCGGTTTTTACATTCCCTTTATAAGTGATAGCTTTTGATAAGTGTATTTTTCTGTGTGACTTATTTCACGTAGAGTCGTCGTACCTAAATCCACTCATCATGCTGCTACTAGCCTTATGACATTGATTTCATGGCTGAGTGATATTCCATTGTACATAAGGATCACAATTTCTTTATCCATTTTTCTCCTTCCTGGGATATTTAAGGTTTCGTGAAGTGGAGGTTCTTGTCAACAGAGCAGCCCTAAACTTTGGGGTGCCTGAGTCTTGCTGATTTTTAGTTTTCCCAATTTATACGCCCATGAGTGGAAGTGCCCTATGCTCCATAAACTTTGTCTTTTCGATGTTTCAGGCCACACCGTACACTTCTCCAGAGTGGCTGTTGGCAATTTACATCCCTCCCATCAGCGTGGCAAGGCTCCCATTTCTCCAAGGCCTCTCCTGCATTTGTGGTTTTGACACTTTTTTCAGCATGGCCCTTTTGACCCATGGGAAGCGAGACTTCTTTGTAGCGCTGATTTGCCTTTCCAGGTTGCTTGGTTGGCCAAAAAGGGCGTATGCGGTTTTTCCTGAATATATTCAGGAGAAAACGCATACGCCCTTTTTGGCCAAGGGCATCATTTTCCACGTTTTGCCGCTTTTCATGTGCTTGAAAGGCGATTCGAATCTACCTCCTGAAACCTGTTTCATGCAACTCTGCCTTGCTTTCAAATCCTCTTCGTTGCCTTCCCTCACTATATTTGTGGACGAGAGTTATCATTTATAACTCTGCAGGTTTGTGAATTGCAGTGCCCATGTGCTCCATTTTTCAACTGGCTTTTTTCGGAGCTGGCCGCAGAAGCGCGGGATTGCCTCAGGCACTAATCTGGTTCCCGGCGGCAGGCTGAGCCTGTGCTTAATTCTTCTTCCTGATGGGAAAATAGAGTGACCTGTGCCTGTCCCAACACCTACATCTAGTCTCTCATTGGTTGCCCCTCTTCCCGTTCATCCTCAGGACAAATTGCAACCTGTACAGAACAGGAGGTTAAAGGTGCTGATTCTCCAAGTAGGGAGATTGCTAGTAAAGTAGCTGGAATGGCGAACCCGAGAACAAGGAAATGAGAAATGAGGTGCGTTTCAGAAACCTTTCCCGATCAGACGGTGTACCATCTTCTAGGTTTCCCATGCGTGTTTTCGATGTAGGAAGATGCCCTTGAACCTGGAGATTTGGGACCCATGGGATGGGTACCACGCAGTATTACTTTAAAGGGTCTACGTTTGCTCACCCAACCTCACCAAACCTCTCAGCCCCAAGAGTGTCCACCCTTAGGTCTCATCCAACTGTGGGTCTAGATATGTTCAACCCAGGTTGCGTCACAGCCCCTGAAGGAATTGTGTAAGAATGTCTCTCTCTTTCACTGTCGTTGTTTTACGGGTTTTTAGAAGTAATTTATTTTTATAATGGAGTTTAGCTGCTTTTCACGGCTGTGTTTATGCGGCTTTACACACACTTGACTCACTTCCAGAGAGATATCAATACATAGGTTTTAAGATTCTCACTAGTCAGATATATTCTTGTGCGGTGAATAGAGGGTGTTGAGTCCAGTTCACTGAGCAAGGAGTAGGTCTTGTCTATTACATATTGGGTGTATGGTACGGTATCAGAGCTAATTTGAAACCCTTGTTTTATGCATCACCCCACCTCACCTTTCCCGTTAAGAAGCCATAGTGTGTTTTCAAAATGGGTGACTCTGTTCTGATTTGTAATTCAGTTCAAGTGTAGCGGTTTTTACATTCCCTCTATAAGTGATAGCTTGTGATATGTGTCTTTTTCTGTGTGACTTATTTCACTTAGAGTCGTCGTAACTAAAACCAATCATCATGCTGCTACTAGCCTTATGACATTGATTTCATGGCTGAGTGATATTCCATTGTACATAAGGACCACAATTTCTTTATCCATTTTTCTCCTTCCTGGGATATTTAAGGTGTCATGAAGTGGAGGTTCTTGTCAACAGAGCAGCCCTAAACTTTGGGGTGCCTGTGTCTTGCTGATTTTAGTTTTCCCAATTTATACGCCCATGAGTGGAAGTGCCCTATGCTCCCTAAGCTTTGTTTTTTCGATGTTTCAGGACACACCGTACACTTCTCCAGAGTGGCTGTTGGCAATTTACATCCCGCCCATCAGCGTAGCAAGGCTCCTATTTCTCCATGGCCTGTCCTGCATTTGCGGTTTTGACACATTTTTCAGCATGGCCCTTTGGACCGATGGGAAGCGAGACTTCTTTGTAGCGCTGATTTGCCTTTCCAGGTTGCTTGGTTGGCCAAAAAGGGCGTATGCGTTTTTTCCTGAATATATTCAGTAAAAAACGCATACGCCCTTTTTGGCCAAGGGCATCATTGTCGACGTTTTGCCGCTTTTCATGTGCTTTAAAGGCGATTCGAATCTACCTCCTGAAACCTGTTTCCTGCAACTCTGCCTTGCTTTCAAATCCTCTTCGTTGCCTTCCCTCAATATATTTGTGGACGAGAGTTATCATTTATAACTCTGCAGGTTTGTGAATTGCAGTGCCCATGTGCTCCATTTATCGACTGGCTTTTTTGGGAGCTGGCCGCAGAAGCGCGGGATTGCCTCAGGCCCTATTCTGGTTCCGGGTGGCAGGCTGAGCCTGTGGTTAATTCTTCTTCCTGATGGGAAAATAGAGTGACCTGTGCCTGTCCCAACACCTAGATCTAGTCTCTCATTGGTTGCCCCTCTTCCCATTCATCCTTAGGACAAATTGCAACCTGTATGGAACAGGAGGTTAAAGGTGCTGATTCTCCAAGTAGGGAGATTGCTAGTAAAGTAGCTGGAATGGCGAACCCGAGCACACGGAGTTGAGAAATGAGGTGCGTTTTAGAAACTTTCCCAATCTCACGGTGTTCCATCTTCTAGGTTTCTCATGCATGTTTTCGATGTAGGAAGATGCCCTTGAACCTGGAGATTGGGGACAAATGGGATGGGTACCACGCAGTATTACTTTAAAGGGTCTGCGTTTGCTCACCCAACCTCACCCAACCTTTCAGCCCCAAGAGTGTCCACCCTTATGTCTCATCCAGCTGTGGGTCTAGATATGGTCAATCCAGGTTGCGTCACAGCCCCTGAATGAATTTTGTAAGAATTTCTCTCTCTTTCACTGTCTTTGTTTCATGGGTTTTTAAAACTAATTTATTTTTATAATGGGGTTTAGCTGCTTTTCACGGCTGTGTTTATGCGGCTTTACACCCACTTGACTCACTTCCAGAGAGATATCAATACATAAGTTTTAAGATTCTCACTAGTCAGATATATTCTTGTGTGGTGAATAGGGGGTGTTGAGTCCAGTTCACTGAGCAAGGAGTAGGTCTTGTCTATTACATATTGGGTGTATGGAACGGTATCTGAGCTAATTTGAAACCCTTGTTTTATGCATCACCCCACGTCACCTTTCCCGTTAAGCAGCCATAGTGTGTTTTCTAAATGTGTGACTCTGTTGTGATTTGTAATTCAGTTCAATTGTAGCGGTTTTTACATTCCCTTTATAAGTGATAGCTTTTGATAAGTGTATTTTTCTGTGTGACTTATTTCACTTAGAGTCGTCGTACCTAAATCCACTCATCATGCTGCTACTAGCCTTATGACATTGATTTCATGGCTGAGTGATATTCCATTGTACATAAGGATCACAATTTCTTTATCCATTTTTCTCCTTCCTGGGATATTTAAGGTTTCGTGAAGTGGAGGTTCTTGTCAACAGAGCAGCCCTAAACTTTGGGGTGCCTGAGTCTTGCTGATTTTTAGTTTTCCCAATTTATACGCCCATGAGTGGAAGTGCCCTATGCTCCATAAACTTTGTCTTTTCGATGTTTCAGGCCACACCGTACACTTCTCCAGAGTGGCTGTTGGCAATTTACATCCCTCCCATCAGCGTGGCAAGGCTCCCATTTCTCCAAGCCCTGTCCTGCATTTGTGGTTTTGACACTTTTTTCAGCATGGCCCTTTTGACCCATGGGAAGCGAGACTTCTTTGTAGCGCTGATTTGCCTTTCCAGGTTGCTTGGTTGGCCAAAAAGGGCGTATGCGTTTTTTCCTGAATATATTCAGGAAAAAACGCATACGCCCTTTTTGGCCAAGGGCATCATTTTCCACGTTTTGCCGCTTTTCATGTGCTTGAAAGGCGATTCGAATCTACCTCCTGAAACCTGTTTCATGCAACTCTGCCTTGCTTTCAAATCCTCTTCGTTGCCTTCCCTCACTATATTTGTGGACGAGAGTTATCATTTATAACTCTGCAGGTTTGTGAATTGCAGTGCCCATGTGCTCCATTTTTCAACTGGCTTTTTTCGGAGCTGGCCGCAGAAGCGCGGGATTGCCTCAGGCACTAATCTGGTTCCCGGCGGCAGGCTGAGCCTGTGCTTAATTCTTCTTCCTGATGGGAAAATAGAGTGACCTGTGCCTGTCCCAACACCTACATCTAGTCTCTCATTGGTTGCCCCTCTTCCCGTTCATCCTCAGGACAAATTGCAACCTGTACAGAACAGGAGGTTAAAGGTGCTGATTCTCCAAGTAGGGAGATTGCTAGCAAAGTAGCTGGAATGGCGAACCCGAGAACAAGGAAATGAGAAATGAGGTGCGTTTCAGAAACCTTTCCCGATCAGACGGTGTACCATCTTCTAGGTTTCCCATGCGTGTTTTCGATGTAGGAAGATGCCCTTGAACCTGGAGATTTGGGACCCATGGGATGGGTACCACGCAGTATTACTTTAAAGGGTCTACGTTTGCTCACCCAACCTCACCAAACCTCTCAGCCCCAAGAGTGTCCACCCTTAGGTCTCATCCAACTGTGGGTCTAGATATGTTCAACCCAGGTTGCGTCACAGCCCCTGAAGGAATTGTGTAAGAATGTCTCTCTCTTTCACTGTCTTTGTTTTACGGGTTTTTAGAAGTAATTTATTTTTATAATGGAGTTTAGCTGCTTTTCACGGCTGTGTTTATGCGGCTTTACACACACTTGACTCACTTCCAGAGAGATATCAATACATAGGTTTTAAGATTCTCACTAGTCAGATATATTCTTGTGCGGTGAATAGGGGGTGTTGAGTCCAGTTCACTGAGCAAGGAGTAGGTCTTTTCTATTACTTATTGGGTGTATGGAACGGTATCTGAGCTAATTTGAAACCCTTGTTTTATGCATCACCACACATCACCTTTCCCGTTAAGCAGCCATAGTGTGTTTTCTAAATGTGTGACTCTGTTCTGATTTGTAATTCAGTTCAAGTGTAGCGGTTTTTACATTCCCTCTATAAGTGATAGCTTTTGATATGTGTCTTTTTCTGTGTGACTTATTTCACTTAGAGTCGTCGTACCTAAAACCAATCATCATGCTGCTACTAGCCTTATGACATTGATTTCATGGCTGAGTGATATTCCATTGTACATAAGGACCACAACTTCTTTATCCATTTTTCTCTTTCCTGGGATATTTAAGGTGTCATGAAGTGGAGGTTCTTGTCAACAGAGCAGCCCTAAACTTTGGGGTGCCTGTGTCTTGCTGATTTTAGTTTTCCCAATTTATACGCCCATGAGTGGAAGTGCCCTATGCTCCCTAAGCTTTGTTTTTTCGATGTTTCAGGACACACCGTACACTTCTCCAGAGTGGCTGTTGGCAATTTACATCCCGCCCATCAGCGTAGCAAGGCTCCTATTTCTCCATGGCCTGTCCTGCATTTGTGGTTTTGACACTTTTTTCAGCATGGCCCTTTGGACCGATGGGAAGCGAGACTTCTTTGTAGCGCTGATTTGCCTTTCCAGGTTGCTTGGTTGGCCAAAAAGGGCGTATGCGTTTTTTCCTGAATATATTCAGGAAAAAACGCATACGCCCTTTTTGGCCAAGGGCATCATTGTCGACGTTTTGCCGCTTTTCATGTGCTTTAAAGGCGATTCGAATCTACCTCCTGAAACCTGTTTCCTGCAACTCTGCCTTGCTTTCAAATCCTCTTCGTTGCCTTCCCTCAATATATTTGTGGACGAGAGTTATCATTTATAACTCTGCAGGTTTGTGAATTGCAGTGCCCATGTGCTCCATTTATCGACTGGCTTTTTTGGGAGCTGGCCGCAGAAGCGCGGGATTGCCTCAGGCCCTATTCTGGTTCCGGGTGGCAGGCTGAGCCTGTGGTTAATTCTTCTTCCTGATGGGAAAATAGAGTGACCTGTGCCTGTCCCAACACCTAGATCTAGTCTCTCATTGGTTGCCCCTCTTCCCATTCATCCTTAGGACAAATTGCAACCTGTATGGAACAGGAGGTTAAAGGTGCTGATTCTCCAAGTAGGGAGATTGCTAGTAAAGTAGCTGGAATGGCGAACCCGAGCACACGGAGTTGAGAAATGAGGTGCGTTTTAGAAACTTTCCCAATCTCACGGTGTTCCATCTTCTAGGTTTCTCATGCATGTTTTCGATGTAGGAAGATGCCCTTGAACCTGGAGATTGGGGACAAATGGGATGGGTACCACGCAGTATTACTTTAAAGGGTCTGCGTTTGCTCACCCAACCTCACCCAACCTTTCAGCCCCAAGAGTGTCCACCCTTATGTCTCATCCAGCTGTGGGTCTAGATATGGTCAATCCAGGTTGCGTCACAGCCCCTGAATGAATTTTGTAAGAATTTCTCTCTCTTTCACTGTCTTTGTTTCATGGGTTTTTAAAACTAATTTATTTTTATAATGGGGTTTAGCTGCTTTTCACGGCTGTGTTTATGCGGCTTTACACCCACTTGACTCACTTCCAGAGAGATATCAATACATAAGTTTTAAGATTCTCACTAGTCAGATATATTCTTGTGTGGTGAATAGGGGGTGTTGAGTCCAGTTCACTGAGCAAGGAGTAGGTCTTGTCTATTACATATTGGGTGTATGGAACGGTATCTGAGCTAATTTGAAACCCTTGTTTTATGCATCACCCCACGTCACCTTTCCCGTTAAGCAGCCATAGTGTGTTTTCTAAATGTGTGACTCTGTTCTGATTTGTAATTCAATTCAAGTGTAGCGGTTTTTACATTCCCTTTATAAGTGATAGCTTTTGATAAGTGTCTTTTTCTGTGTGACTTATTTCACTTAGAGTCATCGTACCTAAATCCACTCATCATGCTGCTACTAGCCTTATGACATTGATTTCATGGCTGAGTGATATTCCATTGTACATAAGGACCACAATTTCTTTATCCATTTTTCTCTTTCCTGGGATATTTAAGGTTTCCTGAAGTGGAGGTTCTTGTCAAGAGAGCAGCCCTAACCTTTGGTTGCCTGAGTCTTGCTGATTTTTAGTTTTCCCAATTTATACTCCCATGAGTGGAAGTGCCCTATGCTCCATAAACTGTGTTTTTTCGATGTTTCAGGCCACACCGTACACTTCTACAGAGTGGCTGTTGGCAATTTACATCCCGCCCATCAGCGTAGCAAGGCTCCCATTTCTCCATGTCCTGTCCTGCATTTGTGGTTTTTACACTTTTTTCAGCATGACCCTTTTGACCGATGGGAAGCGAGACTTCTTTGTAGCGCTGATTTGCCTTTCCAGGTTGCTTGGTTGGCCAAAAAGGGCGTATGCGTTTTTTCCTGAATATATTCAGGAAAAAACGCATACGCCCTTTTTGGCCAAGGGCATCATTTTCCACGTTTTGCCGTTTTTCATGTGCTTGAAAGGCGATTCGAATCTACCTCCTGAAATCTGTGTTTTGCAGTTCTGCCTTGCTTTCAAATCCTCTTCGTTGCCTTCCCTCAATATATTTGTGGACGAGAGTTATCATTTATAACTCTGCAGGCTTGTGAATTGCAGTGCCACTGAGCTCCATTTTTCAACTCGCTTTTTTGGGATCTGGCCACAAAAGCGCGGGATTGCTCAGGCCCTATTCTGGTTCCGGGTGGCAGGCTGAACCTGTGGTTATTTCTTCTTCCTGATGGGAAAATAGAGTGACCTGTGCCTGTCCCAACACCTAGATCTAGTCTCTCATTGGTTGCCCCTCTTCCCGTTCATCCTCAGGACAAATTGCAACCTATACGGAACTGGAGGTTAAAGGTGCTTATTCTCCAAGTAGGGAGACTGCTAGTAAATTAGCTGGAATGGCGTACCCGAGGACAAGGAGATGAGAAATGAGGTGCGTTTTAGAAACCTTTCAAAATCACATGCTGTACCATCTTCTAGGTTCCTCATGCAAGTTTTCAATGTAGGAAGATGCCCTTGAACCTGGAGATTTGGGACCCATGTGATGGGTACCATGCATTATTACTTTAAAGGGTCTGCGTTGGCTCACCCAACCTCACCAAACCTCTCAGCCCCAAGAGTGTCCACCCTTATGTCTCATCCAGCTGTGGGTCTAGATATGGTCAATCCAGGTTGGGTCACAGCCCCTGAATGAATTTTGTAAGAATTTCTCTCTCTTTCACTGTCTTTGTTTCATGCGTTTTTAAAACTAATTTATTTTTATAATGGGGTTTAGCTGCTTTTCACGGCTGTGTTTATGCGGATTTACACCCACTTGACTCACTTCCAGAGAGATATCAATACATAGGTTTTAAGATTCTCACTAGTCAGATATATTCTTGTGCGGTGAATAGAGGGTGTTGAGTCCAGTTCACTGAGCAAGGAGTAGGTCTTGTCTATTACATATTGGGTGTATGGTACGGTATCAGAGCTAATTTGAAACCCTTGTTTTATGCATCACCCCACGTCACCTTTCCCGTTAAGCAGCCATAGTGTGTTTTCTAAATGTGTGACTCTGTTCTGATTTGTAATTCAATTCAAGTGTAGCGGTTTTTACATTCCCTTTATAAGTGATAGCTTTTGATAAGTGTCTTTTTCTGTGTGACTTATTTCACTTAGAGTCATCGTACCTAAATCCACTCATCATGCTGCTACTAGCCTTATGACATTGATTTCATGGCTGAGTGATATTCCATTGTACATAAGGATCACAATTTCTTTATCCATTTTTCTCCTTCCTGGGATATTTAAGGTTTCGTGAAGTGGAGGTTCTTGTCAACAGAGCAGCCCTAAACTTTGGGGTGCCTGAGTCTTGCTGATTTTTAGTTTTCCCAATTTATACGCCCATGAGTGGAAGTGCCCTATGCTCCATAAACTTTGTCTTTTCGATGATTCAGGCCACACCGTACACTTCTCCAGAGTGGCTGTTGGCAATTTACATCCCTCCCATCAGCGTGGCAAGGCTCCCATTTCTCCAAGGCCTGTCCTGCATTTGTGGTTTTGACACTTTTTTCAGCATGGCCCTTTTGACCCATGGGAAGCGAGACTTCTTTGTAGCGCTGATTTGTCTTTCCAGGTTGCTTGGTTGGCCAAAAAGGGCGTATGCGTTTTTTCCTGAATATATTCAGGAAAAAACGCATACGCCCTTTTTGGCCAAGGGCATCATTTTCCACGTTTTGCCGCTTTTCATGTGCTTGAAAGACGATTCGAATCTACCTCCTGAAACCTGTTTCATGCAACTCTGCCTTGCTTTCAAATCCTCTTCGTTGCCTTCCCTCACTATATTTGTGGACGAGAGTTATCATTTATAACTCTGCAGGTTTGTGAATTGCAGTGCCCATGTGCTCCATTTTTCAACTGGCTTTTTTCGGAGCTGGCCGCAGAAGCGCGGGATTGCCTCAGGCACTAATCTGGTTCCCGGCGGCAGGCTGAGCCTGTGCTTAATTCTTCTTCCTGATGGGAAAATAGAGTGACCTGTGCCTGTCCCAACACCTACATCTAGTCTCTCATTGGTTGCCCCTCTTCCCGTTCATCCTCAGGACAAATTGCAACCTGTACAGAACAGGAGGTTAAAGGTGCTGATTCTCCAAGTAGGGAGATTGCTAGTAAAGTAGCTGGAATGGCGAACCCGAGAACAAGGAAATGAGAAATGAGGTGCGTTTCAGAAACCTTTCCCGATCAGACGGTGTACCATCTTCTAGGTTTCCCATGCGTGTTTTCGATGTAGGAAGATGCCCTTGAACCTGGAGATTTGGGACCCATGGGATGGGTACCACGCAGTATTACTTTAAAGGGTCTACGTTTGCTCACCCAACCTCACCAAACCTCTCAGCCCCAAGAGTGTCCACCCTTAGGTCTCATCCAACTGTGGGTCTAGATATGTTCAACCCAGGTTGCGTCACAGCCCCTGAAGGAATTGTGTAAGAATGTCTCTCTCTTTCACTGTCTTTGTTTTACGGGTTTTTAGAAGTAATTTATTTTTATAATGGAGTTTAGCTGCTTTTCACGGCTGTGTTTATGCGGCTTTACACACACTTGACTCACTTCCAGAGAGATATCAATACATAGGTTTTAATATTCTCACTAGTCAGATATATTCTTGTGCGGTGAATAGGGGGTGTTGAGTCCAGTTCACTGAGCAAGGAGTAGGTCTTTTCTATTACTTATTGGGTGTATGGAACGGTATCTGAGCTAATTTGAAACCCTTGTTTTATGCATCACCGCACATCACCTTTCCCGTTAAGCAGCCATAGTGTGTTTTCTAAATGTGTGACTCTGTTCTGATTTGTAATTCAATTCAAGTGTAGCGGTTTTTACATTCCCTTTATAAGTGATAGCTTTTGATAAGTGTCTTTTTCTGTGTGACTTATTTCACTTAGAGTCATCGTACCTAAATCCACTCATCATGCTGCTACTAGCCTTATGACATTGATTTCATGGCTGAGTGATATTCCATTGTACATAAGGACCACAATTTCTTTATCCATTTTTCTCTTTCCTGGGATATTTAAGGTTTCCTGAAGTGGAGGTTCTTGTCAAGAGAGCAGCCCTAACCTTTGGTTGCCTGAGTCTTGCTGATTTTTAGTTTTCCCAATTTATACTCCCATGAGTGGAAGTGCCCTATGCTCCATAAACTGTGTTTTTTCGATGTTTCAGGCCACACCGTACACTTCTCCAGAGTGGCTGTTGGCAATTTACATCCCGCCCATCAGCGTAGCAAGGCTCCCATTTCTCCATGTCCTGTCCTGCATTTGTGGTTTTTACACTTTTTTCAGCATGACCCTTTTGACCGATGGGAAGCGAGACTTCTTTGTAGCGCTGATTTGCCTTTCCAGGTTGCTTGGTTGGCCAAAAAGGGCGTATGCGTTTTTTCCTGAATATATTCAGGAAAAAACGCATACGCCCTTTTTGTCCAAGGGCATCATTTTCCACGTTTTGCCGCTTTTCATGTGCTTGAAAGGCGATTCGAATCTACCTCCTGAAATCTGTGTTTTGCAGTTCTGCCTTGCTTTCAAATCCTCTTCGTTGCCTTCCCTCAATATATTTGTGGACGAGAGTTATCATTTATAACTCTGCAGGCTTGTGAATTGCAGTGCCACTGAGCTCCATTTTTCAACTCGCTTTTTTGGGATCTGGCCACAAAAACGCGGGATTGCTCAGGCCCTATTCTGGTTCCGGGTGGCAGGCTGAACCTGTGGTTATTTCTTCTTCCTGATGGGAAAATAGAGTGACCTGTGCCTGTCCCAACACCTAGATCTAGTCTCTCATTGGTTGCCCCTCTTCCCGTTCATCCTCAGGACAAATTGCAACCTATACGGAACTGGAGGTTAAAGGTGCTGATTCTCCAAGTAGGGAGATTGCTAGTAAATTAGCTGGAATGGCGTACCCGAGGACAAGGAGATGAGAAATGAGGTGCGTTTTAGAAACCTTTCAAAATCACATGCTGTACCATCTTCTAGGTTCCTCATGCAAGTTTTCAATGTAGGAAGATGCCCTTGAACCTGGAGATTTGGGACCCATGTGATGGGTACCATGCATTATTACTTTAAAGGGTCTGCGTTGGCTCACCCAACCTCACCAAACCTCTCAGCCCCAAGAGTGTCCACCCTTATGTCTCATCCAGCTGTGGGTCTAGATATGGTCAATCCAGGTTGGGTCACAGCCCCTGAATGAATTTTGTAAGAATTTCTCTCTCTTTCACTGTCTTTGTTTCATGCGTTTTTAAAACTAATTTATTTTTATAATGGGGTTTAGCTGCTTTTCACGGCTGTGTTTATGCGGATTTACACCCACTTGACTCACTTCCAGAGAGATATCAATACATAGGTTTTAAGATTCTCACTAGTCAGATATATTCTTGTGCGGTGAATAGAGGGTGTTGAGTCCAGTTCACTGAGCAAGGAGTAGGTCTTGTCTATTACATATTGGGTGTATGGTACGGTATCAGAGCTAATTTGAAACCCTTGTTTTATGCATCACCCCACCTCACCTTTCCCGTTAAGAAGCCATAGTGTGTTTTCAAAATGGGTGACTCTGTTCTGATTTGTAATTCAGTTCAAGTGTAGTGGTTTTTACATTCCCTCTATAAGTGATAGCTTGTGATATGTGTCTTTTTCTGTGTGACTTATTTCACTTAGAGTCGTCGTAACTAAAACCAATCATCATGCTGCTAATAGCCTTATGACATTGATTTCTTGGCTGAGTGATATTCCATTGTACATAAGGACCACAACTTCTTTATCCATTTTTCTCTTTCCTGGGATATTTAAGGTGTCATGAAGTGGAGGTTCTTGTCAACAGAGCAGCCCTAAACTTTGGGGTGCCTGTGTCTTGCTGATTTTAGTTTTCCCAATTTATACGCCCATGAGTGGAAGTGCCCTATGCTCCCTAAGCTTTGTTTTTTCGATGTTTCAGGACACACCGTACACTTCTCCAGAGTGGCTGTTGGCAATTTACATCCCGCCCATCAGCGTAGCAAGGCTCCTATTTCTCCATGGCCTGTCCTGCATTTGTGGTTTTGACACTTTTTTCAGCATGGCCCTTTGGACCGATGGGAAGCGAGACTTCTTTGTAGCGCTGATTTGCCTTTCCAGGTTGCTTGGTTGGCCAAAAAGGGCGTATGCGTTTTTTCCTGAATATATTCAGGAAAAAACGCATACGCCCTTTTTGGCCAAGGGCATCATTGTCCACGTTTTGCCGCTTTTCATGTGCTTTAAAGGCGATTCGAATCTACCTCCTGAAACCTGTTTCCTGCAACTCTGCCTTGCTTTCAAATCCTCTTCGTTGCCTTCCCTCAATATATTTGTGGAAGAGAGTTATCATTTATAACTCTGCAGGTTTGTGAATTGCAGTGCCCATGTGATCCATTTATCAACTGGCTTTTTTGGGAGCTGGCCGCAGAAGCCTGGGATTGCCTCAGGCCCTATTCTGGTTCCGGGTGGCAGGCTGAGCCTGTGGTTAATTCTTCTTCCTGATGGGAAAATAGAGTGACCTGTGCCTGTCCCAACACCTAGATCTAGTCTCTCATTGGTTGCCCCTCTTCCCATTCATCCTTAGGACAAATTGCAACCTGTATGGAACAGGAGGTTAAAGGTGCTGATTCTCCAAGTAGGGAGATTGCTAGTAAAGTAGCTGGAATGGCGAACCCGAGCACACGGAGTTGAGAAATGAGGTGCGTTTTAGAAACTTTCCCAATCTCACGGTGTTCCATCTTCTAGGTTTCTCATGCATTTTTTCGATGTAGGAAGATGCCCTTGAACCTGGAGATTGGGGACAAATGGGATGGGTACCACGCAGTATTACTTTAAAGGGTCTGCGTTTGCTCACCCAACCTCACCCAACCTTTCAGCCCCAAGAGTGTCCACCCTTATGTCTCATCCAGCTGTGGGTCTAGATATGGTCAATCCAGGTTGCGTCACAGCCCCTGAATGAATTTTGTAAGAATTTCTCTCTCTTTCACTGTCTTTGTTTCATGGGTTTTTAAAACTAATTTATTTTTATAATGGGGTTTAGCTGCTTTTCACGGCTGTGTTTATGCGGCTTTACACCCACTTGACTCACTTCCAGAGAGATATCAATACATAAGTTTTAAGATTCTCACTAGTCAGATATATTCTTGTGTGGTGAATAGGGGGTGTTGAGTCCAGTTCACTGAGCAAGGAGTAGGTCTTGTCTATTACATATTGGGTGTATGGAACGGTATCTGAGCTAATTTGAAACCCTTGTTTTATGCATCACCCCACGTCACCTTTCCCGTTAAGCAGCCATAGTGTGTTTTCTAAATGTGTGACTCTGTTGTGATTTGTAATTCAGTTCAATTGTAGCGGTTTTTACATTCCCTTTATAAGTGATAGCTTTTGATAAGTGTATTTTTCTGTGTGACTTATTTCACGTAGAGTCGTCGTACCTAAATCCACTCATCATGCTGCTACTAGCCTTATGACATTGATTTCATGGCTGAGTGATATTCCATTGTACATAAGGATCACAATTTCTTTATCCATTTTTCTCCTTCCTGGGATATTTAAGGTTTCGTGAAGTGGAGGTTCTTGTCAACAGAGCAGCCCTAAACTTTGGGGTGCCTGAGTCTTGCTGATTTTTAGTTTTCCCAATTTATACGCCCATGAGTGGAAGTGCCCTATGCTCCATAAACTTTGTCTTTTCGATGTTTCAGGCCACACCGTACACTTCTCCAGAGTGGCTGTTGGCAATTTACATCCCTCCCATCAGCGTGGCAAGGCTCCCATTTCTCCAAGGCCTCTCCTGCATTTGTGGTTTTGACACTTTTTTCAGCATGGCCCTTTTGACCCATGGGAAGCGAGACTTCTTTGTAGCGCTGATTTGCCTTTCCAGGTTGCTTGGTTGGCCAAAAAGGGCGTATGCGGTTTTTCCTGAATATATTCAGGAGAAAACGCATACGCCCTTTTTGGCCAAGGGCATCATTTTCCACGTTTTGCCGCTTTTCATGTGCTTGAAAGGCGATTCGAATCTACCTCCTGAAACCTGTTTCATGCAACTCTGCCTTGCTTTCAAATCCTCTTCGTTGCCTTCCCTCACTATATTTGTGGACGAGAGTTATCATTTATAACTCTGCAGGTTTGTGAATTGCAGTGCCCATGTGCTCCATTTTTCAACTGGCTTTTTTCGGAGCTGGCCGCAGAAGCGCGGGATTGCCTCAGGCACTAATCTGGTTCCCGGCGGCAGGCTGAGCCTGTGCTTAATTCTTCTTCCTGATGGGAAAATAGAGTGACCTGTGCCTGTCCCAACACCTACATCTAGTCTCTCATTGGTTGCCCCTCTTCCCGTTCATCCTCAGGACAAATTGCAACCTGTACAGAACAGGAGGTTAAAGGTGCTGATTCTCCAAGTAGGGAGATTGCTAGTAAAGTAGCTGGAATGGCGAACCCGAGAACAAGGAAATGAGAAATGAGGTGCGTTTCAGAAACCTTTCCCGATCAGACGGTGTACCATCTTCTAGGTTTCCCATGCGTGTTTTCGATGTAGGAAGATGCCCTTGAACCTGGAGATTTGGGACCCATGGGATGGGTACCACGCAGTATTACTTTAAAGGGTCTACGTTTGCTCACCCAACCTCACCAAACCTCTCAGCCCCAAGAGTGTCCACCCTTAGGTCTCATCCAACTGTGGGTCTAGATATGTTCAACCCAGGTTGCGTCACAGCCCCTGAAGGAATTGTGTAAGAATGTCTCTCTCTTTCACTGTCGTTGTTTTACGGGTTTTTAGAAGTAATTTATTTTTATAATGGAGTTTAGCTGCTTTTCACGGCTGTGTTTATGCGGCTTTACACACACTTGACTCACTTCCAGAGAGATATCAATACATAGGTTTTAAGATTCTCACTAGTCAGATATATTCTTGTGCGGTGAATAGGGGGTGTTGAGTCCAGTTCACTGAGCAAGGAGTAGGTCTTTTCTATTACTTATTGGGTGTATGGAACGGTATCTGAGCTAATTTGAAACCCTTGTTTTATGCATCACCACACATCACCTTTCCCGTTAAGCAGCCATAGTGTGTTTTCTAAATGTGTGACTCTGTTCTGATTTGTAATTCAGTTCAAGTGTAGCGGTTTTTACATTCCCTCTATAAGTGATAGCTTTTGATATGTGTCTTTTTCTGTGTGACTTATTTCACTTAGAGTCGTCGTACCTAAAACCAATCATCATGCTGCTACTAGCCTTATGACATTGATTTCATGGCTGAGTGATATTCCATTGTACATAAGGACCACAACTTCTTTATCCATTTTTCTCTTTCCTGGGATATTTAAGGTGTCATGAAGTGGAGGTTCTTGTCAACAGAGCAGCCCTAAACTTTGGGGTGCCTGTGTCTTGCTGATTTTAGTTTTCCCAATTTATACGCCCATGAGTGGAAGTGCCCTATGCTCCCTAAGCTTTGTTTTTTCGATGTTTCAGGACACACCGTACACTTCTCCAGAGTGGCTGTTGGCAATTTACATCCCGCCCATCAGCGTAGCAAGGCTCCTATTTCTCCATGGCCTGTCCTGCATTTGTGGTTTTGACACTTTTTTCAGCATGGCCCTTTGGACCGATGGGAAGCGAGACTTCTTTGTAGCGCTGATTTGCCTTTCCAGGTTGCTTGGTTGGCCAAAAAGGGCGTATGCGTTTTTTCCTGAATATATTCAGGAAAAAACGCATACGCCCTTTTTGGCCAAGGGCATCATTGTCGACGTTTTGCCGCTTTTCATGTGCTTTAAAGGCGATTCGAATCTACCTCCTGAAACCTGTTTCCTGCAACTCTGCCTTGCTTTCAAATCCTCTTCGTTGCCTTCCCTCAATATATTTGTGGACGAGAGTTATCATTTATAACTCTGCAGGTTTGTGAATTGCAGTGCCCATGTGCTCCATTTATCGACTGGCTTTTTTGGGAGCTGGCCGCAGAAGCGCGGGATTGCCTCAGGCCCTATTCTGGTTCCGGGTGGCAGGCTGAGCCTGTGGTTAATTCTTCTTCCTGATGGGAAAATAGAGTGACCTGTGCCTGTCCCAACACCTAGATCTAGTCTCTCATTGGTTGCCCCTCTTCCCATTCATCCTTAGGACAAATTGCAACCTGTATGGAACAGGAGGTTAAAGGTGCTGATTCTCCAAGTAGGGAGATTGCTAGTAAAGTAGCTGGAATGGCGAACCCGAGCACACGGAGTTGAGAAATGAGGTGCGTTTTAGAAACTTTCCCAATCTCACGGTGTTCCATCTTCTAGGTTTCTCATGCATGTTTTCGATGTAGGAAGATGCCCTTGAACCTGGAGATTGGGGACAAATGGGATGGGTACCACGCAGTATTACTTTAAAGGGTCTGCGTTTGCTCACCCAACCTCACCCAACCTTTCAGCCCCAAGAGTGTCCACCCTTATGTCTCATCCAGCTGTGGGTCTAGATATGGTCAATCCAGGTTGCGTCACAGCCCCTGAATGAATTTTGTAAGAATTTCTCTCTCTTTCACTGTCTTTGTTTCATGGGTTTTTAAAACTAATTTATTTTTATAATGGGGTTTAGCTGCTTTTCACGGCTGTGTTTATGCGGCTTTACACCCACTTGACTCACTTCCAGAGAGATATCAATACATAAGTTTTAAGATTCTCACTAGTCAGATATATTCTTGTGTGGTGAATAGGGGGTGTTGAGTCCAGTTCACTGAGCAAGGAGTAGGTCTTGTCTATTACATATTGGGTGTATGGAACGGTATCTGAGCTAATTTGAAACCCTTGTTTTATGCATCACCCCACGTCACCTTTCCCGTTAAGCAGCCATAGTGTGTTTTCTAAATGTGTGACTCTGTTCTGATTTGTAATTCAATTCAAGTGTAGCGGTTTTTACATTCCCTTTATAAGTGATAGCTTTTGATAAGTGTCTTTTTCTGTGTGACTTATTTCACTTAGAGTCATCGTACCTAAATCCACTCATCATGCTGCTACTAGCCTTATGACATTGATTTCATGGCTGAGTGATATTCCATTGTACATAAGGACCACAATTTCTTTATCCATTTTTCTCTTTCCTGGGATATTTAAGGTTTCCTGAAGTGGAGGTTCTTGTCAAGAGAGCAGCCCTAACCTTTGGTTGCCTGAGTCTTGCTGATTTTTAGTTTTCCCAATTTATACTCCCATGAGTGGAAGTGCCCTATGCTCCATAAACTGTGTTTTTTCGATGTTTCAGGCCACACCGTACACTTCTACAGAGTGGCTGTTGGCAATTTACATCCCGCCCATCAGCGTAGCAAGGCTCCCATTTCTCCATGTCCTGTCCTGCATTTGTGGTTTTTACACTTTTTTCAGCATGACCCTTTTGACCGATGGGAAGCGAGACTTCTTTGTAGCGCTGATTTGCCTTTCCAGGTTGCTTGGTTGGCCAAAAAGGGCGTATGCGTTTTTTCCTGAATATATTCAGGAAAAAACGCATACGCCCTTTTTGGCCAAGGGCATCATTTTCCACGTTTTGCCGTTTTTCATGTGCTTGAAAGGCGATTCGAATCTACCTCCTGAAATCTGTGTTTTGCAGTTCTGCCTTGCTTTCAAATCCTCTTCGTTGCCTTCCCTCAATATATTTGTGGACGAGAGTTATCATTTATAACTCTGCAGGCTTGTGAATTGCAGTGCCACTGAGCTCCATTTTTCAACTCGCTTTTTTGGGATCTGGCCACAAAAGCGCGGGATTGCTCAGGCCCTATTCTGGTTCCGGGTGGCAGGCTGAACCTGTGGTTATTTCTTCTTCCTGATGGGAAAATAGAGTGACCTGTGCCTGTCCCAACACCTAGATCTAGTCTCTCATTGGTTGCCCCTCTTCCCGTTCATCCTCAGGACAAATTGCAACCTATACGGAACTGGAGGTTAAAGGTGCTTATTCTCCAAGTAGGGAGACTGCTAGTAAATTAGCTGGAATGGCGTACCCGAGGACAAGGAGATGAGAAATGAGGTGCGTTTTAGAAACCTTTCAAAATCACATGCTGTACCATCTTCTAGGTTCCTCATGCAAGTTTTCAATGTAGGAAGATGCCCTTGAACCTGGAGATTTGGGACCCATGTGATGGGTACCATGCATTATTACTTTAAAGGGTCTGCGTTGGCTCACCCAACCTCACCAAACCTCTCAGCCCCAAGAGTGTCCACCCTTATGTCTCATCCAGCTGTGGGTCTAGATATGGTCAATCCAGGTTGGGTCACAGCCCCTGAATGAATTTTGTAAGAATTTCTCTCTCTTTCACTGTCTTTGTTTCATGCGTTTTTAAAACTAATTTATTTTTATAATGGGGTTTAGCTGCTTTTCACGGCTGTGTTTATGCGGATTTACACCCACTTGACTCACTTCCAGAGAGATATCAATACATAGGTTTTAAGATTCTCACTAGTCAGATATATTCTTGTGCGGTGAATAGAGGGTGTTGAGTCCAGTTCACTGAGCAAGGAGTAGGTCTTGTCTATTACATATTGGGTGTATGGTACGGTATCAGAGCTAATTTGAAACCCTTGTTTTATGCATCACCCCACGTCACCTTTCCCGTTAAGCAGCCATAGTGTGTTTTCTAAATGTGTGACTCTGTTCTGATTTGTAATTCAATTCAAGTGTAGCGGTTTTTACATTCCCTTTATAAGTGATAGCTTTTGATAAGTGTCTTTTTCTGTGTGACTTATTTCACTTAGAGTCATCGTACCTAAATCCACTCATCATGCTGCTACTAGCCTTATGACATTGATTTCATGGCTGAGTGATATTCCATTGTACATAAGGATCACAATTTCTTTATCCATTTTTCTCCTTCCTGGGATATTTAAGGTTTCGTGAAGTGGAGGTTCTTGTCAACAGAGCAGCCCTAAACTTTGGGGTGCCTGAGTCTTGCTGATTTTTAGTTTTCCCAATTTATACGCCCATGAGTGGAAGTGCCCTATGCTCCATAAACTTTGTCTTTTCGATGATTCAGGCCACACCGTACACTTCTCCAGAGTGGCTGTTGGCAATTTACATCCCTCCCATCAGCGTGGCAAGGCTCCCATTTCTCCAAGGCCTGTCCTGCATTTGTGGTTTTGACACTTTTTTCAGCATGGCCCTTTTGACCCATGGGAAGCGAGACTTCTTTGTAGCGCTGATTTGTCTTTCCAGGTTGCTTGGTTGGCCAAAAAGGGCGTATGCGTTTTTTCCTGAATATATTCAGGAAAAAACGCATACGCCCTTTTTGGCCAAGGGCATCATTTTCCACGTTTTGCCGCTTTTCATGTGCTTGAAAGACGATTCGAATCTACCTCCTGAAACCTGTTTCATGCAACTCTGCCTTGCTTTCAAATCCTCTTCGTTGCCTTCCCTCACTATATTTGTGGACGAGAGTTATCATTTATAACTCTGCAGGTTTGTGAATTGCAGTGCCCATGTGCTCCATTTTTCAACTGGCTTTTTTCGGAGCTGGCCGCAGAAGCGCGGGATTGCCTCAGGCACTAATCTGGTTCCCGGCGGCAGGCTGAGCCTGTGCTTAATTCTTCTTCCTGATGGGAAAATAGAGTGACCTGTGCCTGTCCCAACACCTACATCTAGTCTCTCATTGGTTGCCCCTCTTCCCGTTCATCCTCAGGACAAATTGCAACCTGTACAGAACAGGAGGTTAAAGGTGCTGATTCTCCAAGTAGGGAGATTGCTAGTAAAGTAGCTGGAATGGCGAACCCGAGAACAAGGAAATGAGAAATGAGGTGCGTTTCAGAAACCTTTCCCGATCAGACGGTGTACCATCTTCTAGGTTTCCCATGCGTGTTTTCGATGTAGGAAGATGCCCTTGAACCTGGAGATTTGGGACCCATGGGATGGGTACCACGCAGTATTACTTTAAAGGGTCTACGTTTGCTCACCCAACCTCACCAAACCTCTCAGCCCCAAGAGTGTCCACCCTTAGGTCTCATCCAACTGTGGGTCTAGATATGTTCAACCCAGGTTGCGTCACAGCCCCTGAAGGAATTGTGTAAGAATGTCTCTCTCTTTCACTGTCTTTGTTTTACGGGTTTTTAGAAGTAATTTATTTTTATAATGGAGTTTAGCTGCTTTTCACGGCTGTGTTTATGCGGCTTTACACACACTTGACTCACTTCCAGAGAGATATCAATACATAGGTTTTAATATTCTCACTAGTCAGATATATTCTTGTGCGGTGAATAGGGGGTGTTGAGTCCAGTTCACTGAGCAAGGAGTAGGTCTTTTCTATTACTTATTGGGTGTATGGAACGGTATCTGAGCTAATTTGAAACCCTTGTTTTATGCATCACCGCACATCACCTTTCCCGTTAAGCAGCCATAGTGTGTTTTCTAAATGTGTGACTCTGTTCTGATTTGTAATTCAATTCAAGTGTAGCGGTTTTTACATTCCCTTTATAAGTGATAGCTTTTGATAAGTGTCTTTTTCTGTGTGACTTATTTCACTTAGAGTCATCGTACCTAAATCCACTCATCATGCTGCTACTAGCCTTATGACATTGATTTCATGGCTGAGTGATATTCCATTGTACATAAGGACCACAATTTCTTTATCCATTTTTCTCTTTCCTGGGATATTTAAGGTTTCCTGAAGTGGAGGTTCTTGTCAAGAGAGCAGCCCTAACCTTTGGTTGCCTGAGTCTTGCTGATTTTTAGTTTTCCCAATTTATACTCCCATGAGTGGAAGTGCCCTATGCTCCATAAACTGTGTTTTTTCGATGTTTCAGGCCACACCGTACACTTCTCCAGAGTGGCTGTTGGCAATTTACATCCCGCCCATCA
The DNA here is from genome assembly GCF_028021215.1 of Eschrichtius robustus. Taxonomy (NCBI): domain Eukaryota; kingdom Metazoa; phylum Chordata; class Mammalia; order Artiodactyla; family Eschrichtiidae; genus Eschrichtius; species Eschrichtius robustus. The sequence goes on from NW_027175225.1 coordinate 224,682, forward strand.
GCGTAGCAAGGCTCCCATTTCTCCATGTCCTGTCCTGCATTTGTGGTTTTTACACTTTTTTCAGCATGACCCTTTTGACCGATGGGAAGCGAGACTTCTTTGTAGCGCTGATTTGCCTTTCCAGGTTGCTTGGTTGGCCAAAAAGGGCGTATGCGTTTTTTCCTGAATATATTCAGGAAAAAACGCATACGCCCTTTTTGTCCAAGGGCATCATTTTCCACGTTTTGCCGCTTTTCATGTGCTTGAAAGGCGATTCGAATCTACCTCCTGAAATCTGTGTTTTGCAGTTCTGCCTTGCTTTCAAATCCTCTTCGTTGCCTTCCCTCAATATATTTGTGGACGAGAGTTATCATTTATAACTCTGCAGGCTTGTGAATTGCAGTGCCACTGAGCTCCATTTTTCAACTCGCTTTTTTGGGATCTGGCCACAAAAACGCGGGATTGCTCAGGCCCTATTCTGGTTCCGGGTGGCAGGCTGAACCTGTGGTTATTTCTTCTTCCTGATGGGAAAATAGAGTGACCTGTGCCTGTCCCAACACCTAGATCTAGTCTCTCATTGGTTGCCCCTCTTCCCGTTCATCCTCAGGACAAATTGCAACCTATACGGAACTGGAGGTTAAAGGTGCTGATTCTCCAAGTAGGGAGATTGCTAGTAAATTAGCTGGAATGGCGTACCCGAGGACAAGGAGATGAGAAATGAGGTGCGTTTTAGAAACCTTTCAAAATCACATGCTGTACCATCTTCTAGGTTCCTCATGCAAGTTTTCAATGTAGGAAGATGCCCTTGAACCTGGAGATTTGGGACCCATGTGATGGGTACCATGCATTATTACTTTAAAGGGTCTGCGTTGGCTCACCCAACCTCACCAAACCTCTCAGCCCCAAGAGTGTCCACCCTTATGTCTCATCCAGCTGTGGGTCTAGATATGGTCAATCCAGGTTGGGTCACAGCCCCTGAATGAATTTTGTAAGAATTTCTCTCTCTTTCACTGTCTTTGTTTCATGCGTTTTTAAAACTAATTTATTTTTATAATGGGGTTTAGCTGCTTTTCACGGCTGTGTTTATGCGGATTTACACCCACTTGACTCACTTCCAGAGAGATATCAATACATAGGTTTTAAGATTCTCACTAGTCAGATATATTCTTGTGCGGTGAATAGAGGGTGTTGAGTCCAGTTCACTGAGCAAGGAGTAGGTCTTGTCTATTACATATTGGGTGTATGGTACGGTATCAGAGCTAATTTGAAACCCTTGTTTTATGCATCACCCCACCTCACCTTTCCCGTTAAGAAGCCATAGTGTGTTTTCAAAATGGGTGACTCTGTTCTGATTTGTAATTCAGTTCAAGTGTAGTGGTTTTTACATTCCCTCTATAAGTGATAGCTTGTGATATGTGTCTTTTTCTGTGTGACTTATTTCACTTAGAGTCGTCGTAACTAAAACCAATCATCATGCTGCTAATAGCCTTATGACATTGATTTCTTGGCTGAGTGATATTCCATTGTACATAAGGACCACAACTTCTTTATCCATTTTTCTCTTTCCTGGGATATTTAAGGTGTCATGAAGTGGAGGTTCTTGTCAACAGAGCAGCCCTAAACTTTGGGGTGCCTGTGTCTTGCTGATTTTAGTTTTCCCAATTTATACGCCCATGAGTGGAAGTGCCCTATGCTCCCTAAGCTTTGTTTTTTCGATGTTTCAGGACACACCGTACACTTCTCCAGAGTGGCTGTTGGCAATTTACATCCCGCCCATCAGCGTAGCAAGGCTCCTATTTCTCCATGGCCTGTCCTGCATTTGTGGTTTTGACACTTTTTTCAGCATGGCCCTTTGGACCGATGGGAAGCGAGACTTCTTTGTAGCGCTGATTTGCCTTTCCAGGTTGCTTGGTTGGCCAAAAAGGGCGTATGCGTTTTTTCCTGAATATATTCAGGAAAAAACGCATACGCCCTTTTTGGCCAAGGGCATCATTGTCCACGTTTTGCCGCTTTTCATGTGCTTTAAAGGCGATTCGAATCTACCTCCTGAAACCTGTTTCCTGCAACTCTGCCTTGCTTTCAAATCCTCTTCGTTGCCTTCCCTCAATATATTTGTGGAAGAGAGTTATCATTTATAACTCTGCAGGTTTGTGAATTGCAGTGCCCATGTGATCCATTTATCAACTGGCTTTTTTGGGAGCTGGCCGCAGAAGCCTGGGATTGCCTCAGGCCCTATTCTGGTTCCGGGTGGCAGGCTGAGCCTGTGGTTAATTCTTCTTCCTGATGGGAAAATAGAGTGACCTGTGCCTGTCCCAACACCTAGATCTAGTCTCTCATTGGTTGCCCCTCTTCCCATTCATCCTTAGGACAAATTGCAACCTGTATGGAACAGGAGGTTAAAGGTGCTGATTCTCCAAGTAGGGAGATTGCTAGTAAAGTAGCTGGAATGGCGAACCCGAGCACACGGAGTTGAGAAATGAGGTGCGTTTTAGAAACTTTCCCAATCTCACGGTGTTCCATCTTCTAGGTTTCTCATGCATTTTTTCGATGTAGGAAGATGCCCTTGAACCTGGAGATTGGGGACAAATGGGATGGGTACCACGCAGTATTACTTTAAAGGGTCTGCGTTTGCTCACCCAACCTCACCCAACCTTTCAGCCCCAAGAGTGTCCACCCTTATGTCTCATCCAGCTGTGGGTCTAGATATGGTCAATCCAGGTTGCGTCACAGCCCCTGAATGAATTTTGTAAGAATTTCTCTCTCTTTCACTGTCTTTGTTTCATGGGTTTTTAAAACTAATTTATTTTTATAATGGGGTTTAGCTGCTTTTCACGGCTGTGTTTATGCGGCTTTACACCCACTTGACTCACTTCCAGAGAGATATCAATACATAAGTTTTAAGATTCTCACTAGTCAGATATATTCTTGTGTGGTGAATAGGGGGTGTTGAGTCCAGTTCACTGAGCAAGGAGTAGGTCTTGTCTATTACATATTGGGTGTATGGAACGGTATCTGAGCTAATTTGAAACCCTTGTTTTATGCATCACCCCACGTCACCTTTCCCGTTAAGCAGCCATAGTGTGTTTTCTAAATGTGTGACTCTGTTGTGATTTGTAATTCAGTTCAATTGTAGCGGTTTTTACATTCCCTTTATAAGTGATAGCTTTTGATAAGTGTATTTTTCTGTGTGACTTATTTCACGTAGAGTCGTCGTACCTAAATCCACTCATCATGCTGCTACTAGCCTTATGACATTGATTTCATGGCTGAGTGATATTCCATTGTACATAAGGATCACAATTTCTTTATCCATTTTTCTCCTTCCTGGGATATTTAAGGTTTCGTGAAGTGGAGGTTCTTGTCAACAGAGCAGCCCTAAACTTTGGGGTGCCTGAGTCTTGCTGATTTTTAGTTTTCCCAATTTATACGCCCATGAGTGGAAGTGCCCTATGCTCCATAAACTTTGTCTTTTCGATGTTTCAGGCCACACCGTACACTTCTCCAGAGTGGCTGTTGGCAATTTACATCCCTCCCATCAGCGTGGCAAGGCTCCCATTTCTCCAAGGCCTCTCCTGCATTTGTGGTTTTGACACTTTTTTCAGCATGGCCCTTTTGACCCATGGGAAGCGAGACTTCTTTGTAGCGCTGATTTGCCTTTCCAGGTTGCTTGGTTGGCCAAAAAGGGCGTATGCGGTTTTTCCTGAATATATTCAGGAGAAAACGCATACGCCCTTTTTGGCCAAGGGCATCATTTTCCACGTTTTGCCGCTTTTCATGTGCTTGAAAGGCGATTCGAATCTACCTCCTGAAACCTGTTTCATGCAACTCTGCCTTGCTTTCAAATCCTCTTCGTTGCCTTCCCTCACTATATTTGTGGACGAGAGTTATCATTTATAACTCTGCAGGTTTGTGAATTGCAGTGCCCATGTGCTCCATTTTTCAACTGGCTTTTTTCGGAGCTGGCCGCAGAAGCGCGGGATTGCCTCAGGCACTAATCTGGTTCCCGGCGGCAGGCTGAGCCTGTGCTTAATTCTTCTTCCTGATGGGAAAATAGAGTGACCTGTGCCTGTCCCAACACCTACATCTAGTCTCTCATTGGTTGCCCCTCTTCCCGTTCATCCTCAGGACAAATTGCAACCTGTACAGAACAGGAGGTTAAAGGTGCTGATTCTCCAAGTAGGGAGATTGCTAGTAAAGTAGCTGGAATGGCGAACCCGAGAACAAGGAAATGAGAAATGAGGTGCGTTTCAGAAACCTTTCCCGATCAGACGGTGTACCATCTTCTAGGTTTCCCATGCGTGTTTTCGATGTAGGAAGATGCCCTTGAACCTGGAGATTTGGGACCCATGGGATGGGTACCACGCAGTATTACTTTAAAGGGTCTACGTTTGCTCACCCAACCTCACCAAACCTCTCAGCCCCAAGAGTGTCCACCCTTAGGTCTCATCCAACTGTGGGTCTAGATATGTTCAACCCAGGTTGCGTCACAGCCCCTGAAGGAATTGTGTAAGAATGTCTCTCTCTTTCACTGTCGTTGTTTTACGGGTTTTTAGAAGTAATTTATTTTTATAATGGAGTTTAGCTGCTTTTCACGGCTGTGTTTATGCGGCTTTACACACACTTGACTCACTTCCAGAGAGATATCAATACATAGGTTTTAAGATTCTCACTAGTCAGATATATTCTTGTGCGGTGAATAGGGGGTGTTGAGTCCAGTTCACTGAGAAAGGAGTAGGTCTTTTCTATTACTTATTGGGTGTATGGAACGGTATCTGAGCTAATTTGAAACCCTTGTTTTATGCATCACCGCACATCACCTTTCCCGTTAAGCAGCCATAGTGTGTTTTCTAAATGTGTGACTCTGTTCTGATTTGTAATTCAATTCAAGTGTAGCGGTTTTTACATTCCCTTTATAAGTGATAGCTTTTGATAAGTGTCTTTTTCTGTGTGACTTATTTCACTTAGAGTCATCGTACCTAAATCCACTCATCATGCTGCTACTAGCCTTATGACATTGATTTCATGGCTGAGTGATATTCCATTGTACATAAGGACCACAATTTCTTTATCCATTTTTCTCTTTCCTGGGATATTTAAGGTTTCCTGAAGTGGAGGTTCTTGTCAACAGAGCAGCCCTAACCTTTGGTTGCCTGAGTCTTGCTGATTTTTAGTTTTCCCAATTTATACGCCCATTAGTGGAAGTGCCCTATGCTCCATAAACTGTGTTTTTTCGATGTTTCAGGCCACACCGTACACTTCTCCAGAGTGGCTGTTGGCAATTTACATCCCGCCCATCAGCGTAACAAGGCTCCCATTTCTCCATGGCCTGTCCTGCATTTGTGGTTTTGACACTTTTTTCAGCATGACCCTTTTGACCGATGGGAAGCGAGACTTCTTTGTAGCACTGATTTGCCTTTCCAGGTTGCTTGGTTGGCCAAAAAGGGCGTATGCGTTTTTTCCTGAATATATTCAGGAAAAAACGCATACGCCCTTTTTGGCCAAGGGCATCATTTTCCACGTTTTGCCGCTTTTCATGTGCTTGAAAGGCGATTCGAATCTACCTCCTGAAATCTGTGTTTTGCAGTTCTGCCTTGCTTTCAATTCCTCTTCGTTGCCTTCCCTCAATATATTTGTGGACGAGAGTTATCATTTATAACTCTGCAGGCTTGTGAATTGCAGTGCCACTGAGCTCCATTTTTCAACTCGCTTTTTTGGGATCTGGCCGCAAAAGCGCGGGATTGCCTCAGGCCCTATTCTGGTTTCGGGTGGCAGGCTGAGCCTGTGGTTATTTCTTCTTCCTGATGGGAAAATAGAGTGACCTGTGCCTGTCCCAACACCTAGATCTAGTCTCTCATTGGTTGCCCCTCTTCCCGTTCATCCTCAGGACAAATTGCAACCTATACGGAACTGGAGGTTAAAGGTGCTGATTCTCCAAGTAGGGAGATTGCTAGTAAATTAGCTAGAATGGCGTACCCGAGCACAAGGAGATGAGAAATGAGGTGCGTTTTAGAAACCTTTCAAAATCACATGCTGTACCATCTTCTAGGTTCCTCATGCAAGTTTTCAATGTAGGAAGATGCCCTTGAACCTGGAGATTTGGGACCCATGTGATGGGTACCATGCATTATTACTTTAAAGGGTCTGCGTTGGCTCACCCAACCTCACCAAACCTCTCAGCCCCAAGAGTGTCCACCCTTATGTCTCATCCAGCTGTGGGTCTAGATATGGTCAATCCAGGTTGCGTCACAGCCCCTGAATGAATTTTGTAAGAATTTCTCTCTCTTTCACTGTCTTTGTTTCATGCGTTTTTAAAACTAATTTATTTTTATAATGGGGTTTAGCTGCTTTTCACGGCTGTGTTTATGCGGATTTACACCCACTTGACTCACTTCCAGAGAGATATCAATACATAGGTTTTAAGATTCTCACTAGTCAGATATATTCTTGTGCGGTGAATAGAGGGTGTTGAGTCCAGTTCACTGAGCAAGGAGTAGGTCTTGTCTATTACATATTGGGTGTATGGAACGGTATCTGAGCGAATTTGAAACCCTTGTTTTATGCATCACCCCACCTCACCTTGCCCGTTAAGCAGCCATAGTGTGTTTTCAAAATGGGTGACTCTGTTCTGATTTGTAATTCAGTTCAAGTGTAGCGGTTTTTACATTCCCTCTATAAGTGATAGCTTTTGATATGTGTCTTTTTCTGTGTGACTTATTTCACTTAGAGTCGTCGTACCTAAAACCAATCATCATGCTGCTACTAGCCTTATGACATTGATTTCATGGCTGAGTGATATTCCATTGTACATAAGGACCACAACTTCTTTATCCATTTTTCTCTTTCCTGGGATATTTAAGGTGTCATGAAGTGGAGGTTCTTGTCAACAGAGCAGCCCTAAACTTTGGGGTGCCTGTGTCTTGCTGATTTTAGTTTTCCCAATTTATACGCCCATGAGTGGAAGTGCCCTATGCTCACTAAGCTTTGTTTTTTCGATGTTTCAGGACACACCGTACACTTCTCCAGAGTGGTTGTTGGCAATTTACATCCCGCCCATCAGCGTAGCAAGGCTCCTATTTCTCCATGGCCTGTCCTGCATTTGTGGTTTTGACACTTTTTTCAGCATGGCCTTTTGGACCGATGGGAAGCGAGACTTCTTTGTAGCGCTGATTTGCCTTTCCAGGTTGCTTGGTTGGCCAAAAAGGGCGTATGCGTTTTTTCCTGAATATATTCAGGAAAAAACGCATACGCCCTTTTTGTCCAAGGGCATCATTGTCGACGTTTTGCCGCTTTTCATGTGCTTTAAAGGCGATTCGAATCTACCTCCTGAAACCTGTTTCCTGTAACTCTGCCTTGCTTTCAAATCCTCTTCGTTGCCTTCCCTCAATATATTTGTGGACGAGAGTTATCATTTATAACTCTGCAGGTTTGTGAATTGCAGTGCCCATGTGCTCCATTTATCAACTGGCTTTTTTGGGAGCTGGCCACAGAAGCGCGGGATTGCCTCAGGCCCTATTCTGGTTCCCGGCGGCAGGCTGAGCCTGTGGTTAATTCTTCTTCCTGATGGGAAAATAGAGTGACCTGTGCCTGTCCCAACACCTAGATCTAGTCTCTCATTGGTTGCCCCTCTTCCCATTCATCCTTAGGACAAATTGCAACCTGTATGGAACAGGAGGTTAAAGGTGCTGATTTTCCAAGTAGGGAGATTGCTAGTAAAGTAGCTGGAATGGCGAACCCGAGCACACGGAGTTGAGAAATGAGGTGCGTTTTAGAAACTTTCCCAATCTCATGGTGTACCATCTTCTAGGTTTCTCATGCATGTTTTCGATGTAGGAAGATGCCCTTGAACCTGGAGATTGGGGACAAATGGGATGGGTACCACGCAGTATTACTTTAAAGGGTCTGCGTTTGCTCACCCAACCTCACCCAAACTTTCAGCCCCAAGAGTGTCCACCCTTATGTCTCATCCAGCTGTGGGTCTAGATATGGTCAATCCAGGTTGCGTCACAGCCCCTGAATGAATTTTGTAAGAATTTCTCTGTCTTTCACTGTCTTTGTTTCATGGGTTTTTAAAACTAATTTATTTTTATAATGGGGTTTAGCTGCTTTTCACAGCTGTGTTTTTGCGGCTTTACACCCACTTGACTCACTTCCAGAGAGATATCAATACATAAGTTTTAAGATTCTCACTAGTCAGATATATTCTTGTGCGGTGAATAGGGGGTGTTGAGTCCAGTTCACTGAGCAAGGAGTAGGTCTTTTCTATTACATATTGGGTGTATGGAACGGTATCTGAGCTAATTTGAAACCCTTGTTGTATGCATCACCCCACGTCACCTTTCCCGTTAAGCAGCCATAGTGTGTTTTAAATGTGTGACTATGTTCTAATTTGTAATTCAATTCAAGTGTAGCGGTTTTTACATTCCCTCTATAAGTGATAGCTTTTGATAAGTGTCTTTTTCTGTGTGACTTATTTTCCTTAGAATCGTCGTACCTAAGTCCACGCATCTTGCGTCTACTGGCCTTATGACATTGATTTCATGGCAGAGTGATATTCCATTGTACATAAGAACCACAACTTCTTTATCCATTTTTCTCTTTCCTGGGATATTTAAGGTGTCATGAAGTGGAGGTTCTTGTCAACAGAGTAGCCCTAAACTTTGGGGTGCCTGTGTCTTGCTGATTTTTATTTTTCCCAATTTATACGCCCATGAGTGGAAGTGTCCTATGCTACCTAAGCTGTGTTTTTTCGATGTTTCAGGACACACCGTACACTTCTCCAGAGTGGCTGTTGGCAATTTACATCCTGCCCATCAGAGTAGCAAGGCTGCCATTTCTCCATGGCCTGTCCTGCATTTGTGGTTTTGACACATTTTTCAGCATTGCCCTTTTGACCAATGGGAAGCGAGACTTCTTTGTATTGCTGATTTGCCTTTCCAGGTTGCTTGGTTGGCAAAAAAGGGCGTATGCGTTTTTTCCTGAATATATTCAGGAAAAATCGCATACGCCCTTTTTGGCCAAGGGCATCATTGTCAACGTTTTGCCCCTTTTCTTGAGCTTTAAAGGCGATTCGAATCTACCTCCTGAAATCTGTTTCCTGCAATACTGCCTTGCTTTCAAATCCTCTTCGTTGCTTTCCCTCAATATATTTGTGGACGAGAGTTATCATTTATAACTCCGCAGGTTTGTGAATTGCAGTGCCCCTGAGCTCCATTTTTCAACTCGCTTTTTTGGTAGCTGGCCGCAAGCGCGGGATTGCCTCAGGCCCTATTCTGGTTCCGGGCGGCAGGCTGAGCCTGTGGTTAATTCTTCTTCCTGATGGGAAAATAGAGTGACCTGTGCCTGTCCCAACACCTAGATCTAGTCTCTCATTGGTTGCTCCTCTTCCCGTTCATCCTCAGGACAAATTGCAACCTGTACAGAACAGGAGGTTAAAGGTGCTGATTCTCCAAAAAGGGAGATTGCTAGTAAAGTAGCTGGAATGGCGAACCCGAGCACAAGGAGGTGAGAAATGAGGTGCGTTTTAGAAACCTTTCCCGATCACACGGTGTACCAACTTCTGGGTTTCTCATGCATGTTTTCGATGCAGGAAGATGCCCTTGAACCTGGAGATTTGGGACCCATGGGATGGGTACCACGCAGTATTACTTTAAAGGGTCTGCGTTTGCTCACCCAACCTCACCCAACCTTTCAGCCCCAAGAGTGTCCACCCTTATGTCTCATCCAGCTGTGGGTCTAGATATGGTCAATCCAGGTTGCGTCACAGCCCCTGAATGAATTTTGTAAGAATTTCTCTCTCTTTCACTGTCTTTGTTTCATGGGTTTTTAAAACTAATTTATTTTTATAATGGGGTTTAGCTGCTTTTCACGGCTGTGTTTATGCGGCTTTACACCCACTTGACTCACTTCCAGAGAGATATCAATACATAAGTTTTAAGATTCTCACTAGTCAGATATATTCTTGTGTGGTGAATAGGGGGTGTTGAGTCCAGTTCACTGAGCAAGGAGTAGGTCTTGTCTATTACATATTGGGTGTATGGAACGGTATCTGAGCTAATTTGAAACCCTTGTTTTATGCATCACCCCACGTCACCTTTCCCGTTAAGCAGCCATAGTGTGTTTTCTAAATGTGTGACTCTGTTGTGATTTGTAATTCAGTTCAATTGTAGCGGTTTTTACATTCCCTTTATAAGTGATAGCTTTTGATAAGTGTATTTTTCTGTGTGACTTATTTCACGTAGAGTCGTCGTACCTAAATCCACTCATCATGCTGCTACTAGCCTTATGACATTGATTTCATGGCTGAGTGATATTCCATTGTACATAAGGATCACAATTTCTTTATCCATTTTTCTCCTTCCTGGGATATTTAAGGTTTCGTGAAGTGGAGGTTCTTGTCAACAGAGCAGCCCTAAACTTTGGGGTGCCTGAGTCTTGCTGATTTTTAGTTTTCCCAATTTATACGCCCATGAGTGGAAGTGCCCTATGCTCCATAAACTTTGTCTTTTCGATGTTTCAGGCCACACCGTACACTTCTCCAGAGTGGCTGTTGGCAATTTACATCCCTCCCATCAGCGTGGCAAGGCTCCCATTTCTCCAAGGCCTCTCCTGCATTTGTGGTTTTGACACTTTTTTCAGCATGGCCCTTTTGACCCATGGGAAGCGAGACTTCTTTGTAGCGCTGATTTGCCTTTCCAGGTTGCTTGGTTGGCCAAAAAGGGCGTATGCGGTTTTTCCTGAATATATTCAGGAGAAAACGCATACGCCCTTTTTGGCCAAGGGCATCATTTTCCACGTTTTGCCGCTTTTCATGTGCTTGAAAGGCGATTCGAATCTACCTCCTGAAACCTGTTTCATGCAACTCTGCCTTGCTTTCAAATCCTCTTCGTTGCCTTCCCTCACTATATTTGTGGACGAGAGTTATCATTTATAACTCTGCAGGTTTGTGAATTGCAGTGCCCATGTGCTCCATTTTTCAACTGGCTTTTTTCGGAGCTGGCCGCAGAAGCGCGGGATTGCCTCAGGCACTAATCTGGTTCCCGGCGGCAGGCTGAGCCTGTGCTTAATTCTTCTTCCTGATGGGAAAATAGAGTGACCTGTGCCTGTCCCAACACCTACATCTAGTCTCTCATTGGTTGCCCCTCTTCCCGTTCATCCTCAGGACAAATTGCAACCTGTACAGAACAGGAGGTTAAAGGTGCTGATTCTCCAAGTAGGGAGATTGCTAGTAAAGTAGCTGGAATGGCGAACCCGAGAACAAGGAAATGAGAAATGAGGTGCGTTTCAGAAACCTTTCCCGATCAGACGGTGTACCATCTTCTAGGTTTCCCATGCGTGTTTTCGATGTAGGAAGATGCCCTTGAACCTGGAGATTTGGGACCCATGGGATGGGTACCACGCAGTATTACTTTAAAGGGTCTACGTTTGCTCACCCAACCTCACCAAACCTCTCAGCCCCAAGAGTGTCCACCCTTAGGTCTCATCCAACTGTGGGTCTAGATATGTTCAACCCAGGTTGCGTCACAGCCCCTGAAGGAATTGTGTAAGAATGTCTCTCTCTTTCACTGTCGTTGTTTTACGGGTTTTTAGAAGTAATTTATTTTTATAATGGAGTTTAGCTGCTTTTCACGGCTGTGTTTATGCGGCTTTACACACACTTGACTCACTTCCAGAGAGATATCAATACATAGGTTTTAAGATTCTCACTAGTCAGATATATTCTTGTGCGGTGAATAGGGGGTGTTGAGTCCAGTTCACTGAGAAAGGAGTAGGTCTTTTCTATTACTTATTGGGTGTATGGAACGGTATCTGAGCTAATTTGAAACCCTTGTTTTATGCATCACCGCACATCACCTTTCCCGTTAAGCAGCCATAGTGTGTTTTCTAAATGTGTGACTCTGTTCTGATTTGTAATTCAATTCAAGTGTAGCGGTTTTTACATTCCCTTTATAAGTGATAGCTTTTGATAAGTGTCTTTTTCTGTGTGACTTATTTCACTTAGAGTCATCGTACCTAAATCCACTCATCATGCTGCTACTAGCCTTATGACATTGATTTCATGGCTGAGTGATATTCCATTGTACATAAGGACCACAATTTCTTTATCCATTTTTCTCTTTCCTGGGATATTTAAGGTTTCCTGAAGTGGAGGTTCTTGTCAACAGAGCAGCCCTAACCTTTGGTTGCCTGAGTCTTGCTGATTTTTAGTTTTCCCAATTTATACGCCCATTAGTGGAAGTGCCCTATGCTCCATAAACTGTGTTTTTTCGATGTTTCAGGCCACACCGTACACTTCTCCAGAGTGGCTGTTGGCAATTTACATCCCGCCCATCAGCGTAACAAGGCTCCCATTTCTCCATGGCCTGTCCTGCATTTGTGGTTTTGACACTTTTTTCAGCATGACCCTTTTGACCGATGGGAAGCGAGACTTCTTTGTAGCGCTGATTTGCCTTTCCAGGTTGCTTGGTTGGCCAAAAAGGGCGTATGCGTTTTTTCCTGAATATATTCAGGAAAAAACGCATACGCCCTTTTTGGCCAAGGGCATCATTTTCCACGTTTTGCCGCTTTTCATGTGCTTGAAAGGCGATTCGAATCTACCTCCTGAAATCTGTGTTTTGCAGTTCTGCCTTGCTTTCAATTCCTCTTCGTTGCCTTCCCTCAATATATTTGTGGACGAGAGTTATCATTTATAACTCTGCAGGCTTGTGAATTGCAGTGCCACTGAGCTCCATTTTTCAACTCGCTTTTTTGGGATCTGGCCGCAAAAGCGCGGGATTGCCTCAGGCCCTATTCTGGTTTCGGGTGGCAGGCTGAGCCTGTGGTTATTTCTTCTTCCTGATGGGAAAATAGAGTGACCTGTGCCTGTCCCAACACCTAGATCTAGTCTCTCATTGGTTGCCCCTCTTCCCGTTCATCCTCAGGACAAATTGCAACCTATACGGAACTGGAGGTTAAAGGTGCTGATTCTCCAAGTAGGGAGATTGCTAGTAAATTAGCTAGAATGGCGTACCCGAGCACAAGGAGATGAGAAATGAGGTGCGTTTTAGAAACCTTTCAAAATCACATGCTGTACCATCTTCTAGGTTCCTCATGCAAGTTTTCAATGTAGGAAGATGCCCTTGAACCTGGAGATTTGGGACCCATGTGATGGGTACCATGCATTATTACTTTAAAGGGTCTGCGTTGGCTCACCCAACCTCACCAAACCTCTCAGCCCCAAGAGTGTCCACCCTTATGTCTCATCCAGCTGTGGGTCTAGATATGGTCAATCCAGGTTGCGTCACAGCCCCTGAATGAATTTTGTAAGAATTTCTCTCTCTTTCACTGTCTTTGTTTCATGCGTTTTTAAAACTAATTTATTTTTATAATGGGGTTTAGCTGCTTTTCACGGCTGTGTTTATGCGGATTTACACCCACTTGACTCACTTCCAGAGAGATATCAATACATAGGTTTTAAGATTCTCACTAGTCAGATATATTCTTGTGCGGTGAATAGAGGGTGTTGAGTCCAGTTCACTGAGCAAGGAGTAGGTCTTGTCTATTACATATTGGGTGTATGGAACGGTATCTGAGCGAATTTGAAACCCTTGTTTTATGCATCACCCCACCTCACCTTGCCCGTTAAGCAGCCATAGTGTGTTTTCAAAATGGGTGACTCTGTTCTGATTTGTAATTCAGTTCAAGTGTAGCGGTTTTTACATTCCCTCTATAAGTGATAGCTTTTGATATGTGTCTTTTTCTGTGTGACTTATTTCACTTAGAGTCGTCGTACCTAAAACCAATCATCATGCTGCTACTAGCCTTATGACATTGATTTCATGGCTGAGTGATATTCCATTGTACATAAGGACCACAACTTCTTTATCCATTTTTCTCTTTCCTGGGATATTTAAGGTGTCATGAAGTGGAGGTTCTTGTCAACAGAGCAGCCCTAAACTTTGGGGTGCCTGTGTCTTGCTGATTTTAGTTTTCCCAATTTATACGCCCATGAGTGGAAGTGCCCTATGCTCACTAAGCTTTGTTTTTTCGATGTTTCAGGACACACCGTACACTTCTCCAGAGTGGTTGTTGGCAATTTACATCCCGCCCATCAGCGTAGCAAGGCTCCTATTTCTCCATGGCCTGTCCTGCATTTGTGGTTTTGACACTTTTTTCAGCATGGCCTTTTGGACCGATGGGAAGCGAGACTTCTTTGTAGCGCTGATTTGCCTTTCCAGGTTGCTTGGTTGGCCAAAAAGGGCGTATGCGTTTTTTCCTGAATATATTCAGGAAAAAACGCATACGCCCTTTTTGGCCAAGGGCATCATTGTCGACGTTTTGCCGCTTTTCATGTGCTTTAAAGGCGATTCGAATCTACCTCCTGAAACCTGTTTCCTGTAACTCTGCCTTGCTTTCAAATCCTCTTCGTTGCCTTCCCTCAATATATTTGTGGACGAGAGTTATCATTTATAACTCTGCAGGTTTGTGAATTGCAGTGCCCATGTGCTCCATTTATCAACTGGCTTTTTTGGGAGCTGGCCACAGAAGCGCGGGATTGCCTCAGGCCCTATTCTGGTTCCCGGCGGCAGGCTGAGCCTGTGGTTAATTCTTCTTCCTGATGGGAAAATAGAGTGACCTGTGCCTGTCCCAACACCTAGATCTAGTCTCTCATTGGTTGCCCCTCTTCCCATTCATCCTTAGGACAAATTGCAACCTGTATGGAACAGGAGGTTAAAGGTGCTGATTTTCCAAGTAGGGAGATTGCTAGTAAAGTAGCTGGAATGGCGAACCCGAGCACACGGAGTTGAGAAATGAGGTGCGTTTTAGAAACTTTCCCAATCTCATGGTGTACCATCTTCTAGGTTTCTCATGCATGTTTTCGATGTAGGAAGATGCCCTTGAACCTGGAGATTGGGGACAAATGGGATGGGTACCACGCAGTATTACTTTAAAGGGTCTGCGTTTGCTCACCCAACCTCACCCAAACTTTCAGCCCCAAGAGTGTCCACCCTTATGTCTCATCCAGCTGTGGGTCTAGATATGGTCAATCCAGGTTGCGTCACAGCCCCTGAATGAATTTTGTAAGAATTTCTCTGTCTTTCACTGTCTTTGTTTCATGGGTTTTTAAAACTAATTTATTTTTATAATGGGGTTTAGCTGCTTTTCACAGCTGTGTTTTTGCGGCTTTACACCCACTTGACTCACTTCCAGAGAGATATCAATACATAAGTTTTAAGATTCTCACTAGTCAGATATATTCTTGTGCGGTGAATAGGGGGTGTTGAGTCCAGTTCACTGAGCAAGGAGTAGGTCTTTTCTATTACATATTGGGTGTATGGAACGGTATCTGAGCTAATTTGAAACCCTTGTTTTATGCATCACCCCACGTCACCTTTCCCGTTAAGCAGCCATAGTGTGTTTTAAATGTGTGACTATGTTCTAATTTGTAATTCAATTCAAGTGTAGCGGTTTTTACATTCCCTCTATAAGTGATAGCTTTTGATAAGTGTCTTTTTCTGTGTGACTTATTTTCCTTAGAATCGTCGTACCTAAGTCCACGCATCTTGCGTCTACTGGCCTTATGACATTGATTTCATGGCAGAGTGATATTCCATTGTACATAAGAACCACAACTTCTTTATCCATTTTTCTCTTTCCTGGGATATTTAAGGTGTCATGAAGTGGAGGTTCTTGTCAACAGAGTAGCCCTAAACTTTGGGGTGCCTGTGTCTTGCTGATTTTTATTTTTCCCAATTTATACGCCCATGAGTGGAAGTGTCCTATGCTACCTAAGCTGTGTTTTTTCGATGTTTCAGGACACACCGTACACTTCTCCAGAGTGGCTGTTGGCAATTTACATCCTGCCCATCAGAGTAGCAAGGCTGCCATTTCTCCATGGCCTGTCCTGCATTTGTGGTTTTGACACATTTTTCAGCATTGCCCTTTTGACCAATGGGAAGCGAGACTTCTTTGTATTGCTGATTTGCCTTTCCAGGTTGCTTGGTTGGCAAAAAAGGGCGTATGCGTTTTTTCCTGAATATATTCAGGAAAAATCGCATACGCCCTTTTTGGCCAAGGGCATCATTGTCAACGTTTTGCCCCTTTTCTTGAGCTTTAAAGGCGATTCGAATCTACCTCCTGAAATCTGTTTCCTGCAATACTGCCTTGCTTTCAAATCCTCTTCGTTGCTTTCCCTCAATATATTTGTGGACGAGAGTTATCATTTATAACTCCGCAGGTTTGTGAATTGCAGTGCCCCTGAGCTCCATTTTTCAACTCGCTTTTTTGGTAGCTGGCCGCAAGCGCGGGATTGCCTCAGGCCCTATTCTGGTTCCGGGCGGCAGGCTGAGCCTGTGGTTAATTCTTCTTCCTGATGGGAAAATAGAGTGACCTGTGCCTGTCCCAACACCTAGATCTAGTCTCTCATTGGTTGCTCCTCTTCCCGTTCATCCTCAGGACAAATTGCAACCTGTACAGAACAGGAGGTTAAAGGTGCTGATTCTCCAAAAAGGGAGATTGCTAGTAAAGTAGCTGGAATGGCGAACCCGAGCACAAGGAGGTGAGAAATGAGGTGCGTTTTAGAAACCTTTCCCGATCACACGGTGTACCAACTTCTGGGTTTCTCATGCATGTTTTCGATGCAGGAAGATGCCCTTGAACCTGGAGATTTGGGACCCATGGGATGGGTACCACGCAGTATTACTTTAAAGGGTCTGCGTTTGCTCACCCAACCTCACCCAACCTTTCAGCCCCAAGAGTGTCCACCCTTAGGTCTCATCCACCTGTTGGTCTAGAATTGGTCAATCCAGGTTGCATCACGGCCCCTGAACGAACTGTGTAAGAACTTCTCTCTCTTTCACTGTCTTTGTTTTACGGGTTTTTACAAGTAATTTATTTTTATAATGGGGTTTAGCTGCTTTTCACGGCTGTGTTTATGCGGCTTTACACCCACTTGACACACTTCCAGAGAAATATCAATACATAGGTTTTAAGATTCTTACTAGTCAGATATATACTTGTGTGGTGAATAGGTGATGTTGAGTCCAGTTCACTGAGCAAGGAGTAGGTCTTGGCTATTACATATTGGGTGTATGGAATGGTATCTGTGCTAATTTGAAACCCTTGTTTTATGCATCACCCCACATCACCTTTCCCGTTAAGCAGCCATAGCGTGTTTTCTAAACGTGTGACTCTGTTCTCTTTTGTAATTCAGTTCAAGTGTAGCGGTTTTTACATTCCCTCTATAAGTGATAGCTTACGATAAGTGTCTTTTTCTTTTTGACTTATTTCACTTAGAGTCGTCGTACCTAAATCCACTCATCATGCTGCTACTAGCCTTATGACATTGATTTCATGTCTGAGTGATATTCCATTGTACATAAGGACCACAACTTCTTTATCCATTTTTCTCTTTCCTGGGATATTTAAGGTGTCATGAAGTGGAGTTTCTTGTCAACAGAGCAGCCCTAAACTTTGGGGTGCCTGTGTCTTGTGATTTTTAGTTTTCCCAATTTATACGCCCATGAGTGGAAGTGCCCTATGCTCCATAAACTGTGTTTTTTCGATGTTTCAGGCCACACCGTACACTTCTCCAGAGTGGCTGTTGGCAATTTACATCCCGCCCATCAGCGTAGCAAGGCTCCCATTTCTCCATGGCCTGTCCTGCATTTGTGGTTTTGACACTTTTTTCAGCATGGCCCTTTTGACCGATGGGAAGCGAGACTTCTTTGTAGCGCTGATTTGCCTTTCCAGGTTGCTTGGTTGGCCAAAAAGGGCGTATGCGTTTTTTCCTGAATATATTCAGGAAAAAACGCATACGCCCTTTTTGGCCAAGGGCATCATTTTCCACGTTTTGCCGCTTTTCATGTGCTTGAAAGGCGATTCGAATCTACCTCCTGAAATCTGTGTTTTGCAGTTCTGCCTTGCTTTCAAATCCTCTTCGTTGCCTTCCCTCAATATATTTGTGGACGAGAGTTATCATTTATAACTCTGCAGGCTTGTGAATTGCAGTGCCACTGAGCTCCATTTTTCAACTCGCTTTTTTGGGATCTGGCCGCAAAAGCGCGGGATTGCTCAGGCCCTATTCTGGTTCCGGGTGGCAGGCTGAGCCTGTGGTTATTTCTTCTTCCTGATGGGAAAATAGAGTGACCTGTGCCTGTCCCAACACCTAGATCTAGTCTCTCATTGGTTGCCCCTCTTCCCGTTCATCCTCAGGACAAATTGCAACCTATACGGAACTGGAGGTTAAAGGTGCTGATTCTCCAAGTAGGGAGATTGCTAGTAAATTAGCTGGAATGGCGTACCCGAGCACAAGGAGATGAGAAATGAGGTGCGTTTTAGAAACCTTTCTAAATCACATGCTGTACCATCTTCTAGGTTCCTCATGCAAGTTTTCAATGTAGGAAGATGCCCTTGAACCTGGAGATTTGGGACCCATGTGATGGGTACCATGCATTCTTACTTTAAAGGGTCTGCGTTGGCTCACCCAACCTCACCAAACCTCTCAGCCCCAAGAGTGTCCACCCTTATGTCTCATCCAGCTGTGGGTCTAGATATGGTCAATCCAGGTTGCGTCACAGCCCCTGAATGAATTTTGTAAGAATTTCTCTCTCTTTCACTGTCTTTGTTTCATGCGTTTTTAAAACTAATTTATTTTTATAATGGGGTTTAGCTGCTTTTCACGGCTGTGTTTATGTGGATTTACACCCACTTGACTCACTTCCAGAGAGATATCAATACATAGGTTTTAAGATTCTCACTAGTCAGATATATTCTTGTGCGGTGAATAGAGGGTGTTGAGTCCAGTTCACTGAGCAAGGAGTAGGTCTTGTCTATTACATATTGGGTGTATGGTACGGTATCAGAGCTAATTTGAAACCCTTGTTTTATGCATCACCCCACCTCACCTTTCCCGTTAAGCAGCCATTGTGTGTTTTCAAAATGGGTGACTCTGTTCTGATTTGTAATTCAGTTCAAGTGTAGCGGTTTTTACATTCCCTCTATAAGTGATAGCTTTTGATATGTGTCTTTTTCTGTGTGACTTATTTCACTTAGAGTCGTCGTACCTAAAACCAATCATCATGCTGCTACTAGCCTTATGACATTGATTTCATGGCTGAGGGATATTCCATTGTACATAAGGACCACAACTTCTTTATCCATTTTTCTCTTTCCTGGGATATTTAAGGTGTCATGAAGTGGAGGTTCTTGTCAACAGAGCAGCCCTAAACTTTGTGGTGCCTGTGTCTTGCTGATTTTAGTTTTCCCAATTTATACGCCCATGAGTGGAAGTGCCCTATGCTCCCTAAGCTTTGTTTTTTCGATGTTTCAGGACACACCGTACACTTCTCCAGAGTGGCTGTTGGCAATTTACATCCCGCCCATCAGCGTAGCAAGGGTCCTATTTCTCCATGGCCTGTCCTGCATTTGTGGTTTTGACACTTTTTTCAGCATGGCCCTTTGGACCGATGGGAAGCGAGACTTCTTTGTAGCACTGATTTGCCTTTCCAGGTTGCTTGGTTGGCCAAAAAGGGCGTATGCGTTTTTTCCTGAATATATTCAGGAAAAAACGCATACGCCCTTTTTGGCCAAGGGCATCATTGTCGACGTTTTGCCGCTTTTCATGTGCTTTAAAGGCGATTCGAATCTACCTCCTGAAACCTGTTTCCTGCAAATCTGCCTTGCTTTCAAATCCTCTTCGTTGCCTTCCCTCAATATATTTGTGGACGAGAGTTATCATTTATAACTCTGCAGGTTTGTGAATTGCAGTGCCCATGTGCTCCATTTATCAACTGGCTTTTTTGGGAGCTGGCCGCAGAAGCGCGGGATTGCCTCAGGCCCTATTCTGGTTCCGGGTGGCAGGCTGAGCCTGTGGTTAATTCTTCTTCCTGATGGGAAAATAGAGTGACCTGTGCCTGTCCCAACACCTAGATCTTGTCTCTCATTGGTTGCCCCTCTTCCCATTCATCCTTAGGACAAATTGCAACCTGTATGGAACAGGAGGTTAAAGGTGCTGATTCTCCAAGTAGGGAGATTGCTAGTAAAGTAGCTGGAATGGCGAACCCGAGCACACGGAGTTGAGAAATGAGGTGCGTTTTAGAAACTTTCCCAATCTCACGGTGTTCCATCTTCTAGGTTTCTCATGCATGTTTTCGATGTAGGAAGATGCCCTTGAACCTGGAGATTGGGGACAAATGGGATGGGTACCACGCAGTATTACTTTAAAGGGTCTGCGTTTGCTCACCCAACCTCACCCAACGTTTCAGCCCCAAGAGTGTCCACCCTTATGTCTCATCCAGCTGTGGGTCTAGATATGGTCAATCCAGGTTGCGTCACAGCCCCTGAATGAATTTTGTAAGAATTTCTCTCTCTTTCACTGTCTTTGTTTCATGGGTTTTTAAAACTAATTTATTTTTATAATGGGGTTTAGCTGCTTTTCACGGCTGTGTTTATGCGGCTTTACACCCACTTGACTCACTTCCAGAGAGATATCAATACATAAGTTTTAAGATTCTCACTAGTCAGATATATTCTTGTGTGGTGAATAGGGGGTGTTGAGTCCAGTTCACTGAGCAAGGAGTAGGTCTTGTCTATTACATATTGGGTGTATGGAACGGTATCTGAGCTAATTTGAAACCCTTGTTTTATGCATCACCCCACGTCACCTTTCCCGTTAAGCAGCCATAGTGTGTTTTCTAAATGTGTGACTCTGTTCTGATTTGTAATTCAATTCAAGTGTAGCGGTTTTTACATTCCCTTTATAAGTGATAGCTTTTGATAAGTGTCTTTTTCTGTGTGACTTATTTCACTTAGAGTCATCGTACCTAAATCCACTCATCATGCTGCTACTAGCCTTATGACATTGATTTCATGGCTGAGTGATATTCCATTGTACATAAGGACCACAATTTCTTTATCCATTTTTCTCTTTCCTGGGATATTTAAGGTTTCCTGAAGTGGAGGTTCTTGTCAACAGAGCAGCCCTAACCTTTGGTTGCCTGAGTCTTGCTGATTTTTAGTTTTCCCAATTTATACGCCCATGAGTGGAAGTGCCCTATGCTCCATAAACTGTGTTTTTTCAATGTTTGAGGCCACACCGTACACTTCTCCAGAGTGGCTGTTGGCAATTTACATCCCGCCCATCAGCGTAGCAAGGCTCCCATTTCTCCATGGCCTGTCCTGCATTTGTGGTTTTGACACTTTTTTCAGCATGACCCTTTTGACCGATGGGAAGCGAGACTTCTTTGTAGCGCTGATTTGCCTTTCCAGGTTGCTTGGTTGGCCAAAAAGGGCGTATGCGTTTTTTCCTGAATATATTCAGGAAAAAACGCATACGCCCTTTTTGGCCAAGGGCATCATTTTCCACGTTTTGCCGCTTTTCATGTGCTTGAAAGGCGATTCGAATCTACCTCCTGAAATCTGTGTTTTGCAGTTCTGCCTTGCTTTCAATTCCTCTTCGTTGCCTTCCCTCAATATATTTGTGGACGAGAGTTATCATTTATAACTCTGCAGGCTTGTGAATTGCAGTGCCACTGAGCTCCATTTTTCAACTCGCTTTTTTGGGATCTGGCCGCAAAAGCGCGGGATTGCCTCAGGCCCTATTCTGGTTTCGGGTGGCAGGCTGAGCCTGTGGTTATTTCTTCTTCCTGATGGGAAAATAGAGTGACCTGTGCCTGTCCCAACACCTAGATCTAGTCTCTCATTGGTTGCCCCTCTTCCCGTTCATCCTCAGGACAAATTGCAACCTATACGGAACTGGAGGTTAAAGGTGCTGATTCTCCAAGTAGGGAGATTGCTAGTAAATTAGCTGGAATGGCGTACCCGAGCACAAGGAGATGAGAAATGAGGTGCGTTTTAGAAACCTTTCTAAATCACATGCTGTACCATCTTCTAGGTTCCTCATGCAAGTTTTCAATGTAGGAAGATGCCCTTGAACCTGGAGATTTGGGACCCATGTGATGGGTACCATGCATTCTTACTTTAAAGGGTCTGCGTTGGCTCACCCAACCTCACCAAACCTCTCAGCCCCAAGAGTGTCCACCCTTATGTCTCATCCAGCTGTGGGTCTAGATATGGTCAATCCAGGTTGCGTCACAGCCCCTGAATGAATTTTGTAAGAATTTCTCTCTCTTTCACTGTCTTTGTTTCATGCGTTTTTAAAACTAATTTATTTTTATAATGGGGTTTAGCTGCTTTTCACGGCTGTGTTTATGTGGATTTACACCCACTTGACTCACTTCCAGAGAGATATCAATACATAGGTTTTAAGATTCTCACTAGTCAGATATATTCTTGTGCGGTGAATAGAGGGTGTTGAGTCCAGTTCACTGAGCAAGGAGTAGGTCTTGTCTATTACATATTGGGTGTATGGTACGGTATCAGAGCTAATTTGAAACCCTTGTTTTATGCATCACCCCACCTCACCTTTCCCGTTAAGCAGCCATTGTGTGTTTTCAAAATGGGTGACTCTGTTCTGATTTGTAATTCAGTTCAAGTGTAGCGGTTTTTACATTCCCTCTATAAGTGATAGCTTTTGATATGTGTCTTTTTCTGTGTGACTTATTTCACTTAGAGTCGTCGTACCTAAAACCAATCATCATGCTGCTACTAGCCTTATGACATTGATTTCATGGCTGAGTGATATTCCATTGTACATAAGGACCACAACTTCTTTATCCATTTTTCTCTTTCCTGGGATATTTAAGGTGTCATGAAGTGGAGGTTCTTGTCAACAGAGCAGCCCTAAACTTTGTGGTGCCTGTGTCTTGCTGATTTTAGTTTTCCCAATTTATACGCCCATGAGTGGAAGTGCCCTATGCTCACTAAGCTTTGTTTTTTCGATGTTTCAGGACACACCGTACACTTCTCCAGAGTGGTTGTTGGCAATTTACATCCCGCCCATCAGCGTAGCAAGGCTCCTATTTCTCCATGGCCTGTCCTGCATTTGTGGTTTTGACACTTTTTTCAGCATGGCCTTTTGGACCGATGGGAAGCGAGACTTCTTTGTAGCGCTGATTTGCCTTTCCAGGTTGCTTGGTTGGCCAAAAAGGGCGTATGCGTTTTTTCCTGAATATATTCAGGAAAAAACGCATACGCCCTTTTTGGCCAAGGGCATCATTGTCGACGTTTTGCCGCTTTTCATGTGCTTTAAAGGCGATTCGAATCTACCTCCTGAAACCTGTTTCCTGTAACTCTGCCTTGCTTTCAAATCCTCTTCGTTGCCTTCCCTCAATATATTTGTGGACGAGAGTTATCATTTATAACTCTGCAGGTTTGTGAATTGCAGTGCCCATGTGCTCCATTTATCAACTGGCTTTTTTGGGAGCTGGCCACAGAAGCGCGGGATTGCCTCAGGCCCTATTCTGGTTCCCGGCGGCAGGCTGAGCCTGTGGTTAATTCTTCTTCCTGATGGGAAAATAGAGTGACCTGTGCCTGTCCCAACACCTAGATCTAGTCTCTCATTGGTTGCCCCTCTTCCCATTCATCCTTAGGACAAATTGCAACCTGTATGGAACAGGAGGTTAAAGGTGCTGATTTTCCAAGTAGGGAGATTGCTAGTAAAGTAGCTGGAATGGCGAACCCGAGCACACGGAGTTGAGAAATGAGGTGCGTTTTAGAAACTTTCCCAATCTCATGGTGTACCATCTTCTAGGTTTCTCATGCATGTTTTCGATGTAGGAAGATGCCCTTGAACCTGGAGATTGGGGACAAATGGGATGGGTACCACGCAGTATTACTTTAAAGGGTCTGCGTTTGCTCACCCAACCTCACCCAAACTTTCAGCCCCAAGAGTGTCCACCCTTATGTCTCATCCAGCTGTGGGTCTAGATATGGTCAATCCAGGTTGCGTCACAGCCCCTGAATGAATTTTGTAAGAATTTCTCTGTCTTTCACTGTCTTTGTTTCATGGGTTTTTAAAACTAATTTATTTTTATAATGGGGTTTAGCTGCTTTTCACAGCTGTGTTTTTGCGGCTTTACACCCACTTGACTCACTTCCAGAGAGATATCAATACATAAGTTTTAAGATTCTCACTAGTCAGATATATTCTTGTGCGGTGAATAGGGGGTGTTGAGTCCAGTTCACTGAGCAAGGAGTAGGTCTTTTCTATTACATATTGGGTGTATGGAACGGTATCTGAGCTAATTTGAAACCCTTGTTTTATGCATCACCCCACGTCACCTTTCCCGTTAAGCAGCCATAGTGTGTTTTAAATGTGTGACTATGTTCTAATTTGTAATTCAATTCAAGTGTAGCGGTTTTTACATTCCCTCTATAAGTGATAGCTTTTGATAAGTGTCTTTTTCTGTGTGACTTATTTTCCTTAGAATCGTCGTACCTAAGTCCACGCATCTTGCGTCTACTGGCCTTATGACATTGATTTCATGGCAGAGTGATATTCCATTGTACATAAGAACCACAACTTCTTTATCCATTTTTCTCTTTCCTGGGATATTTAAGGTGTCATGAAGTGGAGGTTCTTGTCAACAGAGTAGCCCTAAACTTTGGGGTGCCTGTGTCTTGCTGATTTTTATTTTTCCCAATTTATACGCCCATGAGTGGAAGTGTCCTATGCTACCTAAGCTGTGTTTTTTCGATGTTTCAGGACACACCGTACACTTCTCCAGAGTGGCTGTTGGCAATTTACATCCTGCCCATCAGAGTAGCAAGGCTGCCATTTCTCCATGGCCTGTCCTGCATTTGTGGTTTTGACACATTTTTCAGCATTGCCCTTTTGACCAATGGGAAGCGAGACTTCTTTGTATTGCTGATTTGCCTTTCCAGGTTGCTTGGTTGGCAAAAAAGGGCGTATGCGTTTTTTCCTGAATATATTCAGGAAAAATCGCATACGCCCTTTTTGGCCAAGGGCATCATTGTCAACGTTTTGCCCCTTTTCTTGAGCTTTAAAGGCGATTCGAATCTACCTCCTGAAATCTGTTTCCTGCAATACTGCCTTGCTTTCAAATCCTCTTCGTTGCTTTCCCTCAATATATTTGTGGACGAGAGTTATCATTTATAACTCCGCAGGTTTGTGAATTGCAGTGCCCCTGAGCTCCATTTTTCAACTCGCTTTTTTGGTAGCTGGCCGCAAGCGCGGGATTGCCTCAGGCCCTATTCTGGTTCCGGGCGGCAGGCTGAGCCTGTGGTTAATTCTTCTTCCTGATGGGAAAATAGAGTGACCTGTGCCTGTCCCAACACCTAGATCTAGTCTCTCATTGGTTGCTCCTCTTCCCGTTCATCCTCAGGACAAATTGCAACCTGTACAGAACAGGAGGTTAAAGGTGCTGATTCTCCAAAAAGGGAGATTGCTAGTAAAGTAGCTGGAATGGCGAACCCGAGCACAAGGAGGTGAGAAATGAGGTGCGTTTTAGAAACCTTTCCCGATCACACGGTGTACCAACTTCTGGGTTTCTCATGCATGTTTTCGATGCAGGAAGATGCCCTTGAACCTGGAGATTTGGGACCCATGGGATGGGTACCACGCAGTATTACTTTAAAGGGTCTGCGTTTGCTCACCCAACCTCACCCAACCTTTCAGCCCCAAGAGTGTCCACCCTTAGGTCTCATCCACCTGTTGGTCTAGAATTGGTCAATCCAGGTTGCATCACGGCCCCTGAACGAACTGTGTAAGAACTTCTCTCTCTTTCACTGTCTTTGTTTTACGGGTTTTTACAAGTAATTTATTTTTATAATGGGGTTTAGCTGCTTTTCACGGCTGTGTTTATGCGGCTTTACACCCACTTGACACACTTCCAGAGAAATATCAATACATAGGTTTTAAGATTCTTACTAGTCAGATATATACTTGTGTGGTGAATAGGTGATGTTGAGTCCAGTTCACTGAGCAAGGAGTAGGTCTTGGCTATTACATATTGGGTGTATGGAATGGTATCTGTGCTAATTTGAAACCCTTGTTTTATGCATCACCCCACATCACCTTTCCCGTTAAGCAGCCATAGCGTGTTTTCTAAACGTGTGACTCTGTTCTCTTTTGTAATTCAGTTCAAGTGTAGCGGTTTTTACATTCCCTCTATAAGTGATAGCTTACGATAAGTGTCTTTTTCTTTTTGACTTATTTCACTTAGAGTCGTCGTACCTAAATCCACTCATCATGCTGCTACTAGCCTTATGACATTGATTTCATGTCTGAGTGATATTCCATTGTACATAAGGACCACAACTTCTTTATCCATTTTTCTCTTTCCTGGGATATTTAAGGTGTCATGAAGTGGAGTTTCTTGTCAACAGAGCAGCCCTAAACTTTGGGGTGCCTGTGTCTTGTGATTTTTAGTTTTCCCAATTTATACGCCCATGAGTGGAAGTGCCCTATGCTCCATAAACTGTGTTTTTTCGATGTTTCAGGCCACACCGTACACTTCTCCAGAGTGGCTGTTGGCAATTTACATCCCGCCCATCAGCGTAGCAAGGCTCCCATTTCTCCATGGCCTGTCCTGCATTTGTGGTTTTGACACTTTTTTCAGCATGGCCCTTTTGACCGATGGGAAGCGAGACTTCTTTGTAGCGCTGATTTGCCTTTCCAGGTTGCTTGGTTGGCCAAAAAGGGCGTATGCGTTTTTTCCTGAATATATTCAGGAAAAAACGCATACGCCCTTTTTGGCCAAGGGCATCATTTTCCACGTTTTGCCGCTTTTCATGTGCTTGAAAGGCGATTCGAATCTACCTCCTGAAATCTGTGTTTTGCAGTTCTGCCTTGCTTTCAAATCCTCTTCGTTGCCTTCCCTCAATATATTTGTGGACGAGAGTTATCATTTATAACTCTGCAGGCTTGTGAATTGCAGTGCCACTGAGCTCCATTTTTCAACTCGCTTTTTTGGGATCTGGCCGCAAAAGCGCGGGATTGCTCAGGCCCTATTCTGGTTCCGGGTGGCAGGCTGAGCCTGTGGTTATTTCTTCTTCCTGATGGGAAAATAGAGTGACCTGTGCCTGTCCCAACACCTAGATCTAGTCTCTCATTGGTTGCCCCTCTTCCCGTTCATCCTCAGGACAAATTGCAACCTATACGGAACTGGAGGTTAAAGGTGCTGATTCTCCAAGTAGGGAGATTGCTAGTAAATTAGCTGGAATGGCGTACCCGAGCACAAGGAGATGAGAAATGAGGTGCGTTTTAGAAACCTTTCTAAATCACATGCTGTACCATCTTCTAGGTTCCTCATGCAAGTTTTCAATGTAGGAAGATGCCCTTGAACCTGGAGATTTGGGACCCATGTGATGGGTACCATGCATTCTTACTTTAAAGGGTCTGCGTTGGCTCACCCAACCTCACCAAACCTCTCAGCCCCAAGAGTGTCCACCCTTATGTCTCATCCAGCTGTGGGTCTAGATATGGTCAATCCAGGTTGCGTCACAGCCCCTGAATGAATTTTGTAAGAATTTCTCTCTCTTTCACTGTCTTTGTTTCATGCGTTTTTAAAACTAATTTATTTTTATAATGGGGTTTAGCTGCTTTTCACGGCTGTGTTTATGTGGATTTACACCCACTTGACTCACTTCCAGAGAGATATCAATACATAGGTTTTAAGATTCTCACTAGTCAGATATATTCTTGTGCGGTGAATAGAGGGTGTTGAGTCCAGTTCACTGAGCAAGGAGTAGGTCTTGTCTATTACATATTGGGTGTATGGTACGGTATCAGAGCTAATTTGAAACCCTTGTTTTATGCATCACCCCACCTCACCTTTCCCGTTAAGCAGCCATTGTGTGTTTTCAAAATGGGTGACTCTGTTCTGATTTGTAATTCAGTTCAAGTGTAGCGGTTTTTACATTCCCTCTATAAGTGATAGCTTTTGATATGTGTCTTTTTCTGTGTGACTTATTTCACTTAGAGTCGTCGTACCTAAAACCAATCATCATGCTGCTACTAGCCTTATGACATTGATTTCATGGCTGAGTGATATTCCATTGTACATAAGGACCACAACTTCTTTATCCATTTTTCTCTTTCCTGGGATATTTAAGGTGTCATGAAGTGGAGGTTCTTGTCAACAGAGCAGCCCTAAACTTTGTGGTGCCTGTGTCTTGCTGATTTTAGTTTTCCCAATTTATACGCCCATGAGTGGAAGTGCCCTATGCTCCCTAAGCTTTGTTTTTTTCGATGTTTCAGGACACACCGTACACTTCTCCAGAGTGGCTGTTGGCAATTTACATCCCGCCCATCAGCGTAGCAAGGGTCCTATTTCTCCATGGCCTGTCCTGCATTTGTGGTTTTGACACTTTTTTCAGCATGGCCCTTTGGACCGATGGGAAGCGAGACTTCTTTGTAGCACTGATTTGCCTTTCCAGGTTGCTTGGTTGGCCAAAAAGGGCGTATGCGTTTTTTCCTGAATATATTCAGGAAAAAACGCATACGCCCTTTTTGGCCAAGGGCATCATTGTCGACGTTTTGCCGCTTTTCATGTGCTTTAAAGGCGATTCGAATCTACCTCCTGAAACCTGTTTCCTGCAAATCTGCCTTGCTTTCAAATCCTCTTCGTTGCCTTCCCTCAATATATTTGTGGACGAGAGTTATCATTTATAACTCTGCAGGTTTGTGAATTGCAGTGCCCATGTGCTCCATTTATCAACTGGCTTTTTTGGGAGCTGGCCGCAGAAGCGCGGGATTGCCTCAGGCCCTATTCTGGTTCCGGGTGGCAGGCTGAGCCTGTGGTTAATTCTTCTTCCTGATGGGAAAATAGAGTGACCTGTGCCTGTCCCAACACCTAGATCTTGTCTCTCATTGGTTGCCCCTCTTCCCATTCATCCTTAGGACAAATTGCAACCTGTATGGAACAGGAGGTTAAAGGTGCTGATTCTCCAAGTAGGGAGATTGCTAGTAAAGTAGCTGGAATGGCGAACCCGAGCACACGGAGTTGAGAAATGAGGTGCGTTTTAGAAACTTTCCCAATCTCACGGTGTTCCATCTTCTAGGTTTCTCATGCATGTTTTCGATGTAGGAAGATGCCCTTGAACCTGGAGATTGGGGACAAATGGGATGGGTACCACGCAGTATTACTTTAAAGGGTCTGCGTTTGCTCACCCAACCTCACCCAACGTTTCAGCCCCAAGAGTGTCCACCCTTATGTCTCATCCAGCTGTGGGTCTAGATATGGTCAATCCAGGTTGCGTCACAGCCCCTGAATGAATTTTGTAAGAATTTCTCTCTCTTTCACTGTCTTTGTTTCATGGGTTTTTAAAACTAATTTATTTTTATAATGGGGTTTAGCTGCTTTTCACGGCTGTGTTTATGCGGCTTTACACCCACTTGACTCACTTCCAGAGAGATATCAATACATAAGTTTTAAGATTCTCACTAGTCAGATATATTCTTGTGTGGTGAATAGGGGGTGTTGAGTCCAGTTCACTGAGCAAGGAGTAGGTCTTGTCTATTACATATTGGGTGTATGGAACGGTATCTGAGCTAATTTGAAACCCTTGTTTTATGCATCACCCCACGTCACCTTTCCCGTTAAGCAGCCATAGTGTGTTTTCTAAATGTGTGACTCTGTTCTGATTTGTAATTCAATTCAAGTGTAGCGGTTTTTACATTCCCTTTATAAGTGATAGCTTTTGATAAGTGTCTTTTTCTGTGTGACTTATTTCACTTAGAGTCATCGTACCTAAATCCACTCATCATGCTGCTACTAGCCTTATGACATTGATTTCATGGCTGAGTGATATTCCATTGTACATAAGGACCACAATTTCTTTATCCATTTTTCTCTTTCCTGGGATATTTAAGGTTTCCTGAAGTGGAGGTTCTTGTCAACAGAGCAGCCCTAACCTTTGGTTGCCTGAGTCTTGCTGATTTTTAGTTTTCCCAATTTATACGCCCATGAGTGGAAGTGCCCTATGCTCCATAAACTGTGTTTTTTCAATGTTTGAGGCCACACCGTACACTTCTCCAGAGTGGCTGTTGGCAATTTACATCCCGCCCATCAGCGTAGCAAGGCTCCCATTTCTCCATGGCCTGTCCTGCATTTGTGGTTTTGACACTTTTTTCAGCATGACCCTTTTGACCGATGGGAAGCGAGACTTCTTTGTAGCGCTGATTTGCCTTTCCAGGTTGCTTGGTTGGCCAAAAAGGGCGTATGCGTTTTTTCCTGAATATATTCAGGAAAAAACGCATACGCCCTTTTTGGCCAAGGGCATCATTTTCCACGTTTTGCCGCTTTTCATGTGCTTGAAAGGCGATTCGAATCTACCTCCTGAAATCTGTGTTTTGCAGTTCTGCCTTGCTTTCAATTCCTCTTCGTTGCCTTCCCTCAATATATTTGTGGACGAGAGTTATCATTTATAACTCTGCAGGCTTGTGAATTGCAGTGCCACTGAGCTCCATTTTTCAACTCGCTTTTTTGGGATCTGGCCGCAAAAGCGCGGGATTGCCTCAGGCCCTATTCTGGTTTCGGGTGGCAGGCTGAGCCTGTGGTTATTTCTTCTTCCTGATGGGAAAATAGAGTGACCTGTGCCTGTCCCAACACCTAGATCTAGTCTCTCATTGGTTGCCCCTCTTCCCGTTCATCCTCAGGACAAATTGCAACCTATACGGAACTGGAGGTTAAAGGTGCTGATTCTCCAAGTAGGGAGATTGCTAGTAAATTAGCTGGAATGGCGTACCCGAGCACAAGGAGATGAGAAATGAGGTGCGTTTTAGAAACCTTTCTAAATCACATGCTGTACCATCTTCTAGGTTCCTCATGCAAGTTTTCAATGTAGGAAGATGCCCTTGAACCTGGAGATTTGGGACCCATGTGATGGGTACCATGCATTCTTACTTTAAAGGGTCTGCGTTGGCTCACCCAACCTCACCAAACCTCTCAGCCCCAAGAGTGTCCACCCTTATGTCTCATCCAGCTGTGGGTCTAGATATGGTCAATCCAGGTTGCGTCACAGCCCCTGAATGAATTTTGTAAGAATTTCTCTCTCTTTCACTGTCTTTGTTTCATGCGTTTTTAAAACTAATTTATTTTTATAATGGGGTTTAGCTGCTTTTCACGGCTGTGTTTATGTGGATTTACACCCACTTGACTCACTTCCAGAGAGATATCAATACATAGGTTTTAAGATTCTCACTAGTCAGATATATTCTTGTGCGGTGAATAGAGGGTGTTGAGTCCAGTTCACTGAGCAAGGAGTAGGTCTTGTCTATTACATATTGGGTGTATGGTACGGTATCAGAGCTAATTTGAAACCCTTGTTTTATGCATCACCCCACCTCACCTTTCCCGTTAAGCAGCCATTGTGTGTTTTCAAAATGGGTGACTCTGTTCTGATTTGTAATTCAGTTCAAGTGTAGCGGTTTTTACATTCCCTCTATAAGTGATAGCTTTTGATATGTGTCTTTTTCTGTGTGACTTATTTCACTTAGAGTCGTCGTACCTAAAACCAATCATCATGCTGCTACTAGCCTTATGACATTGATTTCATGGCTGAGTGATATTCCATTGTACATAAGGACCACAACTTCTTTATCCATTTTTCTCTTTCCTGGGATATTTAAGGTGTCATGAAGTGGAGGTTCTTGTCAACAGAGCAGCCCTAAACTTTGTGGTGCCTGTGTCTTGCTGATTTTAGTTTTCCCAATTTATACGCCCATGAGTGGAAGTGCCCTATGCTCCCTAAGCTTTGTTTTTTCGATGTTTCAGGACACACCGTACACTTCTCCAGAGTGGCTGTTGGCAATTTACATCCCGCCCATCAGCGTAGCAAGGGTCCTATTTCTCCATGGCCTGTCCTGCATTTGTGGTTTTGACACTTTTTTCAGCATGGCCCTTTGGACCGATGGGAAGCGAGACTTCTTTGTAGCACTGATTTGCCTTTCCAGGTTGCTTGGTTGGCCAAAAAGGGCGTATGCGTTTTTTCCTGAATATATTCAGGAAAAAACGCATACGCCCTTTTTGGCCAAGGGCATCATTGTCGACGTTTTGCCGCTTTTCATGTGCTTTAAAGGCGATTCGAATCTACCTCCTGAAACCTGTTTCCTGCAAATCTGCCTTGCTTTCAAATCCTCTTCGTTGCCTTCCCTCAATATATTTGTGGACGAGAGTTATCATTTATAACTCTGCAGGTTTGTGAATTGCAGTGCCCATGTGCTCCATTTATCAACTGGCTTTTTTGGGAGCTGGCCGCAGAAGCGCGGGATTGCCTCAGGCCCTATTCTGGTTCCGGGTGGCAGGCTGAGCCTGTGGTTAATTCTTCTTCCTGATGGGAAAATAGAGTGACCTGTGCCTGTCCCAACACCTAGATCTTGTCTCTCATTGGTTGCCCCTCTTCCCATTCATCCTTAGGACAAATTGCAACCTGTATGGAACAGGAGGTTAAAGGTGCTGATTCTCCAAGTAGGGAGATTGCTAGTAAAGTAGCTGGAATGGCGAACCCGAGCACACGGAGTTGAGAAATGAGGTGCGTTTTAGAAACTTTCCCAATCTCACGGTGTTCCATCTTCTAGGTTTCTCATGCATGTTTTCGATGTAGGAAGATGCCCTTGAACCTGGAGATTGGGGACAAATGGGATGGGTACCACGCAGTATTACTTTAAAGGGTCTGCGTTTGCTCACCCAACCTCACCCAACGTTTCAGCCCCAAGAGTGTCCACCCTTATGTCTCATCCAGCTGTGGGTCTAGATATGGTCAATCCAGGTTGCGTCACAGCCCCTGAATGAATTTTGTAAGAATTTCTCTCTCTTTCACTGTCTTTGTTTCATGGGTTTTTAAAACTAATTTATTTTTATAATGGGGTTTAGCTGCTTTTCACGGCTGTGTTTATGCGGCTTTACACCCACTTGACTCACTTCCAGAGAGATATCAATACATAAGTTTTAAGATTCTCACTAGTCAGATATATTCTTGTGTGGTGAATAGGGGGTGTTGAGTCCAGTTCACTGAGCAAGGAGTAGGTCTTGTCTATTACATATTGGGTGTATGGAACGGTATCTGAGCTAATTTGAAACCCTTGTTTTATGCATCACCCCACGTCACCTTTCCCGTTAAGCAGCCATAGTGTGTTTTCTAAATGTGTGACTCTGTTCTGATTTGTAATTCAATTCAAGTGTAGCGGTTTTTACATTCCCTTTATAAGTGATAGCTTTTGATAAGTGTCTTTTTCTGTGTGACTTATTTCACTTAGAGTCATCGTACCTAAATCCACTCATCATGCTGCTACTAGCCTTATGACATTGATTTCATGGCTGAGTGATATTCCATTGTACATAAGGACCACAATTTCTTTATCCATTTTTCTCTTTCCTGGGATATTTAAGGTTTCCTGAAGTGGAGGTTCTTGTCAACAGAGCAGCCCTAACCTTTGGTTGCCTGAGTCTTGCTGATTTTTAGTTTTCCCAATTTATACGCCCATGAGTGGAAGTGCCCTATGCTCCATAAACTGTGTTTTTTCAATGTTTGAGGCCACACCGTACACTTCTCCAGAGTGGCTGTTGGCAATTTACATCCCGCCCATCAGCGTAGCAAGGCTCCCATTTCTCCATGGCCTGTCCTGCATTTGTGGTTTTGACACTTTTTTCAGCATGACCCTTTTGACCGATGGGAAGCGAGACTTCTTTGTAGCGCTGATTTGCCTTTCCAGGTTGCTTGGTTGGCCAAAAAGGGCGTATGCGTTTTTTCCTGAATATATTCAGGAAAAAACGCATACGCCCTTTTTGGCCAAGGGCATCATTTTCCACGTTTTGCCGCTTTTCATGTGCTTGAAAGGCGATTCGAATCTACCTCCTGAAATCTGTGTTTTGCAGTTCTGCCTTGCTTTCAATTCCTCTTCGTTGCCTTCCCTCAATATATTTGTGGACGAGAGTTATCATTTATAACTCTGCAGGCTTGTGAATTGCAGTGCCACTGAGCTCCATTTTTCAACTCGCTTTTTTGGGATCTGGCCGCAAAAGCGCGGGATTGCCTCAGGCCCTATTCTGGTTTCGGGTGGCAGGCTGAGCCTGTGGTTATTTCTTCTTCCTGATGGGAAAATAGAGTGACCTGTGCCTGTCCCAACACCTAGATCTAGTCTCTCATTGGTTGCCCCTCTTCCCGTTCATCCTCAGGACAAATTGCAACCTATACGGAACTGGAGGTTAAAGGTGCTGATTCTCCAAGTAGGGAGATTGCTAGTAAAGTAGCTAGAATGGCGTACCCGAGCACAAGGAGATGAGAAATGAGGTGCGTTTTAGAAACCTTTCAAAATCACATGCTGTACCATCTTCTAGGTTCCTCATGCAAGTTTTCAATGTAGGAAGATGCCCTTGAACCTGGAGATTTGGGACCCATGAGATGGGTACCATGCATTATTACTTTAAAGGGTCTGCGTTGGCTCACCCAACCTCACCAAACCTCTCAGCCCCAAGAATGTCCACCCTTATGTCTCATCCAGCTGTGGGTCTAGATATGGTCAATCCAGGTTGCGTCACAGCCCCTGAATGAATTTTGTAAGAATTTCTCTCTCTTTCACTGTCTTTGTTTCATGCGTTTTTAAAACTAATTTATTTTTATAATGGGGTTTAGCTGCTTTTCACGGCTGTGTTTATGCGGATTTACACCCACTTGACTCACTTCCAGAGAGATATCAATACATAGGTTTTAAGATTCTCACTAGTCAGATATATTCTTGTGCGGTGAATAGAGGGTGTTGAGTCCAGTTCACTGAGCAAGGAGTAGGTCTTGTCTATTACATATTGGGTGTATGGAACGGTATCTGAGCGAATTTGAAACCCTTGTTTTATGCATCACCCCACCTCACCTTTCCCGTTAAGCAGCCATAGTGTGTTTTCAAAATGGGTGACTCTGTTCTGATTTGTAATTCAGTTCAAGTGTAGCGGTTTTTACATTCCCTCTATAAGTGATAGCTTTTGATATGTGTCTTTTTCTGTGTGACTTATTTCACTTAGAGTCGTCGTACCTAAAACCAATCATCATGCTGCTACTAGCCTTATGACATTGATTTCATGGCTGAGTGATATTCCATTGTACATAAGGACCACAACTTCTTTATCCATTTTTCTCTTTCCTGGGATATTTAAGGTGTCATGAAGTGGAGGTTCTTGTCAACAGAGCAGCCCTAAACTTTGGGGTGCCTGTGTCTTGCTGATTTTAGTTTTCCCAATTTATACGCCCATGAGTGGAAGTGCCCTATGCTCCCTAAGCTTTGTTTTTTCGATGTTTCAGGACACACCGTACACTTCTACAGAGTGGCTGTTGGCAATTTACATCCCGCCCATCAGCGTAGCAAGGCTCCTATTTCTCCATGGCCTGTCCTGCATTTGTGGTTTTGACACTTTTTTCAGCATGGCCTTTTGGACCGATGGGAAGCGAGACTTCTTTGTAGCGCTGATTTGCCTTTCCAGGTTGCTTGGTTGGCCAAAAAGGGCGTATGCGTTTTTTCCTGAATATATTCAGGAAAAAACGCATACGCCCTTTTTGGCCAAGGGCATCATTGTCCACGTTTTGCCGCTTTTCATGTGCTTTAAAGGCGATTCGAATCTACCTCCTGAAACCTGTTTCCTGCAACTCTGCCTTGCTTTCAAATCCTCTTCGTTGCCTTCCCTCAATATATTTGTGGACGAGAGTTATCATTTATAACTCTGCAGGTTTGTGAATTGCAGTGCCCATGTGCTCCATTTATCAACTGGCTTTTTTGGGAGCTGGCCGCAGAAGCGCGGGATTGCCTCAGGCCCTATTCTGGTTCCGGGCGGCAGGCTGAGCCTGTGGTTAATTCTTCTTCCTGATGGGAAAATAGAGTGATCTGTGCCTGTCCCAAGACCTAGATCTAGTCTCTCATTGGTTGCCCTTCTTCCCATTCATCCTTAGGACAAATTGCAACCTGTATGGAACAGGAGCTTAAAGGTGCTGATTCTCCAAGTAGGGAGATTGCTAGTAAAGTAGCTGGAATGGCGAACCCGAGCAAACGGAGTTGAGAAATGAGGTGCATTTTAGAAACTTTCCCAATCACACGGTGTACCATCTTCTGGGTTTCTCATGCATGTTTTCGATGTAGGAAGATGCCCTTGAACCTGGAGATTTGGGACCCATGGGATGGGTACCACGCAGTTTTACTTTAAAGTGTCTGCGTTTGCTCACCCAACCTCACCAAACCTCTCAGCCCCAAGAGTGTCCACCTTTATGTGTCATCCAGCTGTGGGTCTAGATATGGTCAATCCAGTTTGCGTCACAGCCCCTGAATGAATTTTGTAAGAATTTCTCTGTCTTTCACTGTCTTTGTTTCATGGGTTTTTAAAACTAATTTATTTTTATAATGGGGTTTAGCTGCTTATCACAGCTTTGTTTATGCGGCTTTACACCCACTTGACTCACTTCCAAAGAGATATCAATACATAAGTTTTAAGATTCTCACTAGTCAGATATATTCTTGTGCGGTGAATAGGGGGTGTTGAGTCCAGTTCACTGAGCAAGGAGTAGGTCTTGTCTATTACATATTGGGTGTATGGAACGGTATCTGAGCTAATTTGAAACCCTTGTTTTATGCATCACCCCACGTCACCTTTCCCGTTAAGCAGCCATAGTGTGTTTTCTAAACGTGTGACTCTGTTCTGTTTTGTAATTCAGTTCAAGTGTAGCGGTTTTCACATTCCCTCTATAAGTGATAGCTTTTGATAAGTGTCTTTTTCTGTGTGACTTATTTCCCTTAGAATCATCGTACCTAAGTCCACCCATCTTGCGTCTACTGGCCTTATGACATTGATTTCATGGCAGAGTGATATTCCATTGTATATAAGAACCACAACTTCTTTATCCATTTTTCTCTTTCCTGGGATATTTAAGGTGTCATGAAGTGGAGGTTCTTGTCAACAGAGCAGCCCTAAACTTTGGGGTGCCTGTGTCTTGCTGATTTTTAGTTTTCCCAATTTATACGCCCATGAGTGGACGTGCCCTATGCTCCCTAAGCTGTGTTTTCTCGATATTTCAGGACACACCGTACACTTCTCCAGAGTGGCTGTTGGCAATTTACATCCCGCCCATCAGCGTAGCAAGGCTCCCATTTCTCCATGGCCTGTCCTGCATTTGTGGTTTTGACACTTTTTTCAGCATGGCCCTTTGGACCGATGTGAAGCGAGACTTCTTTGTAGCGCTGATTTGCCTTTCCAGGTTGCTTGGTTGGCCAAAAAGAGCGTATGAGGTTTTTCCTGAATATATTCAGGAAAAAACGCATACGCCCTTTTTGGCCAAGGGCATCATTGTCGACGTTTTGCCGCTTTTCATGTGCTTTAAAGGCGATTCGAATCTACCTCCTGAAACCAGTTTCCTGCAATTTTGCCTTGCTTTCAAATCCTCTTCGTTGTCTTCCCTCAATATATTTGTGGACGAGAGTTATCATTTATAACTCTGCAGGTTTGTGAATTGCAGTGCCTATGTGCTCCATTTTTCAACTGGCTTTTTTGGGAGCTGGCCGCAGAAGCGCGGGATTGCCTCAGGCCCTATTCTGGTTCCGGGCGGTAGGCTGAGCCTGTGGTTAATTCTTCTTCCTGATGGGAAAATAGAGTGACCTGTGCCTGTCCCAACACCTAGATCTAGTCTCTCATTGGTTGCCCCTCTTCCCATTCATCCTTAGGACAAATTGCAACCTGTATGGAACAGGAGGTTAAAGGTGCTGATTCTTCAAGTAGGGAGATTGCTAGTAAAGTAGCTGGAATGGCGAACCCGAGCACACGGAGTTGAGAAATGAGGTGCATTTTAGAATCTTTCCCAATCACATGGTGTACCATCTTCTGGGTTTCTCATGCATGTTTTCGATGCAGGAAGATGCCCTTGAACCTGGAGATTTGGGACCCATGGGATGGGTACCACGCAGTATTACTTTAAAGGGTCTGCGTTTGCTCACCCAAGCTCACCAAACCTGTCAGCCCCAAGAGTGTCCACCCTTAGGTCTCATCCACCTGTTGGTCTAGAATTGGTCAATCCATGTTGCATCACGGCCGCTGAACGAATTGTGTAAGAACTTCTCTCTCTTTCACTGTCTTTGTTTTACGGGTTTTTACAAGTAATTTATTTTTATAATGGGGTTTAGCTGCTTTTCACGGCTGTGTTTATGCGGCTTTACACCCACTTGACACACTTCCAGAGAAATATCAATACATAGGTTTTAAGATTCTCATTAGTCAGATATATACTTGTGCGGTGAATAGGGGGTGTTGAGTCCAGTTCACTGAGCAAGGAGTAGGTCTTGTCTATGACATATTGGGTGTATGTAACGGTATCTGTGCTAATGTGAAACCCTTGTTTTATGCATCACCCCACCTCACCTTTCCCGTTAAGCAGCCATAGTGTGTTTTCTAAACGTGTGACTCTCTTCTGTTTTGTAATTCAGTTCAAGTGTAGCGGTTTTTACATTCCCTCTATAAGTGATAGCTTATGATAAGTGTCTATTTCTGTGTGACTTATTTCACTTAGAATCGTCGTACCTAAATCCACTCATCATGATGCTACTAGCCTTAAGACATTGATTTCATGGCTGAGTGATATTCCATTGTACATAAGGACCACAACTTCTTTATCCATTTTTCTCTTTCCTGGGATATTTAAGGTGTCATGAAGTGGAGGTTCTTGTCAACAGAGCAGCCCTAAACTTTGGGGTGCCTGTGTCTTGCTGATTTTTAGTTTTCCCAATTTATACGCCCATAAGTGGACGTGCCCTATGCTCCCTAAGCTGTGTTTTTTCGATGTTTCAGGATACACCGTACACTTCTCCAGAGTGGTTGTTGGCAATTTACATTCCGCCCATCAGTGTAGCAAGGCTTCCATTTCTCAATGGCCTGTCCTGCTTTTGTGGTTTTGACAGTTTTTTCAGCATGACCCTTTTGACCGATGGGAAGCGAGACTTCTTTGTAGCGCTGATTTGCCTTTCCAGGTTGCTTGGTTGGCCAAAAAGGGCGTATGCGTTTTTTCCTGAATATATTCAGGAAAAAACGCATACGCCCTTTTTGGCCAAGGGCATCATTGTCGACGTTTTGCCGCTTTTCATGTGCTTCAAAGGCGATTCGATTCTACCTCCTGAAATCTGTTTCCTGCAATTCTGCCTTGCTTATAAATCCTCTTCCTTGCCTTCCCTCAATATATTTGTGGACGAGAGTTATCATTTATATCTCAGCAGGTTTGTGAATTGCAGTGCCCCTGAGCTCCATTTTTCAACTGTCTTTTTTGGGAGCTGGCCGCAAAAGCGCGGGATTGCCTCAGGCCCTATTCTGCTTCCGGGCGGCAGGCTGAGCCTGTGATTAATTCTTCTTCCTGATGGGAAAATAGAGTGACCTGTGCCTGTCCCAACACCTAGATGTAGTCTCTCATTGGTTGCCCCTCTTCCCATTCATCCTTAGGACAAATTGCAACCTGTATGGAACAGGAGGTTAAAGGTGCTGATTCTCCAAGTAGGGAGATTGCTAGTAAAGTAGCTGGAATGGCGAACCCGAGCACACGGAGTTGAGAAATGAGTTGCGTTTTAGAAACTTTCCAAATCACACGGTGTACCATCTTCTGGGTTTCTCATGCATGTTTTCGATGTAGGAAGATGCCCTTGAACCTGGAGATTTGGGAGCCATTGGATGGGTAGCACGCAGTATTACTTTAAAGTGTCTGCATTTGCTCACCCAACCTCACCAAAACTCTCAGCCCCAAGAATGTCCACCCTTATGTCTCATCCAGCTGTGGGTCTAGATATGGTCAATCCAGGTTGCGTCACAGCCCCTGAATGAATTTTGTAAGAATTTCTATCTCTTTCACTGTCTTTGTTTCATGCGTTTTTAAAACTAATTTATTTTTATAATGGGGTTTAGCTGCTTTTCACGGCTGTGTTTATGCGGATTTACACCCACTTGACTCACTTCCAGAGAGATATCAATACATAGGTTTTAAGATTCTCACTAGTCAGATATATTCTTGTGCGGTGAATAGAGGGTGTTGAGTCCAGTTCACTGAGCAAGGAGTAGGTCTTGTCTATTACATATTGGGTGTATGGAACGGTATCTGAGCGAATTTGAAACCCTTGTTTTATGCATCACCCCACCTCACCTTTCCCGTTAAGCAGCCATAGTGTGTTTTCAAAATGGGTGACTCTGTTCTGATTTGTAATTCAGTTCAAGTGTAGCGGTTTTTACATTCCCTCTATAAGTGATAGCTTGTGATATGTGTCTTTTTCTGTGTGACTTATTTCACTTAGAGTCGTCGTAACTAAAACCAATCATCATGCTGCTACTAGCCTTATGACATTGATTTCATGGCTGAGTGATATTCCATTGTACATAAGGACCACAACTTCTTTATCCATTTTTCTCTTTCCTGGGATATTTAAGGTGTCATGAAGTGGAGGTTCTTGTCAACAGAGCAGCCCTAAACTTTGGGGTGCCTGTGTCTTGCTGATTTTTAGTTTTCCCAATTTATACGCCCATGAGTGGACGTGCCCTATGCTCCCTAAGCTGTGTTTTCTCGATATTTCAGGACACACCGTACACTTCTCCAGAGTGGCTGTTGGCAATTTACATCCCGCCCATCAGCGTAGCAAGGCTCCCATTTCTCCATGGCCTGTCCTGCATTTGTGGTTTTGACACTTTTTCAGCATGGCCCTTTGGACCGATGGGAAGCGAGACTTCTTTGTAGCGCTGATTTGCCTTTCCAGGTTGCTTGGTTGGCCAAAAAGAGCGTATGAGGTTTTTCCTGAATATATTCAGGAAAAAACGCATACGCCCTTTTTGGCCAAGGGCATCATTGTCGACGTTTTGCCGCTTTTCATGTGCTTTAAAGGCGATTCGAATCTACCTCCTGAAACCAGTTTCCTGCAATTTTGCCTTGCTTTCAAATCCTCTTCGTTGCCTTCCCTCAATATATTTGTGGACGAGAGTTATCATTTATAACTCTGCAGGTTTGTGAATTGCAGTGCCTATGTGCTCCATTTTTCAACTGGCTTTTTTGGGAGCTGGCCGCAGAAGCGCGGGATTGCCTCAGGCCCTATTCTGGTTCCGGGCGGTAGGCTGAGCCTGTGGTTAATTCTTCTTCCTGATGGGAAAATAGAGTGACCTGTGCCTGTCCCAACACCTAGATCTAGTCTCTCATTGGTTGCCCCTCTTCCCATTCATCCTTAGGACAAATTGCAACCTGTATGGAACAGGAGGTTAAAGGTGCTGATTCTCCAAGTAGGGAGATTGCTAGTAAAGTAGCTGGAATGGCGAACCCGAGCACACGGAGTTGAGAAATGAGGTGCATTTTAGAAACTTTCCCAATCACATGGTGTACCATCTTCTGGGTTTCTCATGCATGTTTTCGATGCAGGAAGATGCCCTTGAACCTGGAGATTTGGGACCCATGGGATGGGTACCACGCAGTATTACTTTAAAGGGTCTGCGTTTGCTCACCCAAGCTCACCAAACCTGTCAGCCCCAAGAGTGTCCACCCTTAGGTCTCATCCACCTGTTGGTCTAGAATTGGTCAATCCATGTTGCATCACGGCCCCTGAACGAATTGTGTAAGAACTTCTCTCTCTTTCACTGTCTTTGTTTTACGGGTTTTTACAAGTAATTTATTTTTATAATGGGGTTTAGCTGCTTTTCACGGCTGTGTTTATGCGGCTTTACACCCACTTGACACACTTCCAGAGAAATATCAATACATAGGTTTTAAGATTCTCATTAGTCAGATATATACTTGTGCGGTGAATAGGGGGTGTTGAGTCCAGTTCACTGAGCAAGGAGTAGGTCTTGTCTATGACATATTGGGTGTATGTAACGGTATCTGTGCTAATGTGAAACCCTTGTTTTATGCATCACCCCACCTCACCTTTCCCGTTAAGCAGCCATAGTGTGTTTTCTAAACGTGTGACTCTCTTCTGTTTTGTAATTCAGTTCAAGTGTAGCGGTTTTTACATTCCCTCTATAAGTGATAGCTTATGATAAGTGTCTATTTCTGTGTGACTTATTTCACTTAGAATCGTCGTACCTAAATCCACTCATCATGATGCTACTAGCCTTAAGACATTGATTTCATGGCTGAGTGATATTCCATTGTACATAAGGACCACAACTTCTTTATCCATTTTTCTCTTTCCTGGGATATTTAAGGTGTCATGAAGTGGAGGTTCTTGTCAACAGAGCAGCCCTAAACTTTGGGGTGCCTGTGTCTTGCTGATTTTTAGTTTTCCCAATTTATACGCCCATAAGTGGACATGCCCTATGCTCCCTAAGCTGTGTTTTTTCGATGTTTCAGGATACACCGTACACTTCTCCAGAGTGGTTGTTGGCAATTTACATTCCGCCCATCAGTGTAGCAAGGCTTCCATTTCTCAATGGCCTGTCCTGCTTTTGTGGTTTTGACAGTTTTTTCAGCATGACCCTTTTGACCGATGGGAAGCGAGACTTCTTTGTAGCGCTGATTTGCCTTTCCAGGTTGCTTGGTTGGCCAAAAAGGGCGTATGCGTTTTTTCCTGAATATATTCAGGAAAAAACGCATACGCCCTTTTTGGCCAAGGGCATCATTGTCGACGTTTTGCCGCTTTTCATGTGCTTCAAAGGCGATTCGATTCTACCTCCTGAAATCTGTTTCCTGCAATTCTGACTTGCTTATAAATCCTCTTCCTTGCCTTCCCTCAATATATTTGTGGACGAGAGTTATCATTTATATCTCAGCAGGTTTGTGAATTGCAGTGCCCCTGAGCTCCATTTTTCAACTGTCTTTTTTGGGAGCTGGCCGCAAAAGCGCGGGATTGCCTCAGGCCCTATTCTGCTTCCGGGCGGCAGGCTGAGCCTGTGATTAATTCTTCTTCCTGATGGGAAAATAGAGTGACCTGTGCCTGTCCCAACACCTAGATGTAGTCTCTCATTGGTTGCCCCTCTTCCCATTCATCCTTAGGACAAATTGCAACCTGTATGGAACAGGAGGTTAAATGTGCTTATTCTCCAAGTAGGGAGATTGCTAGTAAAGTAGCTGGAATGGCGAACCCGAGCACACGGAGTTGAGAAATGAGTTGCGTTTTAGAAACTTTCCCAATCACACCGTGTACCATCTTCTGGGTTTCTCATGCATGTTTTCGATGTAGGAAGATGCCCTTGAACCTGGAGATTTGGGAGCCATGGGATGGGTAGCACGCAGTATTACTTTAAAGTGTCTGCGTTTGCTCACCCAACCTCACCAAACCTCTCAGCCCCAAGAGTGTCCACCCTTATGTCTCATCCAGCTGTGGGTCTAGATATGGTCAATCCAGGTTGCGTAACAGCCCCTGAATGAATTTTGTAAGAATTTCTCTGTCTTTCATTGTCTTTGTTTCATGGGTTTTTAAAACTAATTTATTTTTATAATGGGGTTTAGCTGCTTTTCACAGCTGTGTTTATGCGGCTTTACACCCACTTGACTCACTTCCAGAGAGATATCAATACATAAGTTTTAAGATTCTCACTAGTCAGATATATTCTTGTGCGGTGAATAGGGGGTGTTGAGTCCAGTTCACTGAGCAAGGAGTAGGTCTTTTCTATTACATATTGGGTGTATGGAACGGTATCTGAGCGAATTTGAAACCCTTGTTTTATGCATCACCCCACGTCACCTTTCCCGTTAAGCAGCCATAGTGTGTTTTAAATATGTGACTCTGTTCTGATTTGTAATTCAATTCAAGTGTAGCGGTTTTTACATTCCCTCTATAAGTGTTAGCTTTTGATAAGTGTCTTTTTCTGTGTGAATTATTTCCCTTAGAATCGTCGTACCTAAGTCCACCCATCTTGCGTCTACTGGCCTTATGACATTGATTTCATGGCAGAGTGATATTCCATTGTACATAAGAACCACAACTTCTTTATCCATTTTTCTCTTTCCTGGGATATTTAAGGTGTCATGAAGTGGAGGTTCTTGTCAACAGAGCAGCCCTAAACTTTGGGGTGCCTGTGTCTTGCTGATTTTTAGTTTTCCCAATTTATACGCCCATGAGTGGACGTGCCCTATGCTCCCTAAGCTGTGTTTTCTCGATGTTTCAGGACACACCATACACTTCTCCAGAGTGGCTGTTGGCAATTTACATCCCGCCCATCAGCGTAGCAAGGCTCCCATTTCTCCATGGCCTGTCCTGCATTTGTGGTTTTGACACTTTTTTCAGCATGGCCCTTTTGACCGATGGGAAGCGAGACTTCTTTGTAGCGCTGATTTGCCTTTCCAGGTTGCTTGGTTGGCCAAAAAGTGCGTATGCATTTTTTCCTGAATATATTCAGGAAAAAACGCATACGCCCTTTTTGGCAAAGTGCATCATTGTCGACGTTTTGCCCCTTTTCTTGAGCTTTAAATGCGATTCGAATCTACCTCCTGAAATCTGTTTCCTGCAATAATGCCTTGCTTTCAAATCCTCTTCGTTGCTTTCCCTCAATATATTTGTGGACGAGAGTTATCATTTATAACTCTGCAGGTTTGTGAATTGCAGTGCCCCTGAGCTCCATTTTTCAAATCGCTTTTTTGGTAGCTGGCCGCAAAAGCGCGGGATTGCCTCAGGCCCTATTCTGGTTCCGGCAAGCAGGCTGAGCCTGTGGTTAATTCTTCTTCCTGATGGGAAAATAGAGTGACCTGTGCCTGTCCCAACACCTAGATCTAGTCTCTCATTGGTTGCTCCTCTTC
This sequence comes from Eschrichtius robustus, assembly GCF_028021215.1. NCBI lineage: Eukaryota > Metazoa > Chordata > Mammalia > Artiodactyla > Eschrichtiidae > Eschrichtius > Eschrichtius robustus. Next base: position 269,211 of record NW_027175225.1, read on the forward strand.
CCGTTCATCCTCAGGACAAATTGCAACCTGTACAGAACAGGAGGGTAAAGGTGCTGATTCTCCAAGAAGGGAGATTGCTAGTGAAGTAGCTGGAATGGCGAACCCGAGCACAAGGAGGTGAGAAATGAGGTGCATTTTAGAAACCTTTCCCGATCACACGGTGTACCATCTTCTGGGTTTCTCATGCATGTTTTCGATGCAGGAAGATGCCCTTGAACCTGGAGATTTGGGACCCATGGGATGGGTACCACGCAGTATTACTTTAAAGGGTCTGCGTTTGCTCACCCAACCTCACCAAACCTGTCAGCCCCAAGAGTGTCCACCCTTAGGTCTCATCCACCTGTTGGTCTAGAATTGGTCAATCCATGTTGCATCACGGCCCCTGAACGAATTGTGTAAGAACTTCTCTCTCTTTCACTGTCTTTGTTTTACGGGTTTTTACAAGTAATTTATTTTTATAATGGGGTTTAGCTGCTTTTCACGGCTGTGTTTATGCGGCTTTACACCCACTTGACACACTTCCAGAGAAATATCAATACATAGGTTTTAAGATTCTTACTAGTCAGATATATACTTGTGCGGTGAATAGGGGGTGTTGAGTCCAGTTCACTGAGCAAGGAGTAGGTCTTGTCTATTACATATTGGGTGTATGTAACGGTATCTGTGCTAATTTGAAACCCTTGTTTTATGCATCACCCCACCTCACCATTCCCGTTAAGCAGCCATAGTGTGTTTTCTAAACGTGTGACTCTGTTCTCTTATGTAATTCAGTTCAAGTGTAGCGTTTTTTACATTCCCTCTATAAGTGATATCTTATGATAAGTGTCTTTTTCTGTGTGACTTATTTCACTTAGAATCGTCGTACCTAAATCCACTCATCATGCTGCTACTAGCCTTATGATATTGATTTCATGGCTGAGTGATATTCCATTGTACATAAGTACCACAACTTCTTTACCATTTTTCTCATCCCTGGGATATTTAAGATGTACACAAGTGGAGGTTCTTGTAACCAGAGCATCCCTAAACTTTGGGGTGCCTGTGTCTTGTTGATTTTAATTTTTCCAATTTATACGCCCATGAATGGATGTGCCCTTTTCTCTCTAGCTGTGTTTTTTAGATGTTTTAGGAAACACCGTACCGTTCTCCAGAGTCGCCATTTGCAATTTACATCCCGACCATCAGTGTAACAATGCTCCCTTTCCTCCCTGGCCTCTCCTGTATTTTTTTTACACTTTTTTAGGAAGGCCCTTTTGACCGATGGGAAGTGAGACTTCTTTGTAGTGCTGCATTGCATTTCCGGCTTGCTTGGTTGGCCAAAAAGGGCCTATGCGTTTTTTCCTGAATTTATTCAGAAAAAAACACATATGCTCTTTTTGGCCATGTGCATCGTTGTCGACTTTTGGCCGCTTTTCATGTGCTTTAGGGGCTATTCGAATCTAACTCCTGAAATCTGTTTCCTGCAATTCTGCCTTGCTTTCCAATCCTGTTCATTGCCTTCCCTCAATATAGTTTTGGACGATAGTTATAATTTATAACTCTGCAGGTTTGTGAATTGCAGTGCCCCTGAGCTCCATTTTTCAACTCGCTTTTTTGGGAGCTGTCCGCAGAACCGCTGGTTTGCTTCTGGCCCTACTCTGGTTCCCGGTGGCAGGCTAAGCCTTTGCTTAATTCTTCTTCCTGATTGGAAATTAGAGTGACATGTGCCTGTCCGAACATCTAGGGCTTGGCTCTCCTTGTTTCTCCTCCTTCCCCTTCTTCCTTTGGAAAAATTCCAAATTTTGTGCAACTGGATGTTGAAGGTGCTGACATCCTCAGGTGGGGAGATTTTAAGGAAAAAGGCTGGAGGTGTGAACCCGACAACCAGGAAATTAGGAGTTTTGGTGCCTTTTCCAAAATCTCCCTGATCCAACCGTGTTCCATCTTCTGGGTGTCACAGGCATGTTTTAGCTGTAGGAAAGGTCCTGTGTATGTAAGGAGAACACCAGGGATTTTTCCAAATCAGTGTCTCCCCGAACTCCAATCTGGGGAATTTTTAAGCTACTGGTACATGTGTGTTCATTAAGGGACTTGGGCCGTAGGCAGAGTCCGAACTTTAGATGATTGAAGTCTTCAGGTTCAGAAACGCTCACCATCGGCCTCCTTTAGTTTCCATTTTATCTGTAGTTGATAGATGATGTCGATATAGATATCTATTGTATTTCAGATTATTTCCCCTTAGGGGTCATTACAAAATATTGAGTATAGTTCCCTGTGTTATACAGTAGTTCCTTGTTGATGATATATTTTATACATAGCAGTGTGTATATGTTAATCTGAAACTGTTAATTTATCCCTCCTCCCACCTTTCCCCTTTGGTAATAAAAAATATAAGATTTTATACTTCTCAGAAATCTAGGAGCTGAAAGAGAGGTATCATTTTCAATGGAAAATCAGTCAAAACAAGGTTGAAACTTCAACCAAGATTATTAGATGTACATCCTTGGAAAGAAATCACTGCATTTCTCTACTGTTGACCTGACAAATAAGACAAACCCCTCAACTGAACTTGCTTATAATAAAGTGATGGAAATATCAAATGGAAGTGTTAGAAACATCTTATTTTACACGAGCCTTATACACTGCTCTATGTTAATTACAGTTTGGCTCGCACATCTGTTCTTTGAAGTTACAATGTTCTCAAATTCTGTTACTGATCCTGCAGAGTGGGCCCCAACAAGGGTCTCCCTGCCTAGTGTCATTGGAGCCAACAGATCGAGACTGACTTTGGTTCAGAAGCAAAGGAAAACTTTATATTATGATCAGAGAATGGAGAGGTGAGAGTGTGTGCTCCCCTGCGGGTTGTGGGCCGGGCTGCTGTGTAGAGATCCTGGCAGCGTCAGCGGGAGGGAGGGGGCGGAGCTCTCGAGGGCCGGGTTGGCTGGAGCTCAGGCTCTATGTCGCAGAGTCTGCACGGGGCCCCACGAGCTGAGGTGTCGGCCCAGCCATTTTGCACTAGGAAATCGGGTCTGAAGTGTCGGGTGTGGGACCTCTGCATGTGGAAACCTAGGAGCAAGTGAAATTAGACAAAGCACAAAGGAAAAAAATGGTTAGACTTTATTTTATTGCCCAGATTCTATTTTCATCTCCCAGGAATTTTTCATGGGCTTTGCCAGTGACAAAGCCCTCCTCTGCCTTTTGTCCCATTCCTCATTCTTGGGGTGCTGAGGGTGCAGACACCTCTTCTGTAAATGCTTCGTGCTGAGTTGGGTGTCCTCATACCCGGGGCGAGGGGGAGGACTTCTCCCAAGCAGCCTCCAGGTGAGGTTGATTGTCCCCAGGCCTCCTCCCTCACTGCTCGTCTGCCTGAGCACCAGCATTGGAAGTTTTATAGATTCTAATGACCTTTAAGGGTCCAGGAAAGAGATGTGCAGAGACGCTGGGGTGGGGGTGGGCCGTTTTACCCTGCTCCACATTGGTTCGGCCCCCTTAGGCTGACAGTTCCTGCTAGCCTAGATGCTCTGACCAGTACTCTGCGCTTTCTTCAGTTAGGCCACCTAATTAACGTACAAACAACACCAGGTGTCAGAGCCCTGCTTGCTCAACTCCCAGACAGTCCAGGGCTGGTGGTGATCCAGGACCTTGACGGCCACTCAGTCAACGGCCTTTTGAAGTAGCCAGGAGTACAGCCGGTCTCATTGGCCGCCGTCACCGCGGTGTCTGTAGGCTTTTCTATGGTGGCAGCGTTATTTACGGTTCCCCTGCCAAGTTTATTAGCTCCGCTCTGGGTGCAGTAAGTCCTGTAAGCAATAGTCTGCTCTTTTGGGACACACTCTTGTTGTTTTCTGAGAGAAGCTCCAGGTCAAGTGATGGTCAAACGAGTCGTCATGGGGGCCCATTGCTCCAGGTTTTCTCTCTGGAGGTTGGTGTTGGAGGGCCTCCTCACTCGAGGTCATTGTGCCCACGGAGCAATCCCTGCAACTTCAGGGCATGGTGGGTGGTTAGGATCACCAAGTGGCGTCCTTTTCCCTTAGGAGGGAGCTGGCCTTGCGGGCTGCTGATTTCCAGGTTTTTAGATACCCCCAGTATCCTGGTCGGATGGGGTGGCTGGCCAATGCCTGGAGGGCATTCTTGCATTGTTCCATTTCAAGTGGTCCCAGTTTTTGCACTAATACTCCAAGGGCGATTCGCCTTGGACCAGGAATGTAAAGGTCAAAGGGTTTAGCTAACTTAGGGAGGTCCAGGGCAAGGATCTGAACTGACTGCTCTTTCCATTCTTGAAAGGCCGCTTCTGGATTCTATTCAAAAGGATCATCATCTTTTCCTTTCAGTGTTTCATATAGAGGCCCAGCTATTAGACTGTAGTTAGGGATCCAGATGCAGCAAACCCCGGTCTCCCCAGGAACCCCTAAGCTGTCTTCTAGTTTCAGGAAGGGTGAGGCTGCAAATGGCTTCTTCCCTTTCCTGGGGTGGGCTTTTCCGACCTTCTGTGCGAATGAAGCCCAGGAAGGTCACCTTAGTTTGTGATATTTGAGCCTTTTTCTTGGACACCTTCTATCTTTTATTGGCTAGGTAGTTCAGAGGCCTCCTTAGTCGGGCTGGTGATCAGAATGTCATCTGCATATTGAAGGAGGGTTCCCTTCTCCAGAGGTAGATTTTTTAGGTCTTTAGCTAACGTTTCCCCAAAGATGGTGTGGGAATTTTTGAACCCCTGGGGCAGGACGGCCCAGCAGTATTGTTTTTGTTGTATGTTGAGTCCTGCCACTCACAGCCAAAATTTCTTGTGACTCTGGGACGAATGGAATACAGAAGAAGGCATCATTGAAGTCTAATACAGAATACCATGTCCTGGTGGATGGTAGAATGACCAGCAGGGTGTAGGAATTAGGAACTACTAGATGTATATCCTCTGTGGCTTCACTGACTGTCCTGGCGTCCTCTACCAGGTCCCCAGCAGCTCACGGGGCTCTTGTGGTCAGGTCCCTCCCAGGATATGGAGCTCACCTGGGCAGGTACCCAGCAGCCCACGGGGCTGTGGTGGTTAGGCCCCTCCCAGGATATGGAGCTCACCTGGGCAGGTACCCAGCAGCCCATGGGGCCATCATGGTCAGGCCCCTCCCAGGATATGGAGCTCACCTGGGCAGGTACGCAGCAGCCCACGGGGCTCTCGTGGGCATGCCCCTCCCTGGATATGGAGCTCCCGTGGACAGGTACCCCGACAGGGCTGGGCACACAGGAACTGTGCACATAGCCCTCATTGCAGAGCACCCCCAGCACACCTGTCACTCAGAGCTGACACAGAGCACCTCAGAGCAGAGCTTGAACTAATAAACAGCAGCTCCAACAGGTCTGTGACCCTAGGCTTCACTCTGTGCGGCCTCCCTCTGCCTGGTCTTCTAGGGGCTTCCACAGCAGCCGGGGCACCAGGCCTCTGTCTCCACCCACCACCCCTCCTCTCCCTGACTCCTGGGTTCCTCTCATTAGCAGAGGGTCTTCTTGAAGTTGTCTCCCACTCCTGGACCAGATAAAATGATTAGAAAACAAGCCAGGGCTGCCGCCCCTTATCTATCCTGACTCTCGGGACCCTACACCTGTTCCTTGGATCTGGCCGGTGCAGCAAGGCCCATTTTCTGCAAATCTGAGCCCCTGAGGGGCGAGGATTGGCTGACCTGGGCAGCCTGACCCGGCCGGCCAGCCCTTCCCAGGTGTGCCTGGGTTGAGGTCAATATAAACACCCCTCCAGGCAGCCAAAGCCTCTGCAGCTGTGCCTGACGCCATATTCTCTGCCCCGTCAGCAGTCTCGGGGTTGGGCTGGTGGGAGGCAGTAGGGCCCACGGCTCTATGAGTGGCCCGTTGTGACTGGGGCTCTACTGGACTTTCTGCAGGAGTTGCCGGGCTGCCACCTGCTAAAGAAGAGGATGTGTCACCCATACTTGCTGCTGGAATTTCTCCCCGGGCAGAGGTAAGGAAGGAAAAAAGCAGTGGGGGCCGGGACAGGAGGGGTACCTCAGGCAGGGAAATGGAAAGTTTCCAGACGAGCGCCCGGGGCCAGGACCATCCTGGCTGGCCTGCAGGCACCAAGTCGGCCTGCGTGCTGTCGCTGGTGTGACTCCAAGCCCCTTCCTCTAGTTTTTAGTCTTTGCACACATTCAGGTGTTTTACCTGGGAACGGTGGGAAAAGTTCAGCAGCAGCTGGCCTGGGGCTCAGCTCACGTTTAGTCAGAGACGCCTCCTCACGGTCCCCCAGCTTTGCAATGAGGACGCTCCTTGTGTGGGGGCTGCTGGCTGCATGGGAGATGATTCCCCACCTGTGACCAACTTAAGAATTGTTTACCACTGGAGCAAGTGCGCTGATAGGGTTTTCCTCTGTATGACCAGTGGGTTCAGTTTTTTTTTTTTTCTTTTTTGGTTCAAGGTAAGTTTTATTCCTCTTTTTGTATTTATGGATATAAGCATGGAAATCATTCATTCATATAAATACGTCTATGGGAAGGACAGAACTTTTTTTTCTGTTTTATTTTCTTAAGTATTATTTATTTTTTAATTTTTGAATTTATTTTATTCATTTTTTTATACAGCAGGCTCTTATTGGTTATCTATTTTATACATATAAGTGTATATATGTCAATCCCAGGGTCGCAATTCATCCCACCACCACCACCCTGCCACTTTCCCCCCTTGGTGTCCATACATTTGTTCTCTACATCTGTGTCTCTATTTCTGCCTTGCAAACCAGTTCATCTTTACCATTTTTCTAGGTTCTACATGTATGCGTTAATATACGATATTTGTTTTTCTCTTTCTGACTTACTTCACTCTGTATGACAGTCTCTAGATCTATCCACGTCTCTACAAATGACCCAATTTCATTCCTTTTTATGGCTGAGTAATATTCCATTTTATATATGTAGCACATCTTTTCCGTTCGTCTGTCTATGGGCATTTAGGTTGCTTCCATGACCTGGCTATAGTAAATAGTGCTGCAATGAATATTGTGGTGAATATGTCTTTTTGAATTATGGTTTTCTCTGGGTATATGGCCAGTAGTGGGATTGCTGGGTCATATGGTAATTCTATTTTTAGTTTTTTAAGGAACCTCCATACTGTTCTCCATAGTGACTGTATCAATTTACATTCCCACAAATAGTGTAAGAGGGTTCCCTTTTCTCCACACCCTCTCCAGCATTTGTTGTTTGTAGATTTTCTGATGATGCCCATTCTAACTCGTGTGAGGTGATACCTCATTGTAGTTTTGGTTTATATTTCTCTAATAATTAGTGATGTTGAGTAGCTTTTCATGTGTTTCTTGGTCATCTGTATGTCTTCTTGGGACAAATGTCTATTTACGTCATCTGCCCATTTTTGGATTGGTTTGTTTGTTTTTTTACTGTTGAGCTGCATGAGCTGTTTATATACATTGGAGATTAATCCTTTGTCCATTGATTCGTTTGCAAATATTTTCTCCCATTCTGAGGGTTGTCTTTTCGTCTTGTTTGTAGTTTCCTTTGCTTTGCAAAAGCTTTTAGGTTTCATTTGCTCCCATTTGTTTTTGTTTTTTTTTTTTTTTTTTTTTTATTCCATTACTCTAGGAGGTGGATCAAAAAATATCTTGCTGTGATTTATGTCAAAGAGTATTCTTCCTATGTTTTCCTCTAAGAGTTTTATAGTGTCCGGTCTTACATTTCGGTCTCTAATCCATTTGGAGTTTATTTTTTGTGTATGGTGTTAGGGAGTGTTCTAATTTCATTCTTTTACATGTAGCTGTCCATTTTTCCCAGCACCACTTATTGAAGAGACTGTCTTTTCTCCATTGTATACCCTTGCCTCCTTTGTCATAGATTAGTGTGCCATAGGTGTGTAGGTTTATCTCTGGGCTTTCTTTTTTTTTTTTTTTTTTACATCTTTATTGGAGTATAATTGCTTTACAATTGTGTGTTAGTTTCTGCTGTATAAAAAAGTGAATCAGCTATGCGTATACATATAACACCATATCCCCTCCCTCTTGCACCTCCCTCTCACTCCCTTATCCCACCCTTTTAGGTGGTCACAAAGCACAGAGCTGATCTCCCTGTGCTATGTGGCTGCTTCCCAGTAGCTATCAATTTTACATTTGGTAGTGTATATATGTCCATACCACTCTCTCACTTTGTCCCAGCTTACCCTTCCCTCTCCCCATGTCCTCAAGTCCTTTCTCTACGTCTGTGTCCTTAATCCTTTCCTGCCCCTACGTTCTTCATAAACTTTTTTTTTTTAGATTCCATATATATGTGTTAGCATACGGTATTTGTTTTTCTCTTTCTGACTTACTTCACTCTGTAGGACAGACTCTAGATCCATCCACCTCACTAAAAATAACTCAATTTCGCTTCTTTTTATGGCAGAATAATGTTCCATCGTATATATGTGCCACATCTTCTTTATCCATTTATCTGTTGATGGACACTTAGGTTGCTTCCATGTCCTGGCTATTGTAAATAGAGCTACAGTGAACATTGTGGTACATGACTCTTTTTGAATTATGGTTTTCTCAGGGTAAATGTCCAGGAGTGGGTTTGCTGGGTTGTATGGTAGTTCTATTTTTAGTTTTTAAGGAAGCCCCATACCGTTCTACCTAGTGGCTATATCAATTTACATTCCCACCAACAGTGCAAGAGGGTTCCCTTTTCTCCAATAAATGCCTCTCCAGCATTTACTGTTGGTAGATTTTTTGATGATGGCCATTCTGACTGGTGTGAGGTGATACCTCACTGTAGTTTTGATTTGCATTTCTCTAATGATTAGTGATGCTCAGCATCCTTTCATGTGTTTGTTGGCAACCTGTATATCTTCTTTGGAGAAATTTCTATTTAGGTCTTCTGCCCATTTTTGGATTGGGTTGTTTGGTTTTGTGATATTGAGCTACATGAGCTGCTTTTTGTAGATTAATCCTTTGCCATTTGCTTCATTTGAAAATATTTTCTCCCATTCTGATGGTTGTCTTTTCATCTTGCTTAAGTTTTCCTTTGCTGTGCAAAAGAATTTATGTTTCATTCGGTCCCATTTTTTAATTTTTGTTTTTATTTCCATTTCTCTAGGAGGTGGGTCAAAAAGGATCTTGCTGTGATTTATGTCATAGACTGTTCTGCTTATGTTTTCTTCTAAGAGTTTTATAGTGGCTGATCTTATATTTAGGTCTCTAATCCATTTTGAGTTATTTTTGTGTATGGTGTTAGGGAGTGTACTAATTTCATTCTTTTACATGTAGCTGTCGAGTTTTCCCAGCACCACTTACTGAAGACACTGTCTTTTCTCCATTGTATACCCTTGCCTCCTTTGTCATAGATTAGTTAACCACAGGTACGTGGGTTTATCTCTGTGCTTTCTATCCTTTTCTATTGACCTATATTTCTGTGTTTGTGTCAGTACCATATTATCTTGATTACTGTAGCTTTGTAATATAGTCTGAAGTCTGGAAGTCTGATTCCTCCAGCTCTTTTTTTTCCCCCTCAAGACTGCTTTGGCTATCCAGGGTCTTTTGTGTCTCCCTACAAATTTTAAGATTTTTTTTTTCTTGTTCTGTAGAAAATGCCAAAGGTATTTTGATCGGGATTGCATTGAATCTGTAGATTGCTTTGGGTAGTATAGTCATTTTCACAATATTGATTCTTCTAATCCAAGGACATGGTATATGTCTCCATCTGTTTATATCATCTTTGATTTCTTTCATCAGTGTCTTATAGTTTTCTGAGTACAGGTCTTTTACTTCCTTAGGTAGGTTTATTCCTAGGTATTTTATTCTTTTTGTTGCAGTGGTAATGGGATTGTTTCCTTAATTTCTCTTTCTGATCTTTCATTGTTAGTGTATAGGAATGCAAGCAATTTCTGTGCATTAATTTTGTATCCTGCAACTTTACCAAATTCATTGATTAGCTCCAGTGGTTTTCTGGTGGCATCTTTAAGATTCTCTATCTATGATATCATGTCATCTGCAAACAGTGACAATTTTACTACTTCTTTTCCGTTTTGTATTCCTTTTATTTCTTTTTCTTCTCTGATTGCCATGGCTAGGACTTCCAAAACTATGTTGAATAGCAGTGGTGAGAGTGGACATCCTCGTCTTGTTCCTGATCTTAGAGGAAACGCTTTCAGTTTTTCACCATTGAGAATGCTGTTTGCTGTGGGTTTGTCATATATGGCCTTTATTATGTTGAGGTAGTTTCCGTCTATGCCCACACTCTGCAGAGTTTTTATCGTAAATGAGTGTTGAATTTTCTCAAAATCTTTTCCTTCATCTATTGAGATGACCATATGGTTTTATTCTACAATTTGTTAATATGGTGTATCACATTGATTTGTGTATATTGAAGAATCCTTGCATCCCTGGGATAAACCCCACTTGATCATGGTGTATGATCCTTTTAATGTGTTGTTCGATTCTGTTTGCTAGTATTTTGTTGAGGATTTTTGCATCTATATTCATCAGGGATATTGGTCTATAATTTTCTTTCCTTGTAGTATCTCTGTCTGATTTTGGTATCAGGGTGATGGTGGTCTCATAGAATGAGTTTGGGAGTGTTCCTTCCCCTGCAATTGTTTTGAAGAATTTGAGAAGGTTGGGTGTTAGCTCTTCTCTAAATGTTTGATAGAATTCACCTGTAATGCCATCTGGTTCTGGACTTTTGTTTGTTGGAAGATTTTTAATCACAGTTTCAATTTCATTGCTTGTGATAGGTTTGTTCATATTTTCTATTTCTTCCTGGTTCAGTCTTAGAAGGTTATACCTTTCTAAGAATTTGTCCATTTCTTCCAGATTGTCCATTTTATTGGCACAGAGTTGCTTGTAGTAGTCTCTTAGGATGCTTTGTATTCCTGTGGTGTCTGTTGTAACTTCTCCTTTTTCACTTCTAATTTTGTTGATTTGCGTCCTCTCCCTCTTTTTCTTGAGTGTGGCTAAAGGTTGATCATTTTTGCTTATCTTCTCAAAGAACCAGCTTTTAGTTTTGATGATCTTTGCTTCCGTTTTCTTTGTTTCTATTTCATTTATTTCTGCTCTGATCTTTAGGATTTCTTTCCTTCTACTAACTTTGGGTTTTGTTCTTCTTTCTCTAGTTCCTCTAGGTGTAAGGTTAGATTGTTTATTTGAGATTTTTCTTGTTTCTTGAGGTAGGCTTGTATTGCTATAAACTTCCCTCTTAGAACTCCTTTTGCTGCATCCCATAGGTTTTGGATCATCGTGTTTTTGTTGTCATTTGTCTCTAGGTAGTTTTTGATTTCCCCTTTGATTTCTTCAGTGATCTCTTGGTTATTTAGTAACGTATTGTTTAGCCTCCATGTGTTTGTGTTTTTTACAGTTTTTTCTGTGTAATTGATTTCTAATCTCATAGCATTGTGGTCGGAACAGCTGCTTGATATGATTTCAGTTTTCTTAAATTTACTGAGGCTTTATCTGTGACCCAAGATGTGATCTATCCTGGAGAATGTTCCGTGTGCAGTTGAGAAGAACGTGTAATCTGCTGTTTTTGGATGGAATGTCCTATAAATATCAATGAACTCTATCTGGTCTATTGTGTCATTTAAAGCTTGTGTTTCCTTATTAATTTTCTGTCTGGCTGATCTCCACTGGTGTAAGTGAGCTGTTAAAGTCCCCCGCTATTATTGTGTTACTGTCGATTTCCTCTTTTATAGCTGTTAGCAGTTGCCTTATACATTGAGGTGCTCCTATGTTGGGTACATATATATTTATAATTGTTATATCTTCTTCTTGGATTGATCCCTTGACCATTATGTAGTGTCTTTCCTTGTCTCTTGTAACATTCTTTATTTTAAAGTCTATTTTATCTGATATGAGTATTGCTACTCCAGCTTTCTTTTGATTTTCATTAGCATAGAATATATTTTTCCATCGCCTCACTTTCAGTCTGTATGTGTCCCTAGGTCTGAAATGGGTCTCTTGTAGACAGCATATATATGGGTCTTGTTTTTGTATCCATTCAGCCAGTCTATGTCTTTTGGTTGGAACATTTAGTGCATTCACGTTTAAGGTAATTATCGATATGTATGTTCCTACTACTATTTTCTTAATTGTTATGGGTTTGTCTTGGTGGGTCCTTTTCTTCTCTTGTGTTTCCCACTTAGAGAAGTTCTTTTAGCATTTGGTGTAGAGCTGGTTGCATGGTGCTGAATTCTCTTAGCTTTTGCTTGTCTGTAAGGCTTTTGATTTCTCCATCAAATCTGAATGAGCTCTTTGCAGGGTGCAGTACCCTTGGTTGTAGGTTCTTCCCTTTCATCACTTTAAATTTATCATGCCACTTCCTTCTGGCTTGTAGATTTTCTGCTGAGAAATCAGCTGTTATCCTTATGGGATTTCCCTTGTATGTTATTTGTCATTTTTCCCTTGCTGCTTTCAATAATTTTTCTTTGTCGTTAATTTTTGTCAATTTGATTACTATGTGTCTTGTCATTTTTCTCCTTTGGTTTCTCCTGCCTGGGACACTCTGTGCTTCTGGACTTGGGTGGCTATTTCTTTTCCCATGCTAGGGAAGTTTTTGACCATAATCTCTTCAAATATATTCTCGGGTCCTTTCTCTCTCTCTTCTCCTTCTGGGACCCCTATAATGCGAATGTTGTTGCGTTTAATGTTGTCCCAGAGGACTCTTGGGGTGTCTTCATTTATTTTCATTCTTTTTCTTTATTCTGTTCCATGGCAGTGATTTCCACCTTTCTGTCTTCCAGGCCACTTATCCGTTCTTCTGCCACAGTTATTCTGCTACTGATTCCTTCTAGTGTATTTTTCATTTCAGTTATTACATTGTTCACCTCTGTTTGTTTGTTCTTTAATTCTTCTAGGTGTTTGTTCCTTAATTCTTCTAGGTCTTTGTTAAGCATTTCTTGTGTCTTCTCGATCTTTGCCTCCTTTCTTTTTCTAAGGTCTTGGCTCAACTTCACTATCATTATTCTGAATTCTTTTTCTGGAAGGTTCCCTATCTCCACCTCATTTCGTTTTTTTTTCTGGGGTTTTATCTTGTTCCTTGATCTGGTATAAAGTCCTCTGCCTTTTCATTTTGTTTATCTTTCTGTGAATGTGGTTTTCCTTCCACAGGCTGCAGAATTGTAGTTCTTCTTGCTTCTGCTGTCTGCTCTCTGGTGGATGAGTCTATCTTAGAGGCTTGTGCAAGCTTCCTGATGGGAGGGACTGGTGGTGGGTAGAGCTGGGTGTTGCTTTGGTGGGCAGAGCTTTAATCCGCTTGTCTACGGATTAAATAAAACTTTAATAAAAAGTTGAATCTGCTTGTCTGCTGATGCATGGGGCTGGGTTCCCTCCCTGTTGGTTGTTTGGCCTGAGGCGACCCAGCACTGTAGCCTACCTTGCTCTTGGTGGGGCTAATGGCGGACTCTGGGAGGGCTCACACCAAGGAGTATTTCCCAGAACTTCTGCTGCCAGTGTTGTTGTCCTCACGGTGAGCCACAGCCACAGCCACAAGCTGCCTCTGCAGGAGACCCTCTAAAAGTAGCAGGTAGTTCTGGTCATTCTCCTACGGGGTCACTGCTCCTTCCCCTGGGTCCTGATGTGCACACTACTTTGTGTGTGCCCTCCAAGAGTGGAGTATCTGAGTGGAGTTGAGACTCTGAGACTCTGTGTGGAGTCGCACAGACTCTGGGTCCTGTGAAGCTTCGATGTTTTGTGATTCTAGAAATCCTATAGGAGACGGTCCACAGCAGGTGAAGCTAATGTTGTCAGTAGAGGTGTTGAAGCCAAAGATCTGCAGTTCCGGCTATAGGTGCCGATGTACATACAGGACAAAATCATCTCGTGTGAATGTAGTTCAGGCATGTTTAAGATGAATGCAGTCATGTTAATGCCTACCATATTCTATCTTGAGCCTCTCCTCAGGGACCTCCTCCTCAGTTCCTGAGGCCCCTTTAAGTCATGTACAGGGGACTGGAGAGTGGGCTCTGTCCAGTCTGAGCCCTGAGTTACCCTGTGTGTATCTTAGGATACTTTGTATTTCTGTGGTGTCTGTTGTAACATCATCTCTTTCATTTCAGATTTATTTGGGCCCTCTCTTTTTTAACAAAACATACTACTGTTGTCTTTTATTCTTTACAGAAGTTTAATCAGTGTTTGATCTACTATCCTTACCCTATGTATACTTTTTGCAGTGAGATTTTTACTTTTCTTTGTTTCCTTGTTACTATCAATAATTAGTGAGACTTCTTTTAAGCTACCTTCAACATTGCTTATAAAGCTGCTTTATTAGTGATGACAGAGCCTTAATGGAAGTCATGTTCTGGTTGTAAATTAGAATGCAATGTGCCAGCACAAAGCCCCTTAAGTTTATGTCTCATTACTTCTTGTTCTTTTTTTAATTTAATTTTTATTTTTTGTCAGAGCAAATTTGATTAAAATGTTTTGTTTCTTCTAGGTGTGCAAGATGTGGTTCTTTTAAACATATACATATATCTATTCTTCTTTGGATCATTTTCCCATGTAGGTTATGACACCATGTTGAGTAGTCTTGTCTTGGTATTACGTAGGTCTTTGGTGATTACATATTTCACATGTGTTTCTATATCTATCTTAACCCCAATATCCTAATGTATCCAATCCTCACACCTTTCCATTTGGTGAACCCTAAGTTTGTTTAATGAATCTGTGATTGCATTTCTCTGTGGAAATATCTTCATTGGTATCAATTTTTAGCTAAGACCTATAAGTGATATTATAGGATATGTGTCTTTTGCTTTCTGACTTAGTACAATTTGCCTGATTAACTCAAGAATCATACACAGTGCTGCAAATGGCATTGTTTTGTTTTTTTCCCTGGCTAATATTCCATCTGTACGTGTACCAGTTATTCTTTGGCCACGCACCTCTTGATGGACTATTTGGTTGCCTCCATGTCTTGGTTATTGTAATACTGCTGCAATGCACATTTGCTTGCCTGTGTCTTTCCAGTTCTATCTCCTTATGTTATAGGCCAAGGAGTGGGCTTGCTGTATCATATGGTAGCTCAGTGTGTACGTTTTAAAGGCACCACCATTCAGTTCTCATTAGTGGCTCTTTCCAGGTTATGTCCCACTTAAAATTGAGGGTATGCATTTCTCCAAAACACCTTCAATATTTATTGTTTGTAGTTTGCTTGCTGCTGGTTATTCTAACAGGTGCGAGCTGATACCTCTGTGTGGCTGAATTTGCATGTGTCCCATAATCTGTTGAAATTGATCTTTAAAGCATGCTCTTTTTATTTATCAAACTGTGATTACAGCTTAGTTCTTCAAATTGTTTTCTTAAAGTAAGTGTCACATTTTGAAAAGTTTTGGCCACTACCTCCCTCAAGACATTTTGAGGGCAGGTTTCATTTACAGCCCTAAAGAACTTGTTCATATGAAGTGACCATTAACACAGATTTTAAAGCTGCTTTTGCAGGTAACGGCCAGAGGGCGGCAGCCTATTTACGTTCCCCAATCTGGTAACTAGAGAAAGAGTCCTTCAGCTGCAAGAGTGTCCAGCTTTATTTCTCATCCAGCTGTGGGTCTAGATATGATCAAACAAGGTTGCATCACAGCCCAGGAACGAATTATGTAAAATTTCCTCTCTCTATCACTGTCTTATTTTTTTGGGTTTTTTAAAGTTATTTAATTTAAAATGGGGATTCGCTACTTTTCACTGCTGTGTTTATGCCGCTTTACACCCACTTGACTCACTTCCAGACAGATATCAATACATAGGTTTTAAGATTCTTACTAGTCACATATATTCTTGTGCGGTGAATAGGGGGTGTTGAGTCCAGTTCACTGAGCAAGGAGTAGGTCTTGTCTATTACATATTGGGTGTATGGATCGGTATCTGAGCGAATTTGAAACCCTTGTTTTATGCATCACCACACCTCACCTTTCCCGTTAAGCAGCCATAGTGTGTTTTCTAAACGTGTGACTCTGTTGTGTTTTGTAATTCAGTTCAACTGTAGCGGTTTTTACATTCCCTCTATAAGTGATAGCTTATGATAAGTGTCTTTTTCTGTGTGACTTATTTCACTTAGAATCGTTGTACCTAACTCCACTCATCTTGCTTCTACTAGCCTTATGGCATTGATTTCATGTCTGAGTGATATTGCATTGTACATAAGGACTACAACTTCTTTATCCATTTTTCTCTTTCCTGGGATATTTAAGGTGTCATGAAGTGGAGGTTCTTGTCAACAGAGCAGTCCTAAACTTTGGGGTGCCTGTGTCTTGCTGATTTTTAGTTTTCCCAATTTATACGCCCATGAGTGGACGTGCCCTATGCTCCCTAAGCTGTGTTTTTTCGATGTTTCAGGACACACCGTACACTTCTCCAGAGTGTCTGTTGGCAATTTACATCCCGCCCATCAGCGTAGCAAGGCTGCCATTTCTCCATGGCCTGTCCTGCATTTCTGGTTTTGACACTTTTTGCAGCATGGCCCTTTTGACCGATGGGAAGCGAGACTTCTTTGTAGCGCTGATTTGAATTTCCAGGTTGCTTGGTTGGCAAAAAAGGGCGTATGCGTTTTTTCCTGAATATATTCAGGAAAAAACGCATACGCCCTTTTTGGCCAAGGGCATCATTGTCGACGTTTTGCCACTTTTCATGTGCTTTAAAGGCGATTCGAATCTACCTCCTGAAACCTGTTTCCTGCAATTCTGCCTTGCTTTCAAATCCTCTTCGTTGCCTTCCCTCAATATATTTGTGGATGAGAGTTATCATTTATAACTCTGCGGGTTTGTGAATTGCAGTGTGCCTGAGCTCCATTTTTCAACTCGCTTTTTTGGGAGCTGGCCGCAAAAGCACGGTATTGCCTCAGGCCCTATTCTGCTTCTGGGGGACAGGCTGAGCCTGTGCTTAATTCTTCTTCCTGATGGGAAAATAGAGTGACCTGTGCCTGTCCCAACACCTAGATCTAGTCTCTCATTGGTTGCCCCTCTTCCCTTTCATCCTCAGGACAAATTGCAACCTGTAGGGAACAGGAGGTTAAAGGTGCTGATTCTCCAAGTAGGGAGATTGCTAGTAAAGTAGCTGGAATGGCGAACCCGAGCACAAGGAGATGAGAAATGAGGTGCGTTTTAGAAACCTTTCAAAATCACACGGTGTACCATCTTCTGAGTTTCTCATGCATGTTTTCGATGTAGGAAGATGCCCTAGAACCTGGAGACTTGGGACCCATGGGATGGGTACCACGCAGTATTACTTTAAAGGGTCTGCGTTTGCTCACCCCACCTAACCCAAACTTTCAGCCCCAAGAGTGTCCACCCTTATGTCTCATCCAGCTGTGCGTGTAGATATGGTCAATCCAGGTTGCATCACAGCCTCTGAACGAATTTTGTAAGAATTTCTCTCTCTTTCACTGTCTTTGTTTTACGGGTTTTTAAAAGTAATTTATTTTTATAATGGGGTTAAGCTGCTTTTCACGGCTGTGTTTATGCGGCTTTACACCCACTTGACTCACTTCCAGACATATATCAATACATAGGTTTTAAGATTCTTACTAGTCACATATATTCTTGTGCGGTGAATAGGGGATGTTGAGTCCAGTTCACTGAGCAAGGAGTAGGTCTTGTCTATTACATATTGGGTGTATGGAACGGTATCTGAGCGAATTTGAAACCCTTGTTTTATGCATCACCCCACCTCACCTTTCCCGTTAAGCAGCCATAGTGTGTTTTCTAAACGTGTGACTCTGTTCTGTTTTTTAATTCAGTTCAAGTGTAGCGGTTTTTACATTCCCTCTATAAGTGATAGCTTATGATAAGTGTATTTTTCTGTGTGACTTATTTCACTTAGAATCGTCGTACCTAACTCCACTCATCTTGCTTCTACTAGCCTTATGACATTGATTTCATTTCTGAGTGATATTCCATTGTACATAAGGACCACAACTTCTTTATCCATTTTTCTCTTTCCTGGGATATTTAAGTTGTCATGAAGTGGAGGTTCTTGTCAACAGAGCAGCCCTAAACTTTGGGGTGCCTCTGTCTTGCTGATTTTTCGTTTTCCCAATTTATACGCCCATGAGTGGACGTGCCCTATGCTCCCTAAGCTGTGTTTTCTCGATGTTTCAGGACACACCGTACACTTCTCCAGAGTGGCTGTTGGCAATTTACATCCCGCCCATCAGCGTAGCAAGGCCCCTATTTCTCCATGGACTGTCCTGCATTTGTGGTTTTGACACTTTTTTCAGCATGGCCCTTTGGACCGATGGGAAGCGAGACTTCTTTGTAGAGCTGATTTGCCTTTCCAGGTTGCTTGATTGGCCAAAAAGGGCGTATGCGTTTTTTCCTGAATATATTCAGGAAAAAACGCATACGCCCTTTTTGGCCAAGGGCATCATTGTCGACGTTTTGCCGCTTTTCATGTGCTTTAAAGGCGATTCGAATCTACCTCCTGAAACCTGTTTCCTGCAACTCTGCCTTGCTTTCAAATCGTCTTCGTTGCGTTCCCTCAATATATTTGTGGACGAGATTTATCATTTATAACTCTGCAGGTTTGTGAATTGCAGTGCCCATGTGCTCCATTTTTCAACTGGCTTTTTTGGGAGCTGGCCGCAGAAGCGCGGGATTGCCTCAGGCCCTATTCTGGTTCCGGGCGGCAGGCTGAGCCTGTGGTTAATTCTTCTTCCTGATGGGAAAATAGAGTGACCTGTGCCTGTCCCATACACCTAGATCTAGTCTCTCATTGGTTGCCCCTCTTCCCGTTCATCCTCAGGACAAATTGCAACCTGTAGGGAACAGGAGGTTAAAGGGGCTGATTCTCCAAGTAGGGAGATTGCTAGTAAAGTAGCTGGAATGGCGAACCCGAGCACAAGGAGATGAGAAATGAGGTGCGTTTTAGAAACATTTCAAATTCACACGCTGTACCATCTTCTGGGTTCCTCATGCAAGTTTTCGATGTAGGAAGATGCCCTTGAACCATAGAGATTTGGGACCCATGGGATGGGTACCACGCAGTATTACTTTAAAGTGTCTGCGATGGCTCACCCAACCTCACCAAACCTCTCAGCCCCAAGAGTGTCCACCTTTATGTCTCATCCAGCTGTGGGTCTAGATATGGTCAACCCAGGTTGCGTCACAGCCCCTGAATGAATTTTGTAAGAATTTCTCTCTCTTTTACTGTCTTTGTTTCATGCGTTTTTAAAAATAATTTATTTTTATAATGGGGTTTAGCTGCTTTTCACGGCTGTGTTTATGCGGCTTTACACCCTCTTGACTCACTTCCAGAGAGATATCAATACATAGGTTTTAAGATTCTCACTAATCAGATATATTCTTGTGCGGTGAATAGGGGGTGTTGAGTCCAGTTCACTGAGCAAGGAGTAGGTCTTGTCTATTACATATTGGGTGTATGGAACGGTATCTGATCTAATTTGAAACCCTTGTTTTATGCATCACACCACCTCATCTTTCCATTTAAGCAGCCATAGTGTGTTTTCTAAACGTGTGACTCTGTTCTCTTTTGTAATTCAGTTCAAGTGTAGCAGGTTTTACATTCCCTCTATAAGTGATAGCTTATGATAAGTGTCTTTTTCTGTGTGACTTATTTCACTTAGATTCGTCGTACCTAAATCCACTCATCATGATGCTACTAGCCTTAAGACATTGATTTCATGGCTGAGTGATATTCCATTGTACATAAGGACCACAACTTCTTTATCCATTTTTCTCTTTCCTGGGATATTTAAGGTGTCATGAAGTGGAGGTTCTTGTCAACAGAGCAGCCCTAAACTTTGGGGTGCCTGTCTCTTGCTGATTTTTAATTTTCCCAGTTTATACGCCCATGAGTGGAAGTGCCCTATGCTCCCTAAGCTGTGTTTTTTCGATGTTTCAGGCCACACCGTACACTTCTCCAGAGTGGTTGCTGGCAATTTACATCCCGCCCATCAGTGTAGCAAGGCTTCCATTTCTCAATGGCCTGTCCTGCTTTTGTGGTTTTGACAGTTTTTTCAGCATGGCCGTTTTGACCGATGGGAAGCGAGACTTCTTTGTAGCGCTGATTTACCTTTCCAGGTTGCTTGGTGGGCCAAAAAGGGCGTATGCGTTTTTTCCTGAATATATTCAGGAAAAAACGCATACGCCCTTTTTGGCCAAGGGCATCATTGTCGACGTTTTGCCACTTTTCATGTGCTTTAAAGGCGATTCGAATCTACCTCCTGAAACCAGTTTCCTGCAATTCTGCCTTGCTTTCAAATCCTCTTCGTTGCCTTCCCTCAATATATTTGTGGACGAGAGTTATCATTTATAACTCTGCAGGTTTGTGAATTGCAGTGCCCATGTGCTCCATTTTTCAACTGGCTTTTTTGGGAGCTGGCCGCAGAAGCACGGGATTGCCTCAGGCCCTATTCTGGTTCCGGGCGGTAGGCTGAGCCTGTGGTTAATTCTTCTTCCTGATGGGAAAATAGAGTGACCTGTGCCTGTCCCAACACCTAGATGTAGTCTCTCATTGGTTGCCCCTCTTCCCATTCATCCTTAGGACAAATTGCAACCTGTATGGAACAGGAGGTTAAAGGTGCTGATTCTCCAAGTAGGGAGATTGCTAGTAAAGTAGCTGGAATGGCGAACCCGAGCACAAGGAGATGAGAAATGAGGTGCGTTTCAGAAACCTTTCCCGATCAGACGGTGTACCATCATCTAGGTTTCCCATGCGTGTTTTCGATGTAGGAAGATGCCCTTGAACCTGGAGATTTAGGACCCATGGGATGGGTACCACACAGTATTACTTTAAGGGGTCTACGTTTGCTCACCCAACGTCACCAAACCTCTCAGCCCCAAGAGTGTCCACCCTTAGGTCTCATCCAACTGTGGGTCTAGATATGTTCAACCCAGGTTGCGTCACAGCCCCTGAAGGAATTTTGTAAGAATTTCTCTCTCTTTCACTGTCTTTGTTTTACGGGTTTTTAAAAGTAATTTATTTTTATAATGGGGTTTAGGTGCTTTTCATGGCTGTGTTTATGCGGCTTTACACCCACTTGACTCACTTCCAGAGAGATATCAATACATAGGTTTTAAGATTCTCACTAGTCAGATATATTCTTGTGCGGTGAATAGGGGGTGTTGAGTCCAGTTCACTGAGCAAGGAGTAGGTCTTTTCTATTACTTATTGTGTGTATGGAACGGTATCTGAGATAATTTGAAACCCTTGTTTTATGCATCACCGCACATCACCTTTCCCGTTAAGCAGCCATAGTGTGTTTTCTAAATGTGTGACTCTGTTCTGATTTGTAATTCAATTCAAGTGTAGCGGTTTTTACATTCCCTTTATAAGTGATAGCTTTTGATAAGTGTCTTTTTCTGTGTGACTTATTTCACTTAGAGTCGTCGTACCTATATCCACTCATCATGCTGCTACTAGCCTTAAGACATTGATTTCATGGCTGAGTGATATTCCATTGTACATAAGGACCACAACTTCTTTATCCATTTTTCTCTTTCCTGGGATATTTAAGGTTTCCTGAAGTGGAGGTTCTTGTCAACAGAGCAGGCCTAAACTTTGGGGTGCCTGAGTCTTGCTGATTTTTAGTTTTCCCAATTTATACGCCCATGAGTGGACGTGCCCTATGCTCCCTAAGCTGTGTTTTCTCGATGTTTCAGGACACACCGTACCCTTCTCCAGAGTGGCTGTTGGCAATTTACATCCCGCCCATCAGCGTAGCAAGGCTCCTATTTCTCCATGGCCTGTCCTGCATTTGTGGTTTTGACACTTTTTTCAGCATGGCCCTTTGGACCGATGGGAAGCGAGACTTCTTTGTAGCGCTGATTTGCCTTTCCAGGTTGCTTGGTTGGCCAAAAAGGGCGTATGCGTTTTTTCCTGAATATATTCAGGAAAAAACGCATACGCCCTTTTTGGCCAAGGGCATCATTGTCGACGTTTTGCCGCTTTTCATGTGCTTTAAAGGCGATTCGAATCTACCTCCTGAAACCTGTTTCCTGCAACTCTGCCTTGCTTTCAAATCCTCTTCGTTGCCTTCCCTCAATATATCTGTGGACGAGATTTATCATTTATAACTCTGCAGGTTTGTGAATTGCAGTGCCCATGTGCTCCATTTTTCAACTGGCTTTTTTGGGAGCTGGCCGCAGAAGCGCGGGATTGCCTCAGGCCCTATTCTGGTTCCTGGCGGCAGGCTGAGCCTGTGGTTAATTCTTCTTCCTGATGAGAAAATAGAGTGACCAGTGCCTGTCCCAACACCTAGATCTAGTCTCTCATTGGTTGCCCCTCTTCCCGTTCATCCTCAGGACAAATTGCAACCTATACGGAACTGGAGGTTAAAGGTGCTGATTCTCCAAGTAGGGAGATTGCTAGTAAAGTAGCTGGAATGGCGAACCCGAGCACAAGGAGATGAGAAATGAGGTGCGTTTTAGAAACCTTTCAAATTCACACGCTGTACCATCTTCTGGGTTCCTCATGCAAGTTTTCGATGTAGGAAGATGCCCTTGAACCTAGAGATTTGGGACCCATGGGCTGGGTACCACGCAGTATTACTTTAAAGTGTCTGCGATGGCTCACCCAACCTCACCAAACCTCTCAGCCCCAAGAGTGTCCACCCTTATGTCTCATCCAGCTGTGGGTCTAGATATGGTCAACCCAGGTTGCGTCACAGCCCCTGAATGAATTTTGTAAGAATTTCTCTCTCTTTTACTGTCTTTGTTTCATGCGTTTTTAAAAATAATTTATTTTTATAATGGGGTTTAGCTGCTGTTCACGGCTGTGTTTATGCGGCTTTACACCCTCTTGACTCACTTCCAGAGAGATATCAATACATAGGTTTTAAGATTCTCACTAGTAAGATATATTCTTGTGCGGTGAATACGGGGTGTTGAGTCCAGTTCACTGAGCAAGGAGTAGGTCTTCTCTATTACATATTGGGTGTATGGAACGGTATCAGAGCTAATTTGAAACCCTTGTTTTATGCATCACCCCACCTCACCTTTCCCGTTAAGCAGCCATAGTGTGTTTTCAAAATGGGTGACTCTGTTCTGATTTGTAATTCAGTTCAAGTGTAGCGGTTTTTACATCCCTCTATAAGTGATATCTTTTGATATGTGTCTTTTTCTGTGTGACTTGTTTCACTTAGAGTCGTCGTACCTAAATCCACTCATCATGCTGCTACTAGCCTTATGACATTGATTTCATGTCTGAGTGATATTCCATTGTATATAAGGACCACAACTTCTTTATCCATTTTTCTCTTTCCTGGGATATTTAAGGTGTCATGAAGTGGAGGTTCTTGTCAACAGAGCAGCCGTAAACTTTGGGGTGCCTGTGTCTTAATGATTTTTATTTTTCCCAATTTATACGCCCATGAGTGGAAGTGCCCTATGCTCCCTAAGCTGTGTTTTTTCGATGTTTCAGGACACACCGTACACTTCTCCACAGTGGCTGTTGCCAATTTACATCCCGCCCATCAGCGTAGCAAGGCTCCTATTTCTCCATGGCCTGTCCTGCATTTGTGGTTTTGACACTTTTTTCAGCATGGCCCTTTTGACCGATGGGAAGCGAGACTTCTTTGTAGCGCTGATTTGCCTTTCCAGGTTGCTTGGTTGGCCAAAAAGGGCGTATGCGTTTTTTCCTGAATATATTCAGGAAAAAACGCATATGCCCTTTTTGGCCAAGGGCATCATTGTCGACGTTTTGCCGCTTTTCATGTGCTTTAAAGGCGATTCGAATCTACCTCCTGAAACCTGTTTCCTGCAACTCTGCCTTGCTTTCAAATCCTCTTCGTTGCCTTCCCTCAATATATTTGTGGACGAGAGTTATCATTTATAACTCTGCAGGTTTGTGAATTGCAGTGCCCATGTGCTCCATTTTTCAACTGGCTTTTTTTGGAGCTGGCCGCAGAAGCGCGGGATTGCCTCAGGCACTATTCTGCTTCCCGGCGGCAGGCTGAGCCTGTGCTTAATTCTTCTTCCTGATGGGAAAATAGAGTGACCTGTGCCTGTTCCAACACCTACATCTAGTCTCTCATTGGTTGCCCCTCTTCCCGTTCATCCTCAGGACAAATTGCAACCAGTACAGAACAGGAGGTTAAAGGTGTTGATTCTGCAAGTAGGGAGATTGCTAGTAAAGTAGCTGGAATGGTGAACCCGAGCACAAGGAGATGAGAAATGAGGTTCGTTTTAGAAACCTTTCCCGATCACATGGTGTACCATCTTCTGGGTTTCTCATGCATGTTTTCAATGCAGGAAGATGCCCTTAAAACTGGAGATTTGGGACCCATGGGATGGGTACCACGCAGTATTACCTTAAAGGGTCTGTGTTTGCTCTCCCAACCTCACCAAACCTGTCAGCCCCAAGAGTGTCCACCCTTAGGTCTCATCCAACTGTGGGTCTAGATATTTTCAATCCAGGTTGCATCACAGCCCCTGAACGAATTGTGTAAGAATTTCTCTCTCTTTCACTGTCTTTGTTTTACGGGTTTCTACAAGTAATTTATTTTTATAATGGGGTTTAGCTGCTTTTCACGGCTGTGTTTAGGCGGCTTTACACCCACTTGACACACTTCCAGAGGGATATCAATACATAGGTTTTAAGATTCTCACTAGTCAGATATATACTTGTGCGGTGAATAGGGGGTGTTGAGTCCAGTTCACTGAGCAAGGAATAGGTCTTGTCTATTACATATTGGGTGTATGGAACGGTATGTGATCTAATTTGAAACCCTTGTTTTATGCATCACACCACCTCATCTTTCCCGTTAAGCAGCCATAGTGTGTTTTCTAAACGTGTGACTCTGTTCTCTTTTGTAATTCAGTTCAAGTGTAGCAGTTTTTACATTCCCTCTATAAGTGATAGCTTATGATAAGTGTCTTTTTCTGTGTGACTTATTTCACTTAGAGTCGTCGTACCTAAATCCACTCATCATGATGCTACTAGCCTTAAGACATTGATTTCATGGCTGAGTGATATTCCATTGTACATAAGGACTACAACTTCTTTATCCATTTTTCTCTTTCCTGGGATATTTAAAGTGTCATGAAGTGGAGGTTCTTGTCAACAGAGCAGCCCTAAACTTTGGGGTGCCTGTCTCTTGCTGATTTTTAATTTTCCCAATTTATACGCCCATGAGTGGAAGTGCCCTATGCTCCCTAAGCTGTGTTTTTTCGATGTTTCAGGCCACACCGTACACTTCTCCAGAGTGGTTGCTGGCAATTTACATCCCGCCCATCAGTGTAGCAAGGCTTCCATTTCTCAATGGCCTGTCCTGCTTTTGTGGTTTTGACAGTTTTTTCAGCATGGCCCTTTTGACCGATGGGAAGCGAGACTTCTTTGTAGCGCTGATTTACCTTTCCAGGTTGCTTGGTGGGCCAAAAATGGCGTATGCGTTTTTTCCTGAATATATTCAGGAAAAAACGCATACGCCCTTTTTGGCCAAGGGCATCATTGTCGACGTTTTGCCACTTTTCATGTGCTTTAAAGGCGATTCGAATCTACCTCCTGAAACCAGTTTCCTGCAATTCTGCCTTGCTTTCAAATCCTCTTCGTTGCCTTCCCTCAATATATTTGTGGACGAGAGTTATCATTTATAACTCTGCAGGTTTGTGAATTGCAGTGCCCATGTGCTCCATTTTTCAACTGGCTTTTTTGGGAGCTGGCCGCAGAAGCACGGGATTGCCTCAGGCCCTATTCTGGTTCCGGGCGGTAGGCTGAGCCTGTGGTTAATTCTTCTTCCTGATGGGAAAATACAGTGACCTGTGCCTGTCCCAACACCTAGATGTAGTCTCTCATTGGTTGCCCCTCTTCCCATTCATCCTTAGGACAAATTGCAACCTGTATGGAACAGGAGGTTAAAGGTGCTGATTCTCCAAGTAGGGAGATTGCTAGTAAAGTAGCTGGAATGGCGAACCCGAGCACAAGGAGATGAGAAATGAGGTGCGTTTCAGAAACCTTTCCCGATCAGACGGTGTACCATCATCTAGGTTTCCCATGCGTGTTTTCGATGTAGGAAGATGCCCTTGAACCTGGAGATTTAGGACCCATGGGATGGGTACCACACAGTATTACTTTAAGGGGTCTACGTTTGCTCACCCAACGTCACCAAACCTCTCAGCCCCAAGAGTGTCCACCCTTAGGTCTCATCCAACTGTGGGTCTACATATGTTCAACCCAGGTTGTGTCACAGCCCCTGAAGGAATTTTGTAAGAATTTCTCTCTCTTTCACTGTCTTTGTTTTACGGGTTTTTAAAAGTAATTTATTTTTATAATGGGGTTTAGGTGCTTTTCATGGCTGTGTTTATGCGGCTTTACACCCACTTGACTCACTTCCAGAGAGATATCAATACATAGGTTTTAAGATTCTCACTAGTCAGATATATTCTTGTGCGGTGAATAGGGGGTGTTGAGTCCAGTTCACTGAGCAAGGAGTAGGTCTTTTCTATTACTTATTGGGTGTATGGAACGGTATCTGAGATAATTTGAAACCCTTGTTTTATGCATCACCGCACATCACCTTTCCCGTTAAGCAGCCATAGTGTGTTTTCTAAATGTGTGACTCTGTTCTGATTTGTAATTCAATTCAAGTGTAGCGGTTTTTACATTCCCTTTATAAGTGATAGCTTTTGATAAGTGTCTTTTTCTGTGTGACTTATTTCACTTAGAGTCGTCGTACCTAAATCCACTCATCATGCTGCTACTAGCCTTATGACATTGATTTCATGGCTGAGTGATATTCCATTGTACATAAGGACCACAACTTCTTTATCCATTTTTCTCTTTCCTGGGATATTTAAGGTTTTCTGAAGTGGAGGTTCTTGTCAACAGAGCAGGCCTAAACTTTGGGGTGCCTGAGTCTTGCTGATTTTTAGTTTTCCCAATTTATACGCCCATGAGTGGACGTGCCCTATGCTCCCTAAGCTGTGTTTTCTCGATGTTTCAGGACACACCGTACACTTCTCCAGAGTGGCTGTTGGCAATTTACATCCCGCCCATCAGCGTAGCAAGGCCCCTATTTCTCCATGGACTGTCCTGCATTTGTGGTTTTGACACTTTTTTCAGCATGGCCCTTTGGACCGATGGGAAGCGAGACTTCTTTGTAGAGCTGATTTGCCTTTCCAGGTTGCTTGGTTGGCCAAAAAGGGCGTATGCGTTTTTTCCTGAATATATTCAGGAAAAAACGCATACGCCCTTTTTGGCCAAGGGCATCATTGTCGACGTTTTGCCGCTTTTCATGTGCTTTAAAGGCGATTCGAATCTACCTCCTGAAACCTGTTTCCTGCAACTCTGCCTTGCTTTCAAATCCTCTTCGTTGCGTTCCCTCAATATATTTGTGGACGAGATTTATCATTTATAACTCTGCAGGTTTGTGAATTGCAGTGCCCATGTGCTCCATTTTTCAACTGGCTTTTTTGGGAGCTGGCCGCAGAAGCGCGGGATTGCCTCAGGCCCTATTCTGGTTCCGGGCGGCAGGCTGAGCCTGTGGTTAATTCTTCTTCCTGATGGGAAAATAGAGTGACCTGTGCCTGTCCCAACACCTAGATCTAGTCTCTCATTGGTTGCCCCTCTTCCCGTTCATCCTCAGGACAAATTGCAACCTGTAGGGAACAGGAGGTTAAAGGGGCTGATTCTCCAAGTAGGGAGATTGCTAGTAAAGTAGCTGGAATAGCGAACCCGAGCACAAGGAGATGAGAAATGAGGTGCGTTTTAGAAACCTTTCAAATTCACACGCTGTACCATCTTCTGGGTTCCTCATGCAAGTTTTCGATGTAGGAAGATGCCCTTGAACCTAGAGATTTGGGACCCATGGGATGGGTACCACGCAGTATTACTTTAAAGGGTCTGCGATGGCTCACCCAACCTCACCAAACCTCTCAGCCCCAAGAGTGTCCACCCTTATGTCTCATCCAGCTGTGGGTCTAGATATGGTCAACCCAGGTTGCGTCACAGCCCCTGAATGAATTTTGTAAGAATTTCTCTCTCTTTTACTGTCTTTGTTTCATGCGTTTTTAAAAATAATTTATTTTTATAATGGGGTTTAGCTGCTTTTCACGGCTGTGTTTATGCGGCTTTACACCCTCTTGACTCACTTCCAGAGAGATATCAATACATAGGTTTTAAGATTCTCACTAGTAAGATATATTCTTGTGCGGTGAATACGGGTTGTTGAGTCCAGTTCACTGAGCAAGGAGTAGGTCTTCTCTATTACATATTGGGTGTATGGAACGGTATCAGAGCTAATTTGAAACCCTTGTTTTATGCATCACCCCACCTCACCTTTCCCGTTAAGCAGCCATAGTGTGTTTTCAAAATGGGTGACTCTGTTCTGATTTGTAATTCAGTTCAAGTGTAGCGGTTTTTACATCCCTCTATAAGTGATATCTTTTGATATGTGTCTTTTTCTGTGTGACTTATTTCACTTAGAGTCGTCGTACCTAAATCCACTCATCATGCTGCTACTAGCCTTATGACATTGATTTCATGGCTGAGTGATATTGCATTGTACATAAGGACCAAAACTTCTTTATCCATTTTTCTCTTTCCTGGGATATTTAAGGTGTCATGAAGTGGAGGTTCTTGTCAACAGAGCAGCCGTAAACTTTGCGGTGCCTGTCTCTTGCTGATTTTTAATTTTCCCAATTTATACGCCCATGAGTGGACGTGCCCTATGCTCCTAGAGCTGT
The DNA here is from genome assembly GCF_028021215.1 of Eschrichtius robustus. Lineage (NCBI taxonomy): Eukaryota > Metazoa > Chordata > Mammalia > Artiodactyla > Eschrichtiidae > Eschrichtius > Eschrichtius robustus. The sequence goes on from NW_027175225.1 coordinate 297,789, forward strand.
GTTTTTTCGATGTTTCAGGACACACCGTACACTTCTCCAGAGTGGCTGTTGCCAATTTACATCCCGCCCATCAGCGTAGCAAGGCTCCTATTTCTCCATGGCCTGTCCTGCATTTGTGGTTTTGACACTTTTTTCAGCATGGCCCTTTTGACCGATGGGAAGCGAGACTTCTTTGTAGCGCTGATTTGCCTTTCCAGGTTGCTTGGTTGGCCAAAAAGGGCGTATGCGTTTTTTCCTGAATATATTCAGGAAAAAACGCATACGCCCTTTTTGGCCAAGGGCATCATTGTCGACGTTTTGCCGCTTTTCATGTGCTTTAAAGGCGATTCGAATCTACCTCCTGAAACCTGTTTCCTGCAACTCTGCCTTGCTTTCAAATCCTCTTCGTTGCCTTCCCTCAATATATTTGTGGACGAGAGTTATCATTTATAACTCTGCAGGTTTGTGAATTGCAGTGCCCATGTGCTCCATTTTTCAACTGGCTTTTTTCGGAGCTGGCCGCAGAAGCGCGGGATTGCCTCAGGCACTATTCTGCTTCCCGGCGGCAGGCTGAGCCTGTGCTTAATTCTTCTTCCTGATGGGAAAATAGAGTGACCTGTGCCTGTTCCAACACCTACATCTAGTCTCTCATTGGTTGCCCCTCTTCCCGTTCATCCTCAGGACAATTGCAACCTGTACAGAACAGGAGGTTAAAGGTGTTGATTCTCCAAGTAGGGAGATTGCTAGTAAAGTAGCTGGAATGGTGAACCCGAGCACAAGGAGATGAGAAATGAGGTGCGTTTTAGAAACCTTTCCCGATCACATGGTGTACCATCTTCTGGGTTTCTCATGCATGTTTTCAATGCAGGAAGATGCCCTTAAAACTGGAGATTTGGGACCCATGGGATGGGTACCACGCAGTATTACCTTAAAGGGTCTGTGTTTGCTCTCCCAACCTCACCAAACCTGTCAGCCCCAGGAGTGTCCACCCTTAGGTCTCATCCAACTGTGGGTCTAGATATTTTCAATCCAGGTTGCATCACAGCCCCTGAACGAATTGTGTAAGAATTTCTCTCTCTTTCACTGTCTTTGTTTTACGGGTTTCTACAAGTAATTTATTTTTATAATGGGGTTTAGCTGCTTTTCACGGCTGTGTTTATGCGGCTTTACACCCTCTTGACACACTTCCAGGGGGATATCAATACATAGGTTTTAAGATTCTCACTTGTCAGATATATACTTGTGCGGTGAATAGGGGGTGTTGAGTCCAGTTCACTGAGCAAGGAGTAGGTCTTGTCTATTACATATTGGGTGTATGGAACGGTATGTGATCTAATTTGAAACCCTTGTTTTATGCATCAAACCACCTCATCTTTCCTGTTAAGCAGCCATAGTGTGTTTTCTAAACGTGTGACTCTGTTCTCTTTTGTAATTCAGTTCAAGTGTAGCAGTTTTTACATTCCCTCTATAAGTGATAGCTTATGATAAGTGTCTTTTTCTGTGTGACTTATTTCACTTAGAGTCGTCGTACCTAAATCCACTCATCATGATGCTACTAGCCTTAAGACATTGATTTCATGGCTGAGTGATATTCCATTGTATATAAGGACCACAACTTCTTTATCCATTTTTCTCTTTCCTGGGATATTTAAGGTGTCATGAAGTGGAGGTTCTTGTCAACAGAGCAGCCCTAAACTTTGGGGTGCCTGTCTCTTGCTGATTTTTAATTTTCCCAATTTATACGCCCATGAGTGGAAGTGCCCTATGCTCCCTAAGCTGTGTTTTTTCGATGTTTCAGGCCACACCGTACACTTCTCCAGAGTGGTTGCTGGCAATTTACATCCCGCCCATCAGTGTAGCAAGGCTTCCATTTCTCAATGGCCTGTCCTGCTTTTGTGGTTTTGACAGTTTTTTCAGCATGGCCCTTTTGACCGATGGGAAGCGAGACTTCTTTGTAGAGCTGATTTGCCTTTCCAGGTTGCTTGGTTGGCCAAAAAGGGCGTATGCGTTTTTTCCTGAATATATTCAGGAAAAACCGCATACGCCCTTTTTGGCCAAGGGCATCATTGTCGACGTTTTGCCGCTTTTCATGTGCTTTAAAGGCGATTCGAATCTACCTCCTGAAACCTGTTTCCTGCAACTCTGCCTTGCTTTCAAATCCTCTTCGTTGCCTTCCCTCAATATATTTGTGGACGAGAGTTATCATTTATAACTCTGCAGGTTTGTGAATTGC